>NC_052644.1:12559489-12868718 GCF_016161935.1 Mauremys reevesii | reverse complement strand
ACTACTGGCTCAGTGGGGAAATCCAGCCAAAACATGCTGGTCAGCAGTCAGTCAGCAACACAACCAAACTGTATTAGGATCTCCTAGGCTACTTCCTACACCCTGGACTACTTCCTACACTCCTGTTCAAGAGGGGTACCTGGGGTCATCGTCCATCTTGCTGGGATAAACAGCTAATGGCAGCCACAGCAAATCCTCCATGTCTCTGGCAATCAGCAGCTCTGGCAGTACCTCCAAAATTTGGGTGGCTGCAGCAGTTGCTGTAAGGTTCAAGCTCCAGCAGTGGGAAAGAGACATCCTTCTCTTCCAGTGACTCCTCTCTGACTGAACTGGAAGGCCTTCCCTTTATACTTCTTGTTCCTATCCCACCCCTCTGCTTCCGGTGGGGAAGGCAGAGGTGCCACCAGGGGATGGTTGAAGCTGTCCCTCGGTTATCTGGAAAGGAGTCCATGCCCCCTTGCTTCAGTTGTGCTCCAAGATGAGCCTCTGCATATTCACACTCTCCTACCACCTTCCCCACTTCTTTGCAATCTCAGTTTAGGAATTCTCAAATTAGAGGAAGGAACTGAAGGGAGTTTGGGGCTATTTCCCCTTTGACACCATCAGAACATTCCAGGATGGGAGGAAGAGATGGGGGCAAGTAACCCCAATAGATGCCGCTCTCCAGAATATCCTGGTGGCTCATGATGCACGTGCCTTGATGAGTGTGAACAGGCAGAGGCTCACTGCAAAGTACTCCAGTTATAAGTAAGTAACCCTAGTTCCTGAAATGCCATATTTTAATGCTCAAATTTATAAACTTGAGTGATGATAAAACAGTGCAACTTCTCAGTGTCCCACACGACATTGCCCAGTGGCTGCAGGAGGAATGCAACACCAGTCCATGAGGTTCAGAACACTACTCCGCTGCATCAGTCCCACTCACAGGCTGTTGAGGGTTGAGGTAGGAGGGGGGCGGGGATGGCCCAAAGCCTGAAGTTGTATCTGGTCCTTATAATATGGTGCCAGAGGGAGACGGTTTATGACCACATAAGGGTGAGGCACAATGTGGCCTTTATTTTGTTTTGTGGAGTGGGTGGTTGGGTATGTGAGTGCAGGAGGCAGGGCTGGAGATTAAAAGAAGAGGGAGGAAGAGACATCTTGCCAGACCTTGTCAGTTTCAGTTGGGAAAAGTTGGCAAGATGCTAAGCAAAGCAGATTCTGAATTCAGCAAAGACAAGTGCAAAGTTCTAGACTTAGGAAGGAAAAGTCAAATGCACAACTACAAAATGGGGAATAACTGGCCTGGTGGTAGCGCTGCTGAAAAGGATCTAGGGATTATAATGGATGGCAAATTGAATACGAGTCAATAATGTGGTGCAGCTGTGAAAAAAGGCTAATATTAGTTTGGAGTGTATTAGCAACAGTGTTATACGTAAGACATGAGAGGCAATTCTTCCACTCTACTTGGCCCCCTGTACTTTTTTGAAGCAAGATAATAGTGCTCAGTGTCTTGAAAGACTGAGTTCGTAGTGACTTACATGACATTCCAAAGAACGCTGAAACTATTAATTTGGGAGTAACAAATTTGCTCTTTAAGAGGAGGATGACACTGCCATGAAATGTGGTGTGTTCTTGTTATGGACTGTAGAAGTTATTTTAGGCTGAAGAAAAAGGGAAACCTTTACTGACTGGCAGATTATGCTTTTTTTCTGAATCTTGTTTTTGGTAAATTGGATAAGAAGATCCTATATGGTACATGTGCCAAACAGTAAATGGAAAATTATCTGCATGCCTAGATTAAATACCTTATATCTTTTCTATTTCAGGAAGTCACAGGGAACAGCATGATCCTGAAGCAGGTATACAACATTGTCTAAAATATTAGCAAGTGTTAACTGCCATGCATATAATTTTTGTTTGATGATATAGTGTGTATTGTCAAAAAAGGGTAAGCCTAATGACACAGGGCTGCCCAGACTGACACCCCCTGAAATATAACTGGCCACTGTCGGTAGACAGGATACTGGACTAGATAGACCATTGGTCTGACCCAGTATGGTCATTCTTATGTTCTTAACTGGAGTTATATATATTAAGGTCAATTGGGTTGCACAGGGAGTAAGTCAGGGGAGAATTTATACATAAACATTGAAATCAATGGAATTATTCATGTTCTTAAAGTTTAGCCCAGGAATCTCAAACTCAAATCACCACGAGGGCCACATGAGGACTAGTACATTGGCCTGAGGGCCACATCACTGAAACTTAGATATGTTATAATAGCCCTACAGAATAGAAATGCTGGGGCAGATCCTCAGCTGGTGTAAATTGCCATAGCTCCACTGACTTCTACTGAACTCAGACAATTTACACCAGCCGATGATGTGCCCAGCTGTACGAAGTGTTCATATTTAGCTCTAAGGTCTAAAATTGGCCCCCTCTCTCACTTGAGGCCTTGTTGGAAATGGCCCTGAGAATCAGACCACAGGATTTGAAAAGTAAGTGACTGGAAGAGTAATCAAAAAGCAGAATGAAAGTGACTGGGAGAATGGGACGAGACAGAATGAGGGAAACTCACTGACATGGGGGAAGAAAAGAATTGAGTCATATATAAAGAAGAAAGCTCCTGTCCTGTTCCACAGAACAGACGGATTTAAAGAAACTAACATCATTCACAAGAATGAGTCCATTTACCTCCTTCAGACTGCTGCCCGATGAATCTCCTCCCCCAATGAGTAGCTCAAATACATCAGTGCAAATTATATTCTTTATGTTCCCTGCTAAATTATTGTTGAAGAAACAGTAAATGTAGCTGGGCTGCAAGGATCCATTAATTTATATTTTACCTCTCTTCCCCTTCCCCGCCCCCATTCCAACCCCTTCCCCAAAGTCCTCGCCCCAACTCTGCCCCCTCCCTGCCCCTATTCCAACCCCTTCCCCAAATCCCCGCCCCTGCCTCTTCCCTGTCTCCTCCCCTGAGCGTGCCGCATCCCCTCTCCTGCCCCATCCCTCCTGGAAAGTCCTAAGTGCCACCAAAGAGCTGTTTGGCGGTGGGAAGCACTGAGACGTAGGCAGAGGAGCAGAGATGCGGCATGCTGGGGGGAGGAGAAGGCAGGGTGGGGTGAGAGGAGCTTGGCTGCCAGTGGGTGCAGAGCACCCACTAAATTTTCCCCGTGGATACTCCAGCCCCGGAGCACCCATGGAGTCAGCGCATGATAGACTCCATGGGCTGCATGATAGACTCAAAGAGCTCAATCTATTTAGCTTTACAAAGGGAAAGTTAAGAGGTGACTTGATCACAGTGTAGAAGTATCAATATGGGGAACAAATACTTAAGAATGAGTTCTTCAGTGCAGCAAAGAAACTATAACACAATCCAATTGCTGAAAGTTGAGGCTAGACAAATGGAGAGTGGAAATAAGGGTAATTAACCAATAATAAAATAAAATAAAAATTGTAATTAACCATTGGAACAGTTTACCAAGATTCATGGTGGAATCTCCACCACTGACAATTTTTAAATAAAGATCTGCTCTAGGAACTATTTTGGGGCAGTTCTCCAACTGCAGTATACAGCACGTCAGACTAGATGATCACAATGGTCCCTTCTGGCCTTGGAATTGATGCATCTATGTATGCACAGGCAACTGCAAATCTGGTATTTCCTAACTTTCAGCTGCTTCATTTTGACACTTAACGTTATTTTAATGTAGAGTTTTTTAGGATATAATTTCCTAAGCTTGTTTTAAAGAAAACAAGTTCCAGCAATTTCTGTGATGTGGGAGTGTAACAACTCCTCCATGATCAGCAAGGTTTTTAAAAGGAACTTGGGATTTTTGATAGTTGTTACATGTTTTAATTTTTAATAATAATATGAGATATCAAATATCAAGCTCACATGGAATTTGTTTAGTCAAAGAATGCAGAAAGGAGGTCTCACCCAGTCTAAAAACTGGAGAAGTGACTGTAGCACAGTTTGCTCCTTGCTAATTCCCCAAACCCCTTTTCTTATATCCTGTTCAGGACAAAAAATTCCTTTCCCAAAACTAATTTAACTGAGAGTTATGGTCCTGATATCCCAACTTATGTAACCAATAAGCTAAAGATTGAGCCATTGATGTATATGTTCAAGGTGTAGAGGTATATTTACTGTGACAACTGCTATTCTGAAGTTTTCCTGATTTTTTGTCACTTAAAATCCGAAGTCTTGCACCACCTTCTGAGATCAGTTACAAAATGCACTGAGTGCAAAGTCTTTTTTTTCTGGATTCACCAAATTCCAATTGATTGACGATTCTGTCTCTTGCCTCCAAATATATAAACCTTACCCAGTTAGATAAAATAAAGGGCCCAATTTTTTAGTGTTTATTTCTGAAAAACTACTGTGCAAATAATTTTGTGGAAGTCAGTGAACTTAATCTATGTTTAAAATTGTCTAACACAGAGTAGAATCTGACCTTTTTTTGTATTTTGTGTGTTTTTTCTGATTATGTATGGAATTGTTCAGTAATATATTTAGCTAATCAACCTTTATTATTAGTTTTCCCAATTTTTTTTAAAGTAATGTATGAAAGATATTGTTCATTTTTAGGCCAAAGGCTTGATGAAAACAGTAAGTTAGCATTGAATTCTGAGTACTTACCCTCGCCCAGCATAAAGGACTGAAGAGTCACTTGTTTTGAAATAAAAGCCTCTCAAAAACCTTATGCATATACATGACCATGAGTCATGGCTGCCTCCCAAATTGCAAGCGTGTCAGGATTTAAAAACAGTAGAATTGCTGCTGTTCCACTGCATGGGAAGGAAGGCAAGCTATGTAATGACTGAGCCACAGATTCACAAAGGTATTTAGGTGCCTACATCCCATTGATTTCTGTGGGAGCTGGGTGCCTAAAACCCTTTTTGAACCTGGGCCTAGATTAACAGATTTATAAATATTAAGGCTAAAAGGGACCATTAGACCATATATAAACCATCTCCTGTATAACACAGGCCATAGGATTTCACCCAGTTACCCCTGTATTGAGTCCACCAACTTGTGTTTAGCTAAAGCATCTTTCAGGTGATCTACATGGTCTCTTCTGTCCTTATGTCCATGAGTCTGTGAGAAAGGCTTCTATTCCTGATCTGAAGACATCAAGGGATGAATAATCCACACTTCTGTTGGGAATTTGGTCTAATAGTTAATCACCCTCATGTTAAGAAATGTGTGCCTTATTTCTAATTTGAAATTTTCTGCCTTTAACTTCCAGCCACTGGTGCTTGTTATGCCTTTCTCTGCTAGATTAAAGACCCCTTTGTTGCAGCAAGTTACAGTATATCTCTGTATATGGTGATCAGATGTCCTGATATTATAGGGACAGTCTCAATATTTGGGGCTTTTTCTTATATAGGCACCTATTACACCCCAGCCCTGTCCCCAGGGCCGGCTCTAGGCACCAGCTCTCCAAGCATGTGCTTGGGGCGGCAATCCCCAAGTGGCGGCTATCTGGTTCCTTTTTTTTTTCTTCAGGCGCAAAAAGCCGGGAGCCAGCCCTGAGCAGAGGTGAGCTGCGGAGGTGGAGGGTGCGGGAAGGGCCACAGGAAGTAACCCTGGGGGGGGCAGAGGAACCACTCCCCCCATAGCTCACCTCCACTCCACTGCTGCCTGCTCCCCTGAGTGTGCCGCCGCTCCGTTTTTCCCACCTCCCTCCCATGCTTGCTGCGTGAATCAGCTGTTTTGCGGCAAGCCTGGGATGGAGGGGGTGAGAAGCGGAGCAGCAGCGGCATGCTCAGGGGAGCAGGCAGAGCGGAGGTGAGCTGCGGTGGTGGGGGGTGCGGGGAGGGCCGCAGGAAGTAACCCTGGGGGGGCAGAGGAACTGCTCCTCCACCAGCTCACCTCCACTCCACTGCCACCTGCTCCCCCGAGCATGCTGCCGCTTCTCTCCCCTCCCAGCCTTGGAGGGAGCAATAGGAGGGGAAATGCAGTGCACCGGGGGAGGAGGTGGGGCCGGGGATTTGGGGAAGGGGTTGGAATGGGGTGGGGAAGGGGCAGAGTTGGGGCAGGGCCGGGGGGCGCAGGAAATTTTTTTTGCTTGGGGTGGCAAAAAACTTGGAGCCATGGGGCCAACTCTGTCAGTGACTGAGATATGGGGGGTCGTGCCTAGTCATTGGAGCAGGCGTCAAGCCCAGTGGTTGGAGCTGACAGCAGTAGCTAGGAATCTGAGTCAAGGGTCAGAAATGGAATCAGAGGTCAGGTGCCAGAGCCAAGGGTCACAGATGGAATCAGGAGCTAGGAGTCAGAGTCTTGGGTCAGAACGTGAAGACAGACCTCTTCTCTGATGCCTTTATTTGGGCTGAGGGATATCACAATCCAAACTGTGCACTCGCAGAGTTCCACCAAGACTGTAGATGCTGAGTTAGATCCAAAAGGGGATTTAGACTCAGTATTGCAATGCCTCATTTTAAGCACCTTGCTGCCTATTAAAAGCAGCAAAGAATCCTGTGGCACCTTATACACTAACAGACGTTTTGCAGCATGAGCTTTCGTGGATGCATGAGACGAAGTGGGTATTCACCCACGAAAGCTCATGCTGCAAAACATCTGTTAGTCTATACGGTGCCACAGGATTCTTTGCTGCTTTTACAGAACCAGACTAACATAGCTACCCCTCTGATACTTGCTGCCTATTGCAATCCACAGTCACAACATAGGTGCTCAGGCTCCTTGTACAATGCATAGGGAGTGGTGGGTGTCTAAAAAGGGATTCACAGAAGTCAACATGCTGTGCTGCCTAAAGCAATCCATAGAAAATGCTGAGGAAACATGTATGGCCTAAGCTTAACCCTCAAAGGGAACTGGGTACTTAAGTCAGGTGAACTGCAGAAAGGGTCCCTTTTTACTCTATATATCAGTAGTTAGAGCATTCACCCGGGATGTGAGAGATGTGGGTTCAAATCCCAGCTCCACCTGACATAGAGCAGTGATTTGACCCCATGTCTCCTTCCTCCCCTGAGCACTGGAGCATTCTGTTATGAGGGGCCTCTTAGTGTCTACTATTGAAGGTGTTCCACTTTGTATGAAGTACTTAGTCATTGGATCAGGGACTGGAAATTGGGTCACCCACTTTCCAGGTCAGTGCCCCAACCACTGGGCTCCAGAGTCTCACTCACTCCTTGCTGCAGTGACTATTCTAGTATTTCATATAAAGTCAAACAGGTTGAAGAGGAGAGATTGAGAGAAGAGCCCCCGATATAATACCCTTTAGCCCAGTGGTTCAGGCATTTACCTGGGAGGTGGAAGACCTATGATCAAATCCCTGCTCCAAATGGGGTACTGTGGGATTTAAACCCAGATGACCCACGTCTTGGGTGAGTGCGCTAACTACTCCTGCGGGGCCTGATCTGTAGGCCTGCTCTTGGACAACCTCTGAGATGGCCAACCTGCTCTGGCCTCACAGGAAAGATAGTGGGGGATCCCCTAGCTTGAGCATCCTGCTAGGGCTTTGGTTTGAACTAGGCAACAGGCAACTGGTCTTAGGCTGCTTTGTACAGGACCACTGGCGAAAATTTAGGCACTTACAGATTTAGGCACAGGGCGTCAAATTCTTTGTGTGTATGTGTGTGTGCGGGAGGGTCGGGGGTGGGGGAGGAGTTGTGCCAACATACAAAACATTCTATTTGATTATATTATATCCTGGAAAGTCTGGGGAGGGCAAAAAACTGAAAGACAGGGGCATAAAGACCTGCAAAATCTGGGCAGGGGCAAACCAAAGTCTTGGGGGGCACAATTGCCCCTTTATGCCATAGCAAATTATGTCTCTGGTTAGACAGCAGCTGAGTAGAAATTTTGAGGATCCAAATCTTGGACTGAGGTGTCTAAAGGGGCAGTTAGGCACCTAAATTCCTTTGTGGGCCTAGCCTCTGGGCTTGTTTTTCAACCTTTTTGGGGACAACCTGACAGCAAAAAAGAACCACAGGTATAGGTGTCAGGGTTCACTTCCCACTCTGAACTTTAGGGTACAGATGTGGGGACCCTCATGAAAGAGCCCCTAAGCTTATATCTAGCAGCTTAGGTTAAAACTTCCCCAAGGCACAAATTCTCCCTTGTACCTTGGAATAGGTAAACGCTGCCACCACCAAGTGATATAAACAAACATTTAGGGAGGGCCACTTGGAGCCTTGTCTCCCCCCAATATGCCTGCAAGCCCTACACCCCCTTTCCGGGGATGGGGGCGCTTGAAAATAAACAAGATGAGCACAGACCAATCTTGGGTTCTATAGGACACTAAAAACACAGATTCTTTAAAAAAACAGAACTTTATTGGAAAGAAAATGGTAAAAGAAGCACCTCTGTAAAGTTAAAATGGAAGATAATTTCACAGGGCAATCAGATTCAAACCACATAGGATTTCCCTCTAGGCAAAACTTTAAAGTTACAAAAAGAAAAAAAAGCAGGAATACACCTTCCTCTCAGCACAGAGAAAATCACAAGCCAAAACAAAAGATAATCCAACACATTTCCTTGCTAGTACTTACTAATTCTATATGCGCTGGATTGCTTGCTTTCTTGATCTGTCTCCAGCAAGAGCCACATGGAACAGACCGAACAAAGCCTTCCCCTCATCACCCCGCCAGATTTGAAAGTATCTTGTCCCCTTATTGGTCCTATTTGTCAGGTGTCAGGCAAGTTATTTGAGCTTCTTAACCCTTTACAGGTAAGAGTAATTTAAAGTCACTGGACTTGCTTCCAGAAGAACCATTGTCCGATTGGGATAAAGCCCTTCAACCGTGATGACTACTGCTTGCGCTGTTACAGCTTTCCAGATATAGTGTGTCCATTATGTGTTAAATCTTTGATACATAAGGGATACAATAACCCAAAATCATACAGTCATAAATTGCCTGCACAAAACAAAATGGAGTTCATCAGTTGACACAGACATTCAAAGTAGAGCTGGTTGAGAATTTTGTACAAATAATTTTTTTCATAGAAAGTTGCCAGTTTGTTGAAAATGTTCATGAAACAGGTTTGTACTCAATGACTCTGCAGGCTTGAAAAAAGTTGAAAAACAGTTTCAAATTTATCACAACAGTCTGACATTTTCAAAACAAAATATTCCAGTTGAAATCCAGTAGACAATCTAGGAAGTTGCACAGACAATCTAGGAAGTTTCTGGAAAGTGTAGGGGACAATTTCCTGGTGCAAGTGCTGGAGCAACAAACTAGGGGAAAAGCTCTTCTTGACCTGCTGCTCACAAACAGGGAAGAAATAGTAGAGGAAGCAATAGTGGATGGGAACCTGGGAGGCAGTGACCATGAGATGGTCGAGTTCAGGATCCTGACACAAGGAAAAAAGGAAAGCAGTAGAACAGAGACCCTGGACTTCAGAAAAGCAGACTTCGACTCCCTCAGGGAACTGATGGGCAAGGTCCCCTGGGAGAATAACATGATGGGGAAAGGAGTCGAGGAAAGCTGGCTGTATTTCAAAGAAACCTTATTGAGGTTGCAGGAACAAACCATCCCGATGTGTAGGAAGAAAAGTAAATATGGCAGGCGACCAGCTTGGCTTAACAGTGAAATCCTTGCTCGTCTTAAACACAAAAGAACAGCTTACAAGAAGTGGAAGATTGGACAAATAACCAGGGAGGAGTATAAAAGTATTGCTCAGGCATGCAGGTGTGAAATCAGGAAGGCCAAATCACACTTGGAGTTGCAGCTAGCCGGAGATGTTAGGAGTAACAAGAAGGGTTTCTTTAGGTATGTTAGCAACAGGAAGAAAGTCAAGGAAAGTGTGGGCCCCTTGCTCAATGAGGGAGGGAACCTAGTGACAGAGGATGTGGAGAAAGCTAGTGTACTCAATGCTTTTTTTGCCTCTGTCTTCACAGACAAGGTCAGCTCCCAGACAGCTGCACTCTGCAGCACGGTATGGGGAGGAGGTGACCAGCTCTCTGTGGAGAAAGAAGTAGTTCGGGGCTATTTAGGAAAGCTGGACGAGCACAAGTCCATGGGGCCGGATGCGCTGCATCCGAGGGTGCTAAAGGAGTTGGCTGATGAGATTGCAGAGCCATTGGCCATTATCTTTGAAAAATCATGGCGATCGGGGGAGGTCCCGGATGACTGGAAAAAAGCTAATGCAGTGCCCATCTTTAAAAAAGGGAAGAAGGAAGATCCAGGGAACTACAGGCCAGTCAGTCTCACCTCAGTCCCTGGAAAAATCATGGAACAGGTCCTCAAGGAATCAATCCTGAACCACTTAAAGGAGGGGAAAGTGATCAGGAACAGTCAGCATGGATTCACCAAGGGCAAGTCATGCCTGACTAACCTAATTGCCTTCTATGACGAGATAACCGGCTCTGTGGATGAGGGGAAAGCAGTGGATGTACTATTTCTGGATTTTAGCAAAGCTTTTGATACAGTCTCCCACAGTATTCTTGCCAGCAAGTTAAAGAAGTCAGGGCTGGATGAATGGACGGTAAGGTGGATAGAAAACTGGCTAGATGGTCGGGCTCAACGGGTAGTGATCAATGGTTCCATGTCTAGTTGGCAGCCGGTATCAAGTGGAGTGCCCCAAAGGTCGGTGCTGGGGCCGGTTTTATTCAATATCTTCATCTTAACGATCTGGAGGATGGTGTGGACTGCACCCTTAGCAAGTTTGCAGATGACACTAAACTGGGAGGAGTGGTTGATACGCTGGAGGGTAGGGATAGGATACAGAGGGACCTAGACAAATTAGAGGATTGGGCCAAAAGAAATATGATGAGGTTCAACAAGGACAAGTGCAGAGTCCTGCACTTAGGACAGAAGAATCCCATGCACTGTTACAGACTAGGGACCGAATGGCTGGGTAGCAGTTCTGCAGAAAAGGACCTAGGGGTTACGGTGGACGAAAAGCTGAATATGAGTCAACAGTGTGCCCTTGTTGCCAAGAAGGCTAATGGCATTTTGGGTTTTATAAGTAGGGGCAATTCCAGCAGATCGAGGGATGTGATCATTCCCTTCTACTCAGCACTGGTGAGGCCTCATTTGGAGTACTGTGTCCAATTTTGGGCCCCACACTACAAGAAGGATGTGGATGAATTGGAGAGAGTCCAGCGGAGGGCAACAAAAATGATTAGGGGGCTGGAGCACATGACTTATGAGGAGAGGCTGAGGGAACTGGGATTGTTTAGCCTGCAGAAGAGAAGAATGAGGGGGGATTTGATAGCTGCTTTCAACTACCTGAAAGGGGGTTCCAAAGAGGATGGATCTAGACTGTTCTCAGTGGTAGAAGATGACAGAACAAGGAGTAATGGTCTCAAGTTGCAGAGGGGGAGGTTTAGGTTGGATATTAGGAAAAACTTTTTCACTAGTAGGGTGGTGAAGCACTGGAATGAGTTACCTAGGGAGTTAGTGGAATCTCCTTCCTTAGAGGTTTTTAAGGTCAGGCTTGACAAAGCCCTGGCTGGGATGATTTAGTTGGGTTTGGTCCTGCTTTGAGCAGGGGGTTGGACTAGATGACCTCCTGAGGTCCCTTCCAACCCTGAGATTCTATGATTCTATGATTCTATGAAATATATATTTTTTCAAAATATAATCTAAATATAGTAAAAAGGGGGCTAAAAAAAAGAGAAAATGTCAACATTGAAATGAAACATTTCAGTATTATTGAAACAATGTTTCTGTTGGCCTGAGCTGAATTTTTGTTTAGATTTTGATTTTTTGGTTTGTGAATATTTGCGATTTTGACTCTTTGTCCCCATTTGAGGTGGGAAAGAGACAAACTCTTGAAAGTATTCCAGGGATGGAAAAATCTATTTTCCACCCAACTCTCATTCAAAGCCCTGGATTGATACATGAAGACTAACTCTTTGAATGTTTTAGCCACATCTTAAACCCTTACATAACAACTTCTGATCCACACCTTGAATAGATTCCCTATATAAAGACTGTCTAGTTAGTGACTGAATTTGTGCCAGTATATTTATGCCTGTATCTGTAATTTTCACTGCATGCATCTGAAGAAGTGGCATTTTTTTGGCCACGGAAGCTTATGACCCAATAAATCTGTTAGTCTTTCAGGTGCCACCAGACTCCTCATTATTTTTTATGGATACAGACTAACACAGCTACCTCTCTGTAAAGGAATATGTAGTGTTGGTGCCTCAGTGACAGATACATTCTGGTGTAGCTGGCTCTAAGCCCTCTTCAGATGTCCCTAGCACAGGGTTTATGCTGCTGCAGGGCAGCTGGGGCCATACTGGGGCATTTGTACGAGCTGGCTAGTGTCAGATAGTGCAACCATACATAGGGGCTGTTACAGTTCAGGGTGCAAGTTAGAGTAGCCTTCAAGCCTGCTCTAACCTGCATCAGGGACTGAACCAGCATCCCTAGAATAGGTGAGGGCACAGGAAAGTTTAAACCCTTCTGTTCCTGTGCCTGGCTCCACATTGCTGCAGGATGAAATAATAAAGTTCTCACTTTTCAGGGTAATTCAAAGTATTACATAAACTGAAGAGGCTGAATTATGTTTGTGAGTGAAGCAATATTAAAACCTGATTTTGTTTGTGTACAGACTAATATGACATAGGGTGATAGTTTAAAAGACACAAGTAGGAGTTAGGTACCCAACTTCCAATACCTTTTAGTGGGATTTGGGCACCTACCTTCCCTCTGTGCCTTTGAAAATGTCCCTAGATTTTTACTGTATTTAATTGTCTTTAACTAATTTGGTCAATTTCATGCTCTTCAGGGTAATTCAAAGTACTACATAAACTTAAGAGCCTGAGTCATGTTTGTGAGTGAGGCACAGATTTAAATCCTGATTTTGTGTGTGTACAAACTTAAACATAATGTGGCATAATACAGGTGATATTTAAAAAGGCACAAGTAGGAGTTAGGCACCCAACTTCCAGTGGGAGTTGGGCACCCACCTGCCCTTTGTACCTTTAAACATCTCCCCCCTAATTTTTATTGTATTTAATTGCCCTTAACTAATTTGATCAATTGCAGGTGGTTACAGACCTGATTTTGTATTTCCTTTCCATGCTTTTGTATCAGAGAATTTTGTAACATCTCCAGATGATTTAAACTGATTAAATGTTTTCTGATTTTTGCAGGACTACTCCTGGAGGAACATGGCAAATGTGTTTGCTTCTGAAAATCTGAGAACAGCTCTACAATCAGGGGGATTTGGGGAAATGTTTTCAGTCTTTATCTTTCGTTATGTGTCTGACCAATTCACAAACCTCTGCACAGGGAAGATACATTTTAAGGCTCCATCTCCTGAGATGCGTGTCCTCAGCTCCTACTGATTTCAGTGAGAGATGTGGGTATCCCACACATCACAGTATTAATTATTTGAGCCCCTTTTTCTCTCCTTATTTACATGAATACTTTTTAGAGCTGGTTGAAAAAAAATCAAGGTTTCCCCCTCCCTCAGAAAACCCCTCAAAATATTCCAACTGAAGTTTTACATTTCAAACTGTAAGATAAATACACTAAAATTGGTTAAAAGGGAAGAAAATGTCAAAATTTCAAAATTATTGAAACAAAATATTTCAATTGACCAGAGCTGAATATTTTGGTTTGTTTTTGGCTTTTTGTTATTTAAATATTTTCAAGATTTTGTCCCCATTGAGGTGGGAAAAACGTCAAACTCTTGAAAATATTCCAGGAATGGGAAAAATATTTTCCACACAACTCTAATTCAAAACCCTGTACTTATATGTGAAGGGTAACTCTTTGAACTCTCAAGCCACATCCTAAACCCCTACATAATAACAGCATTTTATCCACAAATAATCCCTGTAGGTTCCCTGTATAAAATCTGCCTACTTTGGGACATAATTTCTTCAGACCCTATCATGATTGTGGAGGGATGGCACAAGAGGCCTTTTACCACTGTCCCTCCTCAGCACAGATGGGAAATGTCATAGTTGCAGTGAAGCCACCCAGTACAATGAACTGTAAAGGACTACACTGGTTTAGGGGGTCTCTGTGACAGATACAGTGTGGGGTAGCTGGCTCTAAGCCCTCTTCAGCAGTCCCTAGCTCAGCGGTTATGTTACTTCAGGGCAGATGGGGCCATAACTGAGCCATTCCTATGATCTGGCTATTCTCATATAGTGCAACTGTACATAGGGACTGTTATAGTCAAAGTGCAAGTTAGAGCAAGAATGCTCTAACCTTCATCAGGGACTGATCCAGCAGCCCTGGAATAGGTGGCAGTGTGGGTGAATTTACACTTTTTTAATCTTGTCCCCATCTCACCACTGCTGCAGGCTGAAGTAATAAATTTCACTCATAAGGGTTATTCAAATTACTGCACAAACTTAAGGGGCTGAGTTATTTTTGTGAGTGAGGCACAGCTTTAAATCTTGATTTTGTTCATGTACAAACTTAAATATAACATGAAATAGTAGAGGTGATATTTTAAAAGGCACAAGTAGGAGATAGGCACCCAACTTCCAATGTCCTTCAATGGGACTAAGGCACTGAACTTTATGCCTTTGAAAATTTCCCTCTATTTTTTATTGTATTTAATTATCCTCAACTAATTTGGGCAATCCCAGATGGATAGAGACCTGATTTTGTATTTTCATTTCATCCATTATCAGAGAATTTTTAACATCTTTAGATGATTGACTCCTTTAACCATTTAACAAATTTTCTTCTTTTCTTTTCTTTTCTTTTTTCTTTCTTTAGTTATTGTTTTACCACAGGAATGGGCTACAGAATTGTATTTGTTAAGATCTAAAGCATATATTGTGACCTAGAGGAGTGGCTGATCCTTAGGGATTGGAAGAACATTATGTATGATAAATCTGGTGTTCAGTAACCTCTCATCATAAAGACCAGCTGTCTGGGTGGTGGTAGAGGGTGGATTGTCTAAAGGGACTGTGTTTTGGCTTCTTGTTAACCAGTGGGGTGATACAACAGCTCACTTGTATTACTAGATTGGTGAACTCTAATTATAGAATAATCCATCATATTTGGGGTGTGTCTAACCTGTTTTTTAATCAAACTGTCCTGAATTTGGCATTCTCAACTGTGACCCATTCTAGACATGGTCACAGGATCCATAGGTGGAACATCCTCTATATCAGAAGATAATAGGATGGCTACCCACCTCCTCTTCGCTGCATTTACCTGTGAAGGGTGAAAGTTCTTTTAAAGGTTCCTGGCTGGCGCTGACAGTAGCTGAGCTCCTGTGATTGATGTTTGGCAGGGGGGAGGGGCATATGCAAAGAGCCTTATTGAGTTGAATATGGACCCAGAATATAGTTATTGGTCAAAAATCACTCTGGTCTATTTATTGTATATAAATATGCTAAAATTAAATTAGTAATAAGTTTGGTTATGGCTATTTTGTTTCCAAGGCCAATGCCAATCAATCATGGTATGAAACAGTGTTGCGTTTTCCTCAAGAAAATCCTGACATTCTGTGTCAGAAACATCATGTTCTTAAAATGCTATGCACATATTAGTAATTACTAAGAGGTTTTTATGGAATTCTATGGAAAGCATACAGATAAGATGGCACCGGAAACCTCTATTTTTATTTTACATTCAAAGATAAAGCAATATAAATTGTTGTAGGCTCAGAATAAATTAATAATATAAGATGCCAAAAAACTAGGGTCCATCAACATTTATTAAGAAAAATTATTAATCAAAAATTGCACAGCATAATACAGAAAGGATGAGTCAATCATTGTCAGCCCATTCTAAAGAGAACAGTGTAGCTGGTCAAATTTACTCATGACTGTGCACATCCCTCATCTATATTTATACCTGACTCCAAGATTGCTTATACGATCTAGCACAGATACATCAGTATAATATATAACATTATTTCCTTAGTCTTAGATACTAATATGCCATATCCAGATAAACTAGTAGTTGGTTATAACAAAAAGTTCATTCCTAGTTAATAACTCTGTTTGTGAGAGTTCAATTTTGCGGATTCCAGTAAAGTTGCATCTGTTACGTGGGAAGCCACCCCTGCAGCATTAGCAATGCATGTAACTATAATTTCACAGGCAATGATTTTCCACTTTGCCTTTCATCTGGCTGGAAAGCATTCTCTTACTTTGGTTCAGTTTGGTCAAGAGTGCCATGATGCATCAGGGGTCTTTGGGATTAGTTTGATCAACAAAACTGAGCATCACAGCCATTTTAAATTGATTCCTCTTCTTTAATTGAACAAACTCTCATTGTTGCTTCTTTGTGGGAACTTTTAAAGAATGGATAAACATCTTCTAAGAATGAACAATCATTAAATGTGAACAACACAGACATATCAGTTACATTGAAAAAAGTCACCCGCCCCTCTGGGTAACTAACGTAAACTCCAATTTTCTTGGGCTTTTTCTGCACCAGGACCCGGGTCCATGGATCTGTTTTTGCCCAGTAATCTCTCCCAGTCAGACCCAGAGCCCAGAATCCCTCTTTAGGGTACAAGGAAAGTTTTCCATTTCTCTCTATGGATTTTCTGGCCACTCCCAGGTCCCAGTCAGTGCTGTTCGTGACATCCACCTCCCAGTAGTGCTTCTCAGAGGAGAATCCTTCAGAGCCCAACACACAGACAGTCAAATCAAACCTCTCTGGGTTTGGTGGAACTTTCTGAGGTTGGACTTCATGTTTAAAACACTTCTGATCCCCAAAAATGGAGAGGTTCGACCTTTAGGTGCCATTGTCATTCACAAAATGATTGCCTGACTCTGTAGGTATCTAAATTCCCTAGGCAACTAGATTTCCACAATTAAAGTGCCCAAGGTGCCTAAAGCAAGTCCTGACATTGCCTAGCAGCTTGGCACCTAAATCATGTTCAGGCCCCAGCAGGATTCACAAAATATTTCCCTGCCTAATGTGCTTTGGTGGCCTGATCCAGTAGTAGGAGGTTGCCACCCTTATGTGTGCTTAAAGTTTAGCCTTTGTTTAAGTAGTGCCTTGGGAAATACATTAATCTCCAAACAGACTATCATAAATCATAGAATATCAGGATTGGAAGGGACCTCAGGAGGTCACCTAGTCCAACCTCCTGCTCAAAGTAGGACCAATCCCCTACTAAATCATTCTAGCCAGGGCTTTGTCAAGCCTGACCTTAAAAACCTCTAAGGCAGGAGATTCCACCACCACCCTAGGTAACCCATTCCAGTGCTTCACCACCCTCCTAGTGAAAAAGTTTCCCCTAATATCCATCCTAAACCTTCCCCACTGCAACTTGAAACCATTACTCCTTGTTCTGTCATCTGATAACCATGAAAACAGTCTAGAGCCATCCTCTTTTGAACTCCCTTTCAGGTAGTTGAAACCAGCTATCAAATCCCCCCTCATTCTTCTTTTCTGCAGGCTAAACAGTCCCAGTTCCCCTCAGCCGTTCCTCCAGATGATGCCTCAACAATGCTGAATAGAAGAGAATGATCACATTCCTCAATCTGCTGTCAATCAGATCATAGAGAAGAAAATTATTGCACCTGTTATGTGGGATCTCTGAACATCCCTATTGTCTTCATTATTGAACAATAAATATTTTAATGGGCTATCTTATTAATGAAAATAATGTTTTGTCTAGAAGCTAGAGTGGGGGATTGAGAATCAGGACTCATGAGTTCTATTCCCCTGTTTAACATGGACTCATTGAGTGCGCTTGATCAAATATCTTGAGCAGTCTCTGTAAACTGTGTACAGTTCCAACCTCAGTGAGGGATAGATTTGGCTGGATTAAGATTTGGAAAGAGTTTGAAATTATTAGAAGAAAATTGCAGTAAAAATACAAATTACTATCACTACTGTCATATGCTTATCTGCCATAAATCACCATGAATAGAGCTGTCATTCATCATCCCCTTTAATGATCATCACTTTAGTGTCACATTCATTTTTTCTATCATCACCATAATCAGCCACAATCACAAATCAACTGCCAGAACTAACTGCACCACTGTCTTGGTCAGTATGAAATGCCACCATGAGCCCACATATTTGACTCCTGGCCACTCCTACCCACCTTCATCACCGCGGGAACATTACTCGCCTTAGTGTGATTAATGGAGTCACCATCACCACCACCACCTCATCTGTGCTTTTAACCTGCTCCAAATCCTGAGGCCCTGACAGCATTTCCTCAGTCCTTACCCAGATCTAACTCTCACTGAGGGCTGATTTTGATATCACATCTGTGCAAATTAGGAGTGACTTCACATAGATCCATGAAGTTACACTGGTGTGAAATTGGTTTGAGGTCAGCATCAGATCAGTTTTGCCTAAGTAAAGACTGTGTAAAAATTGAGCATGGCTCTCAGGATTTGTTCTCAGGATAGCAGCATTTTCTGGCATAATTATAGTTTAGTTGTGTATTCACACAATTATTTCTTAATGCTGGAAGAAATCATAGAATCATAGAATCATAGAGTCTCAGGGTTGGAAGGGACCTGAGGAGGTCATCTAGTCCAACCGCCTGCTCAAAGCAGACCAAACCCAACTAAATCATCCCAGCCAGGGCTTTGTCAAGCCTGACCTTTGTCAAACCTCTAAGGAAGGAGATTCCACCACCTCCCTAGGTAACCCATTCCAGTTCTTCACCACCCTACTAGTGGAAATTTTTTTTCCTAATGTCCAACCTAAACCTCCCCCTCTGCAACTTGAGACTATTACTCCTTGTTCTGTCATCTTCTACCACTGAGAACAGTCTAGATCCATCCTCCTTGGAACCCCCTTTCAGGTAGTTGAAAGCAGCTATCAAATCCCCCCTCATTCTTCTCTTCTGCAGGCTAAACAATCCCAGTTCCCTCAGCCTCTCCTCATAAGTCATGTGCTCCAGCCCCCTAATCATTTTTGTTGCCCTCCGCTGGACTCTCTCCAATTTATCCACATTCTTCTTGTAGTGTGGGGCCCAAAACTGGACACAGTACTCCAAATGAGGCCTCACCAGTGCTGAATAGAGGGGAATGATCACATCCCTCGATCTGCTGGAAATACCCCTACTTATACAACCCAAAATGCCATTAGCCTTCTTGGCAACAAGGGCACACTGTTGACTCATATTCAGCTTTTCGTCCACCGTAACCCCTAGGTCCTTTTCTGCAGAACTGCTGCCCAGCCATTCAGTCCCTAGTCTGTAGCAGTGCATGGGATTCTTCCGTCCTAAGTGCAGGACTCTGCACTTGTCCTTGTTGAACCTCATCATATTTCTTTTGGCCCAATCCTCTAATTTGTCTAGGTCCCTCTGTATCCTATCCCTACCCTCCAGCGTATCAACCACTCCTCCCAGTTTAGTATCATCTGCAAACTTGCTGAGTGTGCAGTCCACACCATCCTCCAGATCGTTAATAAAGATATTGAACAAAACCGGCCCCAGCACTGACCCTTGGGGCACTCCACTTGATACCGGTTGCCAACTAGACATGGAACCATTGATCACTACCCGTTGAGCCCGACAATCTAGCCAGTTTTCTATCCACCTTACCGTCCATTCATCCAGCTCAGACTTCTTTAACTTGCTGGCAAGAATACTGTGGGAGACTGTATCAAAAGCTTTGCTAAAGTCCAGAAATAGCACATCCACTGCTTTCCCCTCATCCACAGAGCCAGTTATCTCGTCATAGAAGGCAATTAGGTTAGTCAGGTATGACTTGCCCTTGGTGAATCCATGCTGACTGTTCCTGATCACTTTCCCCTCCTTTAAGTGGTTCAGGATTGATTCCTTGAGGACCTGTTCAGTGATTTTTCCAGGGACTGAGGTGAGACTGACTGGCCTGTAGTTCCCTGGATCTTCCTTCTTCCCTTTTTTAAAGATGGGCACTGCATTAGCTTTTTTCCAGTCATCCGGGACCTCCCCCGATCGCCATGATTTTTCAAAGATAATGGCCAATGGCTCTGCAATCTCATCGGCGAACTCCTTTAGCACCCTCGGATGCAGCGCATCCGGCCCTATGGACTTGTGCTCATCCAGCTTTCCTAAATAGTTCCGAACTACTTCTTTCTCCACAGAGAGCTGGTCACCTCCTCCCCATACCGTGCTGCAGAGTGCAGCTGTCTGGGAGCTGACCTTGTCTGTGAAGACAGAGGCAAAAAAAGCATTGAGTACACTAGCTTTCTCCACATCCTCTGTCACTAGGTTCCCTCCCTCATTGAGCAAGGGGCCCACACTTTCCTTGACTTTCTTCTTGTTGCTAACATACCTGAAGAAACCCTTCTTGTTACTACTAACATCTCCGGCTAGCTGCAACTCCAAGTGTGATTTGGCCTTCCTAATTTCACTCCTGCATGCCTGAGGAATACTTTTATACTCCTCCCTGGTTATTTGTCCAATCTTCCACTTCTTGTAAGCTGTTTTTTGTGTTTAAGACGAGCAAGGATTTCACTGTTAAGCCAGGCTGGTCGCCTGCCATATTTACTTTTCTTCCTACACGTTGGGATGGTTTGTTTCTGCAACCTCAATAAGGATTCTTTAAAATACAGCCAGCTTTCCTCGACTCCTTTCCCCGTCATGTTATTCTCCCAGGAGACCTTTCCCATCAGTTCCCTGAGGGAGTCGAAGTGTTTTATGTTACCTGTTTTATTGCAAGCCTTTCTCCATTTGAAATTAGAGGGAGAAACTTCCCTAAGTAAAGACTGTGTAAAAGCTATGGATGGCTCTCAGGATTTGTTCTCAGGATAGCAGCATTTTCTGGCATGTTTCTAATTTGGTTGCTATATTCACACAATGATTTCTTAATGCTGGAAGAAATGTGTATTCTGTTACCTGTTTTATTGTGAGCCTTTCTCCATTCTGAAATCAGAGGGAGAAACAACAGACATTGAATTAAAAGAGGTCCATATTAAAGGTTTTCCTAGCTCTGAAAATAGGATATTAAAATATACACAGAAAATCTCCCTAGAATGCACTCACAGACATATGTAGTACACCATGCCTGCACAAGGCCTTTTCTGAACTTTTCTGATTAGAAACCTGAACAGGGTATTGGTCTGCCTAAGAACTGCTTTGTCTGTCCTGTTCCTCAAGCCAATGCCTCATCTCATTATGTAACCTGCTCTTTTTTGTGCATGGTTTTAGTTTTTTTCTTATATAAACCAAACTTGCTGCCCCCTCCCCCCATCCCTTATAAACACCCCTTATGCACATCACCTGACATTCTGTTAACAACCATTCAGACCCCATTATTACTATTTATTTTGGTGGTTTGGGTGCAGTTGTACACCCCAAATGAGAGAGTTGCTAAGATTCAAGTCCACAAATGACTTAGGTGTTAAAAGCTCTTCACTACAGGTAATGGGGGTATTGTAAAATGGGACCCCATTCAACCCTATATTATCCTGGTGGGATGAGAAGCAGCCCATCTCTCACTGCCCTTGGCATGACCCAGAGGAACAGGCTGGGTGTGGTTCACTGCCTGTGGGAAGGGGTGGGACACTAGTAAGTCAGGCTTGACAAAGCCCTGGCTGGGATGATTTTGTTGGGGATTGGTCCTGCTTTGAGCAGGGGGTTGGACTAGATACCTCCTGAGGTCCCTTCCAACCCTGAGATTCTATGATGCCAGGGGACTTCCCGCAGATCTACCTAGCAAAGTTACACCAGCAGGACCTTGCTGGCTGGGTCTCCAGGACACTCTGGGGTTGGATTTAAGGCTGCAACCCAATCACCAATTACCCTCCTTCTTGATGGATCTCACAGCTGATTGGGAGACCCCAGGATGGAGCCTGAACACTGGAGCCTATCATGAAGGAGCTTCCAAATCACTTTAAGCTCTCGCCATGGTACCTCGTCCCCAGTTGTTCCTCTTACCATGATGATTCATCCGTGAGCTGGAGTGCTCCTACCCAGCTATTAGCTAGAAGAGTGTTACTTACTGGGAATCTAACTAGGGTAGTAGCTTTATCTTTAATTAGACTGTTAAGAAGGGCACACACATACAACACCAAATCAAATGAAACAGCCTAAAAATGGGAAAAAAAACTTGTTAGCCATTTTCAAAATATACTAAGCATTTAAAAGATTGTAAAATACAGTATACAATACACTGAAGCAATTGTTACATTACTTCCTACTCCTGGATGGGAAACATACTGAACTATTTTCTCTGTATGTGCTCATACTAAATAACACACTTTCAACAGTAACAATGTCTTGTGTGGGTGGTGAAACTTGGCTCCTTGATTTGATAGCCCAGAATGGGAAGGGGGTGGCATTATGGGGGTAATGCCCCCCCCACACACACATGGTTATGGTGTCATTCAGAGTTCCACACCAATTGACACAGCAGTGTGTGCTCTCACTCCCTGTAACCCAGGGTCAACTGAAAAGGAGAGAAATAGAGAAAAGAAACACAGGTCTGCCTCCGAGCCCCCAGACTCCCTGGCCTTCTGCGAGCTGGGGCCACTTTTGTCTGGGCCTTGCCTCAGGATGGGACCAGACAAGCCTCCACAGACCCAGCTACAATCACCCTGCAGGACTCATTGCTTCTCCCTGGCTCAGGGGCTGCCGGGAACTCCACAGCTCTGGGCAGTCACAGATCCCTGCACTGCAGGTCTCAGGGAAGTATGAGGGGGAGTTACTAGGCTCCCACAGCTCAGACTTCCCTGCTGCCCCACTCACTCTTCCTGGCTGTGTCTCTCCCAGTCCCTTAAAGTGAGGCCCTAATCCCCCAAATCCTCCCTGCTGCCCCATCTCTTGTACTGTGTTCATTCCTCTCTATGAAGCTGTCTGAGTCCGTCCCAGCATCAAACACAGTTTTCTGCTCTCTGCAGTAAGAACTGCCCGAACGTTGGCTCACACTTCTGTTTCTGGGTCACTGCGCAGCTACACTGGATCTCTCGCACAGTTCTTCTCCTCCTGTCTCTGGACCCAGCTCCTCTCCTCCAGAGCTGCATTCACTGTCTCCTTTCCCAGAACACATGGAGTCTGGTACCTGAGCTGGGCTTTCTGATCAACTAGGCAGCTGGGTCAATCAGACTGACTTGGAGTACCGGCTACTGGCCATTGACCCTGATCAGAAGCTCTTTGATTGGCCAGAGGCCCTATCAGTCCCAGGATCTCAACTCCTTTTTGGCCCCTCTCCTGTCATGGGGAGAGGCCAGTCTTACAAATCTACCCCATTTTGGTAAGGTGCCCACTGTCCCCTTACAGCAGCATCTAACTTTTAGGTAGCTAGCCACCCTGTGGGATTCACAAGGCCTGAGTTAAGTGTCAGGCTCCCTATTTGCTGCATGGTATAGCTTGTAATTAATATATTAACCTATTATAAGAGACTAATATGTCTGATAAGTAATAGGTTAAAAATATCATAAGGTTTAAAGCTGAACTGCAAGAAAACTACAGGCTTAGACCAGTAAAATATTTAGCTTAGACAAATTAGGCCATAGGATAAGTCAGCCATATTATAAAAATGTTAGCATAAGCAAGTTAATAATAAATCTGATGAGCTTGTGTCTATGTTTGTGTACTGGTGTTTTGAAGAAAAACAAAAAACCTGCTAAGTTTGGATAATAATATCTGAGAGGGCAATGAAAACCACAAGATGACAGTTGGTAGCTGAGGTGAAATGTTAGAAAACTATCCAAATAGCCTATCAGGTGAACAATCCCCTACTAAGATGTCGGAGACATTCCCAAAGATGGACATGTGGAGTTCAATCCTCATGCATGTTAATGAGCTTTGGAGGGAATATGCATCACTTATTATAAATAGAGCCTGCCAGTCAGGATTTCCTGATCCTCCACAGGAGTCGGACACCTCCACTCTTCTGCAGGATTCCGTGTGAGTCTGGAAATACTACACTTTAGCTTTTTCTAACCATTGCCATTTATGTAACAGTCACATTAATTGGAGTTTTCTATGTGATAAGACTTTTAACAAAGATACCGATGATTAAATGTGATCATAGTTTTGATCATGGTGGAGAAATACGTGTCTAACAATGGGCTCCACAAAAGCCAGCACAGAAAAGAGAGGGCAGGAGGACCATTTGGCCTGGGCCTCAAGTTCAAAGGGGGCCTCAAATTTAGACACTTGTTAATTTTGTGGCATTTGATACGTTTTGCAACTTGTTCTTATGCACATCCCTATCAAGCCAAAATGTGACACACTCTCTCAGCTTAGAGCTGCAAATTTAAGCAAATAAGAGATGTGATTTGGTAAAAGACAATTTTTTGTTAACTGATATAGATTTTGTCATAATAAAGAGTTAAAAATGTTCATAAATATTAATAGAAATATATCAGTTCTGATGACACAAGATTAGACCATGATGAATGTGTCCTCTCAGATCAGCTGATTACACTGGTCTACAATTTTTTAGAAGTCATCTGCTTCAAAGATAAAATGTGGTATTTATTATGTATTTTGATGTGCTGAATTCAAATATGACAATTAAAACAACTGATTGGCTACTGTTTCTAAGATATTTAAGTTTTACATTTTATGTCTATGTATATTGTGTAGATAGTAGAGTTTTAATCATAAATTGTAAACCTAAGTCTTTTCATGTGTTTATGGTTGCTTTACATGATAATATTTCATCTGTCCTGTTTATGTAACACTTTAAAAATCAGCAAAAGGGTTATATAAATAAAATTTATTATGAAACAAAAGACAAAAACTATTATGTACATAGTTTAGTCCTATTCAGTGTCTACTCGGCGCTTCTTGGCTTGTCTCTTGTATTCATTAAATAGAGCATCTCTTGTCACTGTCCAGCAATAGTCTGCAAGCATTGATGGGCTCCATTTGCCCTGATAGCGTTTCTCCGTTGTTGCAATGTCCTGGTGAAATCGCTCGCCGTGCTCGTCGCTCACTGCTCTGCAGTTCGGTGGAAAAAAATCTAGATGAGAGTGCAAAAAATGTCTCTTTAGTGACATGTTGCAACCAAGGCTTTTGTATGCCTTGAGGAGGTTTTCCACCAACAACTTGTAGTTGTCTGCCTTGTTGTTTCCGAGAAAATTTATTGCCACTATCTGGAAGGCTTTCCATGCCATCTTTTCCTTGCCACGCAGTGCATGGTCAAATGCATCATCTCGAAGAAGTTCACGAATCTGAGGACCAACAAAGACACCTTCCTTTATCTTAGCTTCACTTAACCTTGGAAATTTTCCACAGAGGTACTTGAAAGCTGCTTGTGTTTTGTCAATGGCCTTGACAAAGTTCTTCATCAGACCCAGCTTGATGTGTAAGGGTGGTAACAAAATCTTCCTTGATTCAACAAGTGGTGGATGCTGAACACTTTTCCTCCCAGGCTCCAATGACTGTTGGAGTGGCCAATCTTTCTTGATGTAGTGGGAATCTCTTGCACGACTATCCCTTTCGCAGAGAAAACAGCAGTACTTTGTGTATCCAGTCTGCAGACCAAGCAAGAGAGCAACAACCTTCAAATCCCCACAAAGCTGCCACTGATGTTGGTCATAGTTTATGCACCTCAAAAGTTGTTTCATGTTGTTATAGGTTTCCTTCATATGGCCTGCATGACCAACTGGAATTGATGGCAAAACATTGCTATTATGCAGTAAAACAGCTTTAAGACTCGTCTTCTATGAATCAATGAACAGTCTCCACTCATCTGGATCGTGAATGATGTTGAGGGCTGCCATCACACCATCGATGTTGTTGCAGGCTACAAGATCACCTTCCATGAAGAAGAATTGGACAAGATCCTTTTGACGGTCACGGAACATGGAAACCCTAATATCACCTGCCAGGAGATTCCACTGCTGTAGTCTGGAGCCCAACAGCTCTGCCTTACTCTTGGGTAGTTCCAAATCCCTGACAAGGTCATTCAGTTCACCTTGTGTTATGAGGTGTGGTTCAGAGGAGGAGGATGGGAGAAAATGTGGGTCCTGTGACATTGATGGTTCAGGACCAGAAGTTTCATCCTCTTCCTCTTCCTCGTCTGACTCAAGTGAGAATGATTCTGGTGCATCAGGAACCAGCAGTCCTTCTCCGTGGGGTACTGGGCGTATAGCTGATGGAATGTTTGGATAATGCACAGTCCACTTTTTCTTCTTTGACACACCTTTCCCAACTGGAGGCATCATGCAGAAGTAACAATTGCTGGTGTGATCTGTTGGCTCTCTCCAAATCATTGGCACTGCAAAAGGCATAGATTTCCTTTTCCTGTTCAACCACTGGCGAAGATTTGTTGCACAAGTGTTGCAGCATGTGTGGGGCCCACCTCTTGTCCTGATCTCCAATTTTGCAGCCAAAATAAAGGTGATAGGCTTTCTTAACCATAGTGGTTATACTGCACTTTTGTGATGCAAAAGTCACTTCATCGCAAACATAGCAGAAGTTATCTGCACTGTTCACACAAGTATGAGGCATCTCTGTTCACTTTGGCTAAACAGAAATGTGTCCCTTTGCAAAATCAAACACTGACAAATAAGAGAGCACGACACTGTATGATTTCTAGAGCTGATATAGGGCAATTTGTTCAGCAGAGTGATGTAAGCTTCATTATGATTGCATCATCCATGAATTCTAGGAATAACATGATGCAGTTCATATCATGTATGATGCAATACCAGCTTCAGATTGCATCATTCATTGTTTTGCCTAAAAAGCAAGTACTGTCCAAACCCAGTCATAGATTTATTCATAGATCCAGTCAAAGATGTATTTTAGTCATTTCTGGTTTAAATTGAGATCACTTCCCTTTATAACTCACGTATCCTCCGCCATTCCCAAGTCAAGGGTCGTATATACTGACCCAATAGCATATCTTGAAAACTAAAGCCAATCAACAATTTTAAGCATCATTTTCATTCTCAGTGACACAGAATTAGTAAAGTTGGACTACATTTATTTCAGAAGCATTTTGCCTGTAGAGCAGTGTTATATAAACAATCCACTACTAGTGGCTGGTGCTAGATCAAGTGCATGTTAAAAGGTAGAGAATTGTTACATTTTTATGTCTTTATAGTTTTACATTTAGTTGACTAAGGTATTATTTATGTGTCAGAATTTCTCATAATTATCTTCATATGGTAGCTAAAAGAGGTGACTGGTTGGTTGGTTGAGCCCTAGCTTGGTAGCATGGCCATCATCATAGGCTTTCATAGACTATAGGCCCAGATTCAAGGTGAAAATTTGTGAGCACAATCTTGTACAGTGAGTTTCATGAGGACACCCATTTGAAATTTTTGGACATTATCCCTCTTTCTGACTCCGTGTCTGTGTTTACTATATATATGTCATCTCTTTGTCTTCAGATCTGACTGTTATATTATACCTTGCATGCTTGAGTTTTGATTCAGTGATAAGACTAATAACCTGTCTGACTGTTTAATTTTGTGTTCTTAATTAGTATTCCTTCATTTTAAAACTTTTCAGCATTTGTGTGCCATTCATCATTTGTGTACATCTTTACAGCAGAAGATTTCAAGTGTAGATAAAGTACTTATTTACAGCAGAATATTTCAAGTGTGAATAGGCTACATATTGACCAGATAGAACACTATGAAGAGAAGATTTGAAAGTGGTGGAAGCAAGACATGGCAAAAACAACTGAGTGAAGCAGTAGCTAAGAGCTCAAAGCCAATAACTTCATTTCTCAAACCACTGGAAAACACACCTTACCCAACAAACAATGCTACAGATAATGAAAACTCTGCAACTGTAACAGGTAATATTTCAATGCCAATGCCTGAACATGAGGACAGTAGTCCAGAAGAAGATGTTCCAACAATAACAGATGCAGCAGAAGTTCCTGTGTATGATCAAGAAACTCAACAGCAGCAGGAAGATGTAGATCTTACAAAGCAAGAGCAATTCATGAGTACTACAGGTTTGACTGTGAAGTAATTATTCTGCGCTACTCCACACTGAATAGGCCTCAACTGGAGTATTGTGTCCAGTTCTGGGCACCATATTTCAGGAAAAATGTGGATAAATAGGAGAAAGTCCAGAGAAGAGCAAAAAACATTTTTAAAGATCTAGAAAACATGACCTATGAGGCAAGATTGAAAAATGTGGGTTTGTTTAGTCTGGAGAAGAGAAGACTGAGAGGGGACATGATAGGTTTCAAGTACATTAAAAAGGTTGTTATAAGGAGGAGGGGGAAAATTGTTCTCCTGAACCTCTGAGGATAGGGTAAGAAGCAATGGGCTTAAATTGCAGTAAGGATGATTTAGGCAGGACACTATGAAAAACTTCCAAACTGTTGGGATAATTAAGAACTGGAATAAATTGCCTAGGGAGCAGCAAAGAATCCTGTGGCACCTTATAGACTAACAGATGTTTTGCAGCATGAGCTTTCGTGGGTGAATACCCACTTCTTCACTGCTTGCATCTGAAGAAGTGGGTATTCACCCACGAAAGCTCATGCTGCAAAACATCTGTTAGTCTATAAGGCGCCACAGGATTCTTTGCTGCTTCTACAGAACCAGACTAACACGGCTACCCCTCTGATACTTGCCTAGGGAGGTTATGGAATCTCCATCATTGGATATTTTAAAGAGCAAGTTAGACAAACACCAGCCAGGAATGGTTGAGATAATACTTTGTCCTGCCTTGAGTTCAGGGGACTTGACTAGAAGACCTCTCAAGGTCCTTTCCAGTCCTATGATTCTATGTTACAAAATGCAGATGAAAGTGACTAAATGCATTTTTCTGAAGAGTTCCTGAGCAGTTAAAAATGAGATATTAGGAAATCAAAGCCCAAATTTAACTTGAGGTAACTTGCCTGCAGCGCGGTGAAATCCAATATTAAGGCAAATGTTTGAGGCATGAGACAGTACAAAGTACACTAATGTCCTGACATGGTATGGGACGGCAAGATACTTAGCCAGACAGATTTTTCATAATGAAAATAAAATAATACAAATCTTTCAATATGTAATATGCATTGTAGCATCACAAAGTACAGTGAGATGAACACAGTGATGACTCTTCGTTTCAAACAGGGCCTGCTTCTGTGGGAATGGCACTGTTCACAAATCTATCCTAGCATTCTCATTTTCTCGTGGAGATCACAAACATTACAATCAAATCATGTTACAAAATTAGGCGGAAAGTGACTAAGGACACTTTTCTGTGGAGTGTAAATATACTTACTGAGCAGTTAAAAGTGAGGTGTCAGAAGATCAAAGCTCAAATTTTTTCACCCCTACCCTGTGGCTCCTGGTGATGCAATAGGGAGCTGGTTGTGCTCAACAACTCTGAAAATCAGGCCCACACTCTTCAAAGGTGGAGGTGCAAAATCAATGGAAGTATAACACAAAATGGGGTCCCCAGGGACTAAGAGACATTTGTCGGCTGAGAGAGGAGGGAGGGAGAACACTATGGTCAAAAATAATATGTTTTCCATAATCCCATTTTTTCCTGTAATTGTTCTGAAAAGAACATCAATATCTAAGCATTCAACACAGGGACTAAACTCTCTGTTATATAAGCAAAAATAGCTCCTATGACAATCCATTTATAAATGCCCATCTCCCAGCCACTCAGTACCACAGGATCCTTATCGACAATGACTTGTAAAAAGGAGACTCTCGAAGGAACTATTGTGATACCAACAAAATACAAGCAACTTGCGTTCTGTCTGATTAACACTAAACTGAAACAATCAAAGTAAAAGTATCATTCTCGTCATGCACCTTCTCTGAAAAATGAAAATAAAAACAAATTCAAAACACACATTTTGCACTGTGTAATATGCACTCTAGCATCCTAATTTACTCTAAAGGACAAATATTCTGCACTGCTAAACTTTCTTTGTGACATCCAGGGCATGTGCACACAGCAGCTGGGAGATGTGATTCACAGCTTGGGTGTATGTGTACATAACAGCGCTGCTCGAGGTTCTGCTTAAAAATTGCAGTATGGTGGCAGCTGTCACTGAAAAAGGCTTCAGCTAACTGACCAAGTCAGTACCCAGGGCTTTGGGTAGAGTTAGACTTGGGTGGGGAGCCAGAACCTCTGCTTCTGGCACTGTGTCAACACTGCTATTCTTAGTCCGCTACTAAGAGCAAGAAAAATAACTACATATGTGAATCCACTTGCTGGGTGTGTTCACCATTTGAATAAAAACTGAGTTTTTGAAGGGCGTGAGATGAACACAGTGATGGCTCTTCATTTCAAAGAGAGCCTGCTTCTGTGTGAATGGCACTGTTCATAGAAACCTGTCCTAGCTTTCTCATTTTCTCCTGGAGATCATAAACATTACAATCAAATCATGTTATAAAATGCAGCGGAAAGTGACTAAGGACACTTTTCTGTGGAGTGTAAATATAGTTACTGAGCAGTTAAAAGTGAGGTGTCAGAAGCTCAAAGCTCAAATTTAACTTGATGTAACTTGCCCTTCAGTATTATGAAAGCCAACAGGAAGACATTTTTCTGAGCTAAGAGACAGGACAAAGTATGACATGGTATGCGAGGGTGAGATAGATAGATAGATAGATAGATAGATAGATAGATAATATGTTTGTAATGAAAAAAGCCTAAAAATAATTCAGTCTATCTATCTTGATTGTTATACTGCATTCATGGTTATATTATCTCATAGGATGAGAGGACTAAAACAGAGACAAGGAGAGAGAAAGCAAGATCAAAGGGGAAAGAGGTTGAAAATATTACAATGTGAGATAAGTGTTAAAATGTTTTGTGACTAAGGAACACTCAAGGATACTCAGGGTAGGGTGTGAAGGAGGAGGGAGGAAAGATTCTGCTTTCATCTTTCCCCCCACTTTGAGCTGGCTCTTCATTGAGATGTTTCCACCTTGCAGGAAACAGCAGCTTGAAGGATACTCAATACTTTTCTCGTTACCAACAGATCCCATGCTTACTGCAGATGGCAGACAGTAGGAATTGAGCCATGCCCCCTTTTTCTTGGCCACACCCCTTACACTGGGCCAGAAGGAGGAGGAAATGTCCGCTTATATACTGGCTGTACACCACAGACAGGCATCCTCATGCAAGGCACTTAAAATCAGTCCTTCAAGTTTAGACCAAAGAAAAAAATAAGTACAAAAATTCCTGGATAATTATGTAAGCTTCTGTGAAAGGAAGTCCTCAACAGTTCTGTTACGGGGTTTAAAAAAACCTGATGGTTAAAGAACTCTCCCAGACTAGCCAATGAAATGAAGAATATCTTTTTTTATTTAAGAACATTATTCTGATGGAAAATCCAGTTGTGAAATCAAAGATAACTTACTCTTTTCATTCTTTAGTTGGCCTGAAAAAGAACATTGTGATTTCAATTACCAATTGGGAGAACACATATTACATAAACTCACTCAAGGAACTGTCCTTGCAGACCTGAACAATCATCGGCTGCCAGTTTTCTCATTCATCCACTTTCCTACACACCACCCCGATCCATCGGCCAGATCTAGTAACAGCTCAGCATCTTATATTCCAGAATGAAACAAAGGAGAGGCCCTGGGCATGCATAAAAGTGGAGAACCATCCCATGCCCCACTGACTCCTGTTGATAAATACCCATCTCCCAGCCACCCATTATCACAGGCACTTTATTGACAATGACTTGAACTCGCAGTCTGGTAGTGTAGACAAGGCCTGATTTTCAGGAGGGATAGCAGAGTCTGGGTCTGGGGGAAGCAGTGGGGGCCAGGGGTGATGGAGGAAGTGGGTGGGGAGCCTGGGGAGGCAGTTGGGGGCCAGGGCCAATGGGGTGATATGTGGGGGCTGTGAGATTGAGTGGGTTCCAGAGGAGGTGAGGGGATGGCTAGGGGAAGCAGAGGGAGGCAGGGTGCTGGGTGGGGGTCTGGAGTACGCAGTGGGGGGCAGGAGCAATGGGGGTTACCAGGACAGGCAGTGCCCACCAGAGAGCCAAAATGCAAGTTTCTCCAGGATGCCATTTTCTCTATGGCTGATCCTGGCAGGGCTGGCCTTAAGGGTTGGAAACGTGGGGGAAGAGGGTATTGCTAGAGGTGCCTTGGCAGTCATCATGAAGTTTACAGTGGCTGTGGTGGTGAGAGAGGGAGTTGCCATTTTTCACCACTCCCCCTGCACTAGCATCAGTTCTTAGGGGCCTATGCAGAGAAGCTGTGGCTCCTGGTGACGTAATAGGGAGCTGGGTGCGCTCAACAACTCTGAAAATCAGGCCCACACTCTTCGAAGGTGGAGGTGCACAATCAATGGAAGTATAACACAAAATGGGGTCCCCAAGGGCTAAGAGACATTTGTCGGCTGAGAGACAAGGGAGGGAGAACACTACGGTCAAAAATAATATGTTTTCCATTACAGAGGTTTTAGCTATTTTTTTTAATTTTATTTATATATAACTTTATTCATTTCATTTTAATTTGTTTGTGTGAAACCACGAGATAATCCCATTTTTTCCTGTAATTGTTCTGAAAAGAACATCCATATGTACGCATTCACCACAGGGACTAAACTCTCTGTTATATAAGCAAAAATAGCTCCTTTGACAATCTGTTTATAAATGCCCATCTCCCAGCTACTCAGTACCACAGGACCCTTATAAACAATGGCCTGTAAAAGGAGACTTTTGAAGGACCTATTGTGATACCAACAAAATATAAGCAACTTGTGTTCTGTCTGATTAACACTAAACTAAAACAATCAAAGTAAACCTATAATTCTCGTCCTCTAGCTTCACTGAAAAATGAAAAAAACAAATTCAAAACACACATTTTGCACTACATAATATGCACTCTAGCATCCTAATTTATACTAATGGACAAATACTCTGCATTGCTAAACCTTCTTTGCAATTCTCAGCTTGGATGTATGTGTACACAAAAGCGCTCCTCAAAGTTCTGCTTAAAAATTGCAGTATGATGGCAGCAGTCACTGAAAAAGGCTTCAGCTAACTGACCAAGTAAGTACCCAGGGCTTCAGGTAGAGTTAGACTTGGGTGGGGAGCCAGAACCTCCGCTTCTGGCACTGTGTCAACACTGCTATTCTTAGTCCACTACTAAGAGCAAGAAAAATAACTACATATGTGAATCCACTTGCTGGGTGTGTTGACCATTTGAATAAAAACAGATTTTGAAGGGCAGTGTGAAGGGTACTATGGTGCCTTGTGATAAAGGAGGATATTGATATAATAAGCACCACAGAAACCTGGTGGACTGAGAGCAATCAATGGGACACAATCATTCCGGGGTACAAAATATATTGGAAGGACAGAACAGGTCATGCGGGGAGGAGGGAGTGGCACTATATTTGAAAGAAAATGTAGGATCAAATTAAGTAAAAATCTTAAGTGAATCCACATGTTCCACATAATCTCTATGGATAGAAATTTCATGCTCTAATAAGAATATAACATTAGGGATCTATTATCAACCACCTGATCAGTACAGTGATAGTGATGATGAAATGCTAAGGGGAATTAGAGAGGCTATCAAAATTAAGAACTCAGTAATAGTGGGGGATTTCAATTATCCCCATATTGACTGGGAACATTTCACTTCAGGATGAAATGCAGAGATAAAATTTCTTGATACTTTTGTCGAAGAAAAACTCAGTTCTCGCTTTTTGTTTGGATGCAGCAAAATTAAATACTTTATTATTTCTCCAGTAATTACCATGGAGGGAGAGAGTGCCATAGGACACAGGGTCCTGGACAGGTCTCTCAACTGGTAAACAATTACAGCAAGCCTTTATACCTTTTACAGACAATTTCTAGCAATAATACAGACAGTAAAAAGCAACAAATACATTTTGTTTATACATAAGCTTTTCTGCTATCTCACTAGAAAAACAAGACTGCAAGACTGCATATTGCAAGGTCGTAATAACTTTCACACAATTCACTCTGTCTTACATTATCTTGCTTCCTCACGTCACCAGGGTCACAGTTAACCTAACTCATGCTAACTAACATTCATTAAGATCTCTTCAAAACCTTGTTAATTATTTACTGGCTTCCACACTCCCCTCTTTTGTACTTCTAGTACAACAAACAATTTCAACTCTCAATTCGCATGAAACCATGGACTTCAGATTCTACAGCAAACATGTCAACCGTCATGGGACGTAATGACAATGCATGAGTAGCATGAACATGAAAGGTATTGCTATTCTTACGTTATTTACAACAACAACAACAATAATATAATCCTAAATTAACTAACAACACTACAAATAATAACAATCCTATAGGAATAATATAATGGGGCTGTTGTACAATCGTGAACACAAAGCACAAAACATCATACCTAGTACATAAAGTAAACACTCTATAAGGTGTATGAAAGGCATTCCTTCCAGCTTGATATATATTCTAAAGCATGGGAATTTGCCCTTGTAATTCAGAGATTCTTAGAACCTTTGGTAACAATGAAAGCAAATTTTGAAACTGATCAGGCACCATTCTAATCCAATCAAAATATACCTGAAATCTAAGAGCTACATGTAACATTCTATCTGCAGGCCAGGAAATGATAGGATTGCCTGCAGCAGTGGTAAGATCAATATGTATATCTTGTATAGTGGTGGCATTAACGCACACACAGCTATCATTAGCTTGAAAAAAATGGGTGTCCCGTCAGGGTAGTTCCTTGACCTCCACCCTCTCAACAAATATTGTCATAAACAGTGACAACTTCCCCTAGCTTCAGTTTAGAGATACACTGAGCTGTGGTGGTTCTAACGGCCAAAATGTCCATTGACTCTCTATTCTTATCCAAAATGTCAGGTGTCATTCTAGGGGTACTGTCTAGAAATCAGTTGGAGATACCAGGTGGTCTAATTTCCCCAGATGTCTCGGTAAACAATTACAGTCCCACAGGCATCCTCCCCATGGACCCAGCAGGATTCGGTATGTGGGAGCCCACACCCACCCTAACCGGTCCATATGCTTGGAAGGAGCACTGTGAATGTCCACACTCCCATCCAGAAAGTGTCCAAGTATGTCTTCATGACCACAGATCAGATGGTACTCCTGACGTGTCTGTAAGGGCAGTGGGCCAAGTCTGGTCCAGATCCCACTGCAATGCCTTCCCAGCCTCAGTGATATTCAATACCATCTCTGTCAGTCTCCTTCTGGGTCATAGAACTAAGGGTGGAAATGACATGTAACTCAGCAACTCCAGCCTGTACTGAAGATAGCTGAGCTTCAAAAATAAGACTAGTGGCCTTTTCTAGTTGCCCCAATTTCATATCATGTTCTTGGCCTGGAAGAATAGTCCAAATGGCTACTACACTATTGGCCAGATGAAATAACCCAGCCCACAGGGATCTGGTCAATTCCCTTTTTGTCCAGAGGAAATACATTTCATTAGTTCCTGACAATATTTAAGCATTATGTTATCCAGCAAATGAATGTCCATCTGAGCTGGGGTTAGTGGGGGTGCAGTTGGTAGTCAGCATTGGGTGTCCTGTCAAATTTCATGAGGGCTGAGTCCAGTCGTTCGATTGGGAATGGTTCTCATACACATCAGTGCAAAGGAAGGGCATCTGGCCACTGTAAGTGTGTCTCAGCACAAATCTGGCCAGTTTATTCTTTAAAATCCTGTTCTGGCGTTCCACTGTCCCAGCAGATTCTGGGTGGTGAGGGCAGTGAGTTGCACATAACTCCTTTACAATCTGTCCAGTAAAAATGAATTCCACGATCAGTGTTGATACCCACAGGGATGGCAAAACGTGGCACAAAATCTTTAAGCAAAATGTCACAACAGTCCTGACACCTGCTTTCCTGCAGGGAAAAGCTTTAACCCAATCGGTAAATACATCAACTAAAACAAATACATATCCATAACCACAACATGTAGATATCGAAATAAAATCAATCTGAATATTTACAAAAGGTCCCCAAGGAGGAGAGTGGGCTGGCCGCTGCACACCAATCTCGTGTAACTGCAACAACCATTTCCACCCCCCTTCCCTTGGTAGGCAGCCAAGCGATGTCCTTGACTGGGGCCAGCGCATGTTAGCCATTCTCTTTTTTCTCCCTTCTTGGCGGTTTTTTTTTTTTCATTTTTTTTTCGTTAACATACAAAGAAAACTTTTACCCTTGACTCATACACCTTCTTTTATACCATGAACACATAAACATTACTGTTATACAGTACATTAGTCTTATTAATCAAGTATGCCACATATACCCTTTCACTAAAATAACCTTATTACAGAACTTTGGAAGAACAAGCCAGGACAAGCACACCCACTTTGAGAAGTTCACTTAATATAACTTCTAGTCCAATAGCTATCCACCATCCCCAGCCCTCTGGCTAAAAGTCTGAGGTAGCCAGAAGGATCCCTCGTACAATATGGGGAGTGGGTTAACTTTTCATGTCCTTGCATCCAAAGACTGTCAGTATGCAAATTTTAACAACAATTCTCAATTAAAAGATTTGGCCAAATGTTTTCCCATTTATCTGGTTCTGTGGGGAAGATATTTTTGCTGTATCTTTTTTCAGATGCCTTCTACTTTATTCTAAATGTATGTAAATTTCACTACAGTTGTATTTCGGCTACATTTGGCCAATGTAGTTTCTTTCTCTTACTTAAGAAAATGTATTAGACTTAAGTATATCACATTTTTCTGATGTAACCAAACACTTCGTATTCTAAGGTGAACAAAACAAGTATCTGCATTTCAATCCAACATTTCCGCTTGATATCAAATCAGACCATCTCATGAAAATATTAAACACAACAATTTTTTTTGGCCACGAGACAAAACACCACAAAACAGAACATAGAACACACAACATAATTGTGACTGCCAGTAAATCATAATACGTTGAATGCTGTGTAGCTGGCATTAATGGTCTTTGATTATCTGAAAGACAAAAACAGATGTCCACCCCTTCGGGGCAGTTAAATACTTAAAATATACAAATACTCTTGTTGATTCTAGGCAAAACAGAGGAATTACCCCATATTTTCTCGTATGTGCTTCTTAGACAGCCCTGGTTCAGCGGCCTCTACCTTATCAGTTAGTTAATCTGCATTAACACAGATGCTTTCCGGCTTGTTTTTACTTTTTTTAACTCCTGCTTTTAAACACTGAAAGAAAACATCACCACTTATAGTGCCTGTAGAGCCTAATAAAATTCTCATTACATAGCACTGTATACAGTCTTCAACTGATTTAACAAAATTGGTCATAGCCAAATTATTACAATCTAATAAATGTATTTGCCTGAATTTATTTACAAACATTTCAAAGACACCAAAAACTGTTCTCTTAAAAATCACTTGCTTTTCCCTTCCAACAGCCACTTTTATCAACTCAAATCACCATTCCAAATATCCTCTTGAGTATTTGAAATCCTCATGCTTATATTCACTTACTCCTTCTTTCCACTACACCCTCAAAAGTTTCCAACCTGTTTTCCAATCACTCTGTCTGTTGCCCTCCCGCTTGGGCCCGATCCTTTTTTCCTCACTGAATCGTCCCGTCCATGGACACTAGCTTGTTCCACAATCAGTTCTTAGCTAGGAGGGTGGGCTACTCAACTAGCCCCCACCCTTCTGGTCTTGTCCCCAAAACATTTCTACTCACAAGACTACCTGAGTCCTCCCTAGTAAGGCTTGCCACCTGGGCAAAAATACATGGCCATTCACTTAACACATAATCCAAACCCCTTTGGGGGTCTACCCAGAGACCCACCCATTTGTCTGCTGACACTTAAACAGAAAAGAAAATTACACAGAGAGCAAAGAAAATTACAGTCTAAGCCAAATTTTTCTACTTCTATTATATTGTCCACTACGGGGGGGCGGGACTGTAAAAATCTCAGGACAACCTCAGAGCTTCATCGCACACATGGCTTCCACCCTGAGGAATTACGAACGAGAAGTTCAGTTCCGCTCACACACCTAACGCCCAAATGAACAGAGCAGAAAAACATCAGTAACCGGTTAAACAAAACAGAGCCAAAGCTAAATAGTGCACCAAAGCCAAATAGTGTTTCCTTATTCTATTAGAGCTCACCTATAATCATGCTATTCTTAACACCTAACACCAACAGTACCAAACAAAGCAAACATAAACTAACAAGGGTAAAACAGATAGATGGTGTAAATTCTGCATTGCCCCCCCATCTTAATTGCTCACCAAACTGTGACAAATTCCTGTTACTAATTTATCCCTCATGTCAGGTGATCAGACCAACAAAGCATATAATCAAAGTTTAAAGCTTCATTAAAAATAATAAAACAACGGAGAGTATTGGGAACACTCCCACATCACTCAGGAAAAATATGAATGCCCCAAGCCTTAAACCACTTTAATACTCACACATGTCTCACTGGGAAGTTAAGCTTTGCAAATATAATTCCAATTCTGTAACTTGTACTGCCTGTCTCTATTTTCCACAAGCAGCTGGGGCTGAAACAGTTTTCCTTTTCACTTAGCATAGTCCGCACTAATTCATGACCTTGAAGACAAAACAACTTCTCCTTTATCTCAGGGCTAAGCCGAATTTCAAATTAACCCGTTCCTAGACAAATTGCTCACACTGTGACAGAGGTTTTTCTCTGTGATTAAAGCTCCACTGAGATATATGATCTTATCTAGATTGAAGGTACCTTCTAATGGGCATTGTTTAAATGAATTTTCACGCGTATACAGATTCCAATCATTTAAATACCTGCAGGTTTTAGGACCATAATGTACGTACATGTAATATGCTGGGGCACCCTTAGGGGGTGAGGTGGAATATTTAGACAGTCCCTTACCCATTTTCCACTTACACACACAGACTCACAAGGAAAGGGGAGGGAAGATGGGTTCACACACTCCTAGACCCAGGCAGCTTCCTCGCCGGACTATGCCAGGCTGAGTCAGCCCACCGTGGGTCGGATCTCCTAAAGATCCACTAGTTACCGGGCTAGCCACTCACACTGGTGTACACACACACACACCAAGGCCTCTTTTTCTTCCTTTTTCCTTTTTCTTTTTAACCCTTTTTCAACCTTTTTATCTTTTTTTTTTTTTTTTTTAAACCATGATGCATCTTTACCTGGTCCGGACCAATACCATGAGGCGGTATTACAACCCTCTTGAGGCGGTAAACCCCTCAGCACCGGTGCATTCTAATGCATTTACCTATGCATTACCTTATGCATTACCTTATGCATTTCCTTGGCCAACTCAGCAGTTCCCAGTACTGCTATAAACTAACCTTATTGGGGCCTCTCCCCAATACCACTTTGCATCTGATCCTGCTGCACAGTCAATAAGTTCAGATGGCGTGAGCCCAACAGAGAGACAGACGTCCTCAGGGACAGTCCTCCTCCGATACCCCAATAGAGATTTCAAAAGGTCTCATACCTCTCATGTGGCGCCATGGGGTTCGAAGGGGAATGCTCCGTAGTAGTTGTCTGTGGGTCCGTGGGCGTTGCCATCCCGGACGAGCCCCAAATTGTCGAAGAAAAACTCAGTTCTCGCTTTTGTTTGGATGCAGCAAAATTAAATACTTTATTATTTCTCCAGTAATTACCATGGAGGGAGAGAGTGCCATAGGACACAGGGTCCTGGACAGGTCTCTCAACTGGTAAACAATTACAGCAAGCCTTTATACCTTTTACAGACAATTTCTAGCAATAATACAGACAGTAAAAAGCAACAAATACATTTTGTTTATACATAAGCTTTTCTGCTATCTCACTAGAAAAACAAGACTGCAAGACTGCATATTGCAAGGTCGTAATAACTTTCACACAATTCACTCTGTCTTACATTATCTTGCTTCCTCACGTCACCAGGGTCACAGTTAACCTAACTCATGCTAACTAACATTCATTAAGATCTCTTCAAAACCTTGTTAATTATTTACTGGCTTCCACACTTTAAATGATTGCTTCATGGAGCAGCTGGTACGGGAACCCACAAGGGGAGTGGAGCGCAGGAGCTGGTCCAAGAGGTAACTATAGCAGGACCGTTTGGAAATAGTGACCATAATACAATAACATTCAACATCCCTGTGGTGGGAAGAACATCTCAACAGCCCAAAATTGTGGCATTTAATTTCAAAAGAGGGAACTATGCAAAAATGAGGGAGTTAGTTAAACAAAAGTTAAAAGGTACAGTGACTAAAGTGAAATCCCTGCAAACTGCATAGGCGCTTTTTAAAGACACCATAATAGAGGCTCAACTTCAATGTATAACCCAAATTAAGAAGCACAGTAAAAGAACTAAAAAAGAGCCACCGTGGCTTAACAACCCTGTAAAAGAAGCAGTGAGAGATAAAAAGACTTCTTTTAAAAAGTGGAAGTCAAATCCTAGTGAGGCAAATAGAAAGGAGCATAAACAATGGCAACTTAAGTGCAAGAGTGTAATGAGAAAAGCCAAAGAGGAGTTTGAAGAACGGCTTGCCAAAAACTCCAAAGGTAATAACAAAATGTTTTTTAAGTACATCAGAAGCAGGAAGCCTGCTAAACAACCAGTGGGGCTCCTTGATGATCAAGATACAAAAGGAGCGCTTAAAGATGATAAAGTCATTCTGGAGAAATTAAATGGATTCTTTGCTTCAGTCTTCATGGCTGAGGATGTTAGGGAGAGTCCCAAACCTGAGCCGGCTTTTGTAAGTGACAAATCTGAGGAACTGTCACAGATTGAAGTGTCACTAGAGGAGGTTTTGGAATTAATTGATAAACTCAACATAAACAAGTCACTGGGACCAGATGGCATTCACCCAAGAGTTCTGAAAGAACTCAAATGTGAAGTTGCAGAACTATTAACTAAGGTTTGCAACCTGTCCTTTAAATCGGCTTCTATACCCAATGACTGGAAGTTGGCTAATGTAACACCAATATTTAAAAAGGACTATAGAGGTGATCCTGGCAATTACAGACTGGTAAATCTAATGTTGGTACTGGGCAAATTAGTTGAAACAATAGTTAAGAATAAAATTGTCAGACACATAGAAAAACATAAACTGTTGAGCAATAGTCAACATGGTTTCTGTAAAGGGAAATTGTCTCTTACTAATCTATTAGAGTTCTTTGAAGGAGTCAACAAACATGTGGACAAGGGGGATGCAGTGGACATAGTGTACTTAGATTTCCAGAAAGCCTTTGACAAGGTCAGCAAAGAGTCTTGTGGCACGTTAGGTCCTTCATCAAAGGCTCTTATGTAAATTAAGTTGTCATAGGATAAAAGGGAAGGTTCTTTCATAGATTGAGAACTGGTTAAAAGACAGGGAACAAAGGGTAGGAATCAACGGTAAATTCTCAGAATGGAGAGGGGTAACTAGTGGTGTTCCCGAAGGGTCAGTCTTAGGACAAATCCTATTCAACTTATTCATAAATGATTTCAAGGAAGAGGTAAACAGTGAGGTGGTAAAGTTTGCAGATGATACCAAACTGCTCAAGATAGTTAAGACCAAAGCAGACTGTGAAGAACTTCGAAAAGATCTCACAAAACTAAGTGATTGGGCAACAAAATGGCAAATGAAATTTAATATGGATAAATGTAAAGTAATGCACATTGGAAAAAAATAATCCCAACTATACATACAATATGATGGGGGCTAATTTAGCTACAGAAGTCAGGAAAAAGATTTTGGAGTCATCGTGGATAGTTCTCTGAAGATGTCCACGCAGTGTGCAGAGGCAGTCAAAAAACCAAACAGGATGTTAGTAATCATTAAAAAGGGGATAGAGAATAAGACTGAGAATATATTATTGCCCTTATATAAATCCATGGTACGCCCACGTCTCGAACACTACATACAGATGTGGCCTCCTCATCTCAAAAAAGATATATTGGCACTAGAAAAGGTTCAGAAAAGGACAACTAAAATGATTAGGGGTTTGGAGAGGGTCCCATATGAGGAAAGATTAAAGAGGCTAGGACTCTTCAGCTTGGAAAAGAGGAGACTAGGCGGGGATATGATAGAGGTATAGAAAATCATGAGTGATGTGGAGAAAGTGGATAAGGAAAAGTTATTTACTTATTCCCATAATACAAGAACTAGGGGTCACCAAATGAAATTAATAGGCAGCAGGTTTAGAACAAATAAAAGGAAGATCTTCTTTATGCAGCGCACAGTCAGCTTGTGGAACTCCTTCCCTGAGGAGGTTGTGAAGGCTAGGACTATAACAGTGTTTAAAAGGGAACTGGATACATTCATGGTAGTTAAGTCCATAAATGGCTATTAGCCAGGATGGGTAAGGAATGTTGTCCATGGCCTCTGTTCTTATGTTCACATGCAATTTTTTAAATTTTTCATGGGAGGGAGTTTGTGTAGCGAGAGCAGGATGCAGAAGCTACAGTGTGGCTGAGAAAATGGAAACAAAGAATTTGTTGAAACTCATAGAATTACTGTTCCGTAGAGGTGCACAAGATATAAAAGACATAAATTTTGCATCTTATTCAAATGATTTCCATAATTAATAACACCCACCAGCTAAAGAAAAAGGTTCAATCCTCAAAAAATAAGCACCATAAAGAACAGTCTTCTATGGGGGGAAAAAACAGTTGAGAAATCTTTCAGAACTTACCAATTAATCTACAGAGTTCATCTGCAAAAGGACAGTGTGATTTCAATGAGAAATTGGATGAACACTTCTTACCTTCCCTCACTCCTTGCACAACTTGCCAGTGACAGATGCTAGGTTTCTCTATCATCCCTTTTCCTACACACCACATCTCACCCATCAGCCACATCTAGTAACAACTTCATAATCTTGCTTTCCAAAATTAACCAAAGCAAAGGCCCTGGGCTCGCACAAAACTGGAGAACCAGCTCACTCTCTGCTCATGCAGGGTTACAAATGTCCATCTCCCAGACACCTATTGCATCAGACACCTCAGCTACACTGCTTGAACCCTGAGCCTGTTGACGGAATGATTGTGATACCCACAAGCAACGAATAATTTGCGATCAGTTTGATTAACACTAAACTCAAAAATCAAAGCAAACCTACCATTCTGCATCTCTAGCGCCTCTGAAAGAGTTAAAAAAAAGAAAAATATGATGTCAAAATAATGCAAGTCTTTCAATATGCAAACCCGTAGCAAAATTAAAAGTAAGGAACACACTCCCTGCCCTACTTTGCTTTCTTTGTGACACACACAGAAGTCTGCACAGCATCTGGGAGGTGTGATTCAGCATTATGAAATCCAACATCAAGGGATGTATTGGATGTATGCGACAGGAAAGAATACACAAATGTTCTGACATGATGTGAGAGGGCGATCGAGCTACAGTATTTTAATAATGAAAAGGTAATCTTGAAAACTGACTCTATCACAAATTTTACACCCTATTCATCTCTATATTGGTTTGATCGAAGAGAATTGGGAGGACTCAAAGAGCAATGGGAAGAATGAGACCACGGCACATTGGGAAAAAGATTAAAGAGCAAAGATGCAGTAAACATTAGAATGTGAGAGAAAAGTGAAATTTTTTTTCCCCACAATAAATAATAGAAAGAGGTAAATTAAGGAAAAGGGAAAGGTCTGTTGAGAGTCTAAGGTGACTTCCTTTGTGCTGTTGCACATCTTGAAGTTGAATTTGTAAGAGTGGCCCCTGATTTTAAGAACGTATTTTAGTGACCTTATATGTCCAGACATGCTATCTCTCCTCTTGAGTTAATTGGGAGTTAGGAGTGCTCAACAACTCTGAAAATCAGACCCCCACTCTCTGCAAAATCAACAGAAAGTACAACAAAAATGCTATCCCTAGGCAGTAAAGTTCATTTTTGATCTCAGAAAAGACAAAGTTTGAGAAACAAATCATAATTTTCTTCCATTAGAGAGGTTTTTTCTTGGTCTTTTCCCCCTGTTATTTAGTTATAGGTGGACGTATTTCATTTCATTTCTTGGGGGCCAGTGAAGCCACCGGACAATCCCATCAGTATTTACTATTCTTTTCCTGCAGTTCTCCTGAGAAAGAATATCAATATTTCAGCATTCACAAACGGGCTCCATCCCACCTTGGAGGCGGGCAAAGAGCTTATATGAGAATGCGAGGAAATGCACAAAAGGTCAGTTGCAACAGAGTTGTTCATTTCTTCGGAAATGGACAAAGGATGCAACTGCCCTTCTCAGCTCTGCATACACACACAAGGCCCGTCTCAACCAGGGCCTCTTATTACGCCACTCACTGAGGAGATGGGAGATTCAGTTAGTCCCTCTCTGCCTGAGGTGGATCTGGGATTTCAACTTGGATTTCCCACCACTCACCAGAGTGCCTTAATCACCGGCCTGAAGGCTGTTAGAGAGATCCGGAGTAGTGGCTAATGAATGCCCAAGGATGCTCAGGATAGGAATAGGGAAGAGGAGTGATGAAAGGGTCTGTTTTCATCTTGCCCTCCAATTTTGAGCCGGCTCTTCAGACAGATATCCCCGCCTTCTGGGATACAACATCTTGAAGGATGTGATAAGCCAATTCTTAATCCAACAGATCCCATGGGTATTCCAGAAGGCAGGTTATATGAATCCCGAGCCGTGCCCCTTTTTCCTTGCCAAACCCTCCACACTGGGGAAGAAGAAGGGGGAAATGGAGACATAGAGACTGGCTCAACACCACACAATTTTCCCCACTGCAAGGGCATTCCCCTAGAACAAACAGCCTTTATTTTGTTTTTTTATTTTTCATGGGAGGGAGTTTGTGTAGCGAGAGCAGCATGCAGAACTACAGTATGGCTGAGAAGAGGAAACAAAATATTTGTTGAAACTCATAGAGTTACTGTTCCATAGAGGTGCACAGCACATAAGAGAGATAAGTTTTACATCTTCTTCAAATGATTTCCATAATTAAAAACACACACCAGAAAAAGGAAAAGGTTTAATCCTCAAAAAATAAGCACCATAAATATCTTATGCTAGCCTCCTCAATTTTTTTCTCAGGAATGGGAGGTTGGAGATGGGCAAGTAATCAGAGATATTGTCACAGTCAAGTGTTAGCTTCCTGAGGGTTTGGTGAAATGTCATACTTTTTATGGAGCTTGGTCGGTGTGCTTCTCTGGAGGAGATATTGGCTATTTCCATTAACAATGGGCACGGTTATTTTGCAGTGGCTTTTAACAGCCATAAGGGTACACTGGACTAGATGACTCACTGAGATCCCTTCCAGTCCTACATTTCGAAGATTTTATGTGAAATGAATATAATATTATCCAAGTGATCCAACAAGTGTTTGTCTAACCTGTTCTTAAAATCCTCTAATGTCAGAGATTCCACACCCTCACTAGGTAATTAGTTCCAGTGTCTAACTTCCCTTAGAATTAGGAAATTTTTCCTAATGTCTAACCTAAAACTCTCTTGCTGAAATTTAAGCCCATTAATTCTTACCATGGTATCAGTGGTTATGGAGAACAGTTTATTACCCTCATTTTTATAACAACTTTTTTCATACTTGAAGATCATTATCAGCAGTGGTCCTAGTTTTCTGTGATAAAAAACCAAAATTCTCTGAAAAAAATTACAAAACTCTAAGTTTTTCCTCCATGAAAATGAAATACTGAACTTCAAATTTCCTAGACACTTTACCATACCATGCCACCTTTACTTCTTCAATGCTGCTGTTAAGCATCAGAGGGGTAGCCGTGTTAGTCTGGATCTGTAAAAGCAGCAAAGAGTCCTGTGGCACCTTATAGACTAACAGACGTTTTGGAGCATGAGCTTTCATGGGTAAATACTCACTTCGTCGGATGCTGCTGTTGGCAGTGCTGCCTTTAGAGCTGGGAACCCAGCCAGCATCAGCCACTCTCTGCTTGGCCTTCAGAGCTGGGCGGCTGGAGTAAAGACAAGGGCTCCCCAGACGGGGGGGGGGGGGGAGAGAAAGTGGGGCAATTTGCCCCGGGCCCCGGGCTCCGCAGGGGCCCCCAAGAGAACAGCTGAGGCTCCCACCTCCTCCCCTCTCCTGGAGCCTCAGCAGACAGCGCCGCAGCGTGCCTCCGGCGGGGCCCCTGAGCCCCGCCCCGCTCTGAGCTGCGTGGTGAGGGGGTGGGGCTGCGAGCTCTAGGCTGAGCTCAGCTCCTTCGCTCGGTGAGGAGCTCACAGCCCCGACCCCTCACCACGCGGCTCGGAGCAGGGCGGGGCTCAGGCCCCGCCGGACACATGCTGCTGCTGTTCAGTGAGGCGCTGAGGCTCTGGGCGAGGAGGGAGCTGGGGCTAAGAGGCTCGGGCCAGGGAGTTGGCTAAGGGGCAAGAAGTCCCAGAGACAGTCAGGGCACAGGGAGGGGGCAGAGGTTGGGAAGCTGGTCAGGGGCAGGGAAATGGGGGTTGGATTGTGGGTGTTCCGGGGGTCTGTCAGGACTCAGTGGGGGTGGGGGGAGTGGATAGGGGTTGGGGCAGACAGGGAGCAGGGGTGGAGTCCCAGGGTGGTGGGGGGTCTCTGGAGGACGGTGAGGGGACAAGGAGCAGGATGGGTCGGGGATTCTGAGGGGTGGGGCGGGCAGTTGGGGGCAGGAAGTGGGTGGGGGTCGGATAGGGGGTAGGGCCGGGCTGTCTGGGAGGCACAGCCTTCCCTACCCTAAAGCTCATTCAGCAGTTTGAGGCTTGCAGAAGAGCCAAGCTGTTAGCTTTTCCATTAGGGCTCCCATCCCTTTCACTTCTCAAATGCCAAATTATAGTCTATATTTAATTTCAGTGCCATAGGGAGATTCTTGTCAGGGGAGGGTAGCTTCATTTAAAATTAGCCACTGGGGAGAGGGATCACATGGGAAGAGCAATATCCTTCCCAACCCTACCAAGGAAGACCCCCCTCCCCTGCATTCTCTGAGGCTCCAGAGGGGTTAATTCAGGAGTTCTCAAACTTTTGTCCTGGTGACCCTTCACATAGCAAACCTCAGAGTGTGACCCCCCCCTTATAAATTGAAAACACTTTTTTATAAATTTAACACTATTATAAATGCTGGAGGCAAAGTGGGGTTTGAGGAGGAGGCTGACAGCTCACGACCCCCAATAATAACCTCGTGACCCCCTGAGGGGTCCTGACCTTCAGCCTGAGAACCCCAGGATTAATTTAATTTTAGCACCCTGGGTCCATTCACATGCATGTGCTATTTTGAGCATTTCAGTTTTGACAACATAGGCTCATCCCAGATGCTGGAACAAGCTCAAATGCTCAGTTCGTGGAGTATGTACGTAAGCTATACTAAAGACAAACCCACAGTAACCGTCTCCAGTTTGTGAGGGACGCCGTGGAGCCAGTCTCTAGGAAACAGATAAATTCATGGAGGTTAAGTCCATTAATGGCTGTTAGCCAGGATGGGTAAGGAATGGTGTCCCTAGCCTCTGTTTCTTAGAGAGTGGAGATGGATGGCAGGAGCGAGATCACTTGATCATTACCTGATAGGTTCACTCACTCTGGGGCACTTGGCATTGGCCATTGTCAGTAGACAGGATACTGGGCATGATGGCCTTTGGTTTGACCCAGTATGGCTGTTCTTATGTTCTAACCTAAATGAACCCAAAAGTTATGGAGACAGATATGAGTCAAGGAAGCCAGCAGAGTATCAGAAACCTGGAAAAATCTCTGCCTGGATGGGCTCAGGTGTTTGGTTACAAGCTGAGGTGGTTCAAAAGTTTTGGATTTTCTTTTAAGCAGAATTTTTTTTTATTGTTTCTTTAAACAATGAAACACAGCAAGCAACAAATATTTGGCCACCCACTTCTGAAACCTCAAACCATGTTCAGGTTTTGGCAGACTAATTTCAGCTTTTCAATTAAAAAACAACAAATTTTGAAGGAAAGCAGACATTGTCCGTGATATTTTTCTGCTTTTTAAAAACCTCTAGTTTTTGATCCAGAAAAATTTTTGATGGAAAATATTTGTCCAACCCTTTTAATGAGCTTTAGTGCCTTTTAGCACTAGCTGATGCTGAGAACCAGTGATACCTTGTAAAGAAATTTTTTCAAAACTGGGTTTGTGCCAAAATGTGGAAGGTTTATTTTTCCCAGCGGCACCTGTGGGGGGGGGGGGAGCAAGTGGGGCAATTTGCTGTGGGCCCCACAAGGGCCCTCAGGAGAATATAGTATTGCAATTTTTTTATAGAAGGGGCCCCCAAAATTTCTTTGCCCCAGGCCCCCTGAATTCTCTGGGTGGCCCTGGTAAATACTAAAGATTCTCTGTAAAAACACAAATTCTGCATATTCCACATTTTTGCATAACAAATGGATTTCTAGGATCCTTCATTCTCATTCCCCCCCTCAGTCTGCTCTTCTCCAGACTAAACAAACCCAATTTTTCAGATCTTTCCTTAGAGGTCATGCTTTCTAGAACTTTAATAATTTATGTTGCTCTCCTCTGGACTTTCCCCAATTTGTCCACATCTTTCCCAAAGTGTGGTGCCCAGAGTTCAAAACAGTCTTCCAAATTAAGACCTTATCAGTGTTTAGTATAGTGGAAGAATTATTTCTTGTGTCTTCCTTACAACATTCCTGCTAATACCTCCCAGAATGATGTTCCTTTTTTCCCCAGCAGTATTATATTGTTGACTTATGTTTAGTTTTTGATTAACTATAACCCCCTGTACTTTCATGCAGTACTCCTTCCTAGGCAATCATTTCCTGTTTTGTATTTGTGCAATTGATTATTCCTTCCAAAATGTAGTACTATGCATTTGTCCTTATTTAATTTCATCCTATTTATTTCTGACCATTTCTCCAATTTGTCAAGATCATTCTGAATTCTAACTCTGTCCTTCAAAGCACTTGCAACCCCTTCTAGCTTGGAATCATCCACAAACTTTATAAGTGTACTTTCTATGCCATTATCCAAATAATTTATGAAAGTATTGAATGGAAGGGGAAGAAGCACAGATCCCTGTGGGACCCCACAGGTAGTATCTTTAATATTTTTCAGCCTTCTTTCCCAATTAACTCAACATATATTTATAAAAACCTATGAATGGCCGTACTGGGTCAGACTAATGGTCCATCTAGCCCATTATGCTCTCTTCTGATAGTAACCAGGTGTTTCAGAGAGAATTAATAGACCAGGACAATTATCGAGTGATCCATCCCCTGTTGTCCGGATCCAGCTTCTCGCAGTCAGAGATTTAGGTATATCCAGAGCATGCAATTGCATGTCTGACTGCTTTGGGTAATAGCTATTAATGCACCAATCCCCCATGAACTTATCTAGTTATTTCATTAACTCAGTTATGATTTTGCCTGCATAATGTCCCCTGCAAAAGTTCCACAGGTTGACTGTGTGTTGTGTGAAGAAATAATTCTTTATATGTGTTTTAAACCCACTGTCCATTAATTTCATTGGGTGATCCCTGTTTTTTCTGTTATTTGAAGAGGTAAATAACACTTCCTCATTCATTGTCTCTCCACCATTCCTGATTTTATAGACCTCTGTTATATCCCCTCTTAGTCATCTCTTTTCTAAGTTGAACGCTCTTAGTCATTTTAATCTCTCCACATACGAAAACTGCTCCATACCAGTAATCATATGTGTTGTCCCTCTGTGCAACTTTTCCATTTCTAATGTATCTTCTTTTTCTGATGGGGCAACCAGAACTATACATAGTATTCAAGATATGGGTGTACCATGGTTTTACATAGGGACATTATAATATTTTCTTTCTTATTATCTATCCCTTTCCTAATAGTTTGTAATATTCTGCTAGATTTTTGACTACTGCTTCACACTGAACAGATGTTTTCAGAGAACTATTCACCCATGACTCCAAGATATCCTTCCCCCATTTTTGAGTGGTTACTTCTAATTTAGATCCCATAATTTTGTTTGTTGGGGATATGTTTTGCAATGTTCATTACTTTGCTCTTATCAACATTGAATTTCATCTATCATTTTTCAATAGCTTAGTGTAATAAGATTCCTTTATATCTCTTTGCAGTCAGCTTTAGACTTAACTAATTTAAGTACTTTTGTGTAATCTGAAAATTTTGCAACCACACTGTTCACCCCCCCTTTTCAGATATTTTTATGAAAATGTAGAACAGCACAAGTCACAGTACAGATCCTTGGGGGTTCCTCACTATTGATTTCTCTCCATCGTGAAGACTGGCCATTTATTCCTAATCTTTGTTTCCTATCTTTTAACCAATTACTGATGCCGGAGAGGACCTTCCCTCTTATCTCATGATCACTTATTTTACTTAAAAGACTTTGCTGTGGAACTTTGTCAAAGGCTTTCTGAAAGTCTCAGTACACAGCATCAACTGGATCACCCTTATTCATATGCTTGTTGACTCCATCAAAGAATTCTAACAGATTGGTGAGGCATGATTTCACTTTACAAAAATAATATTGATGCTTCCCCAACACATCATGATAATCTAGTATCAGAGGGGTAGCCGTGTTAGTCTGGTTCTGTAAAAGCAGCAAAGAATCCTGTGGCACCTTATAGACTAACAGACGTTTTGCAGCATGAGCTTTCGTGGGTGAATACCCACTTCTTCGGATGCACTTCTTGCATCCGAAGAAGTGGGTATTCACCCACGAAAGCTCATGCTGCAAAACGTCTGTTAGTCTATAAGGTGCCATAGGATTCTTTGCCACTTTTACATGATAATCTATGTATCTGAAAATTGATTTCTTTACTATAGTTTCAACCTATTCACCTGGTACTGAAGTTAGGCTTACAAGCCAGGTTCACCGCTAGAACCTCCTTTTTCAAAATCAGCATTACATTAGCCATTCTCCATTTGGTACAGAGGTTGATTTAAGCAGTAGGATTTCATACTATAGTTAGCAGTTATGCAGTTTTATATTTAAGTTCCTTAGGAATTCTTGGGTGAATATAATCTGGTCCCGATGATTTGTTATTGTTTAACTTATCAATTTATTCCAAAATCTCTGATACTGACACCTCAGTGTGTAGCAGTTCCTCAGATTTGTCACCTAAAAATAATATCTTATGTGTGCGAATCTCCCTCATATTCTCTGCTGTGATGACTGATAAAAAGAATGTGTTTAGCTTCTCTGCAACCTCTTTGAGTTCCCTTTTGACACCTGGATCATCCAATGGTCTCACTTATTGTTTGGAAGACTCCCTGACTCAGCTATACTTAAAACTAAATGTGCTCATAGTTTTTCTGTCCTTTGCTAATTGTTTTTCAAATTCCTTTCTGGCCAACCTAATGATGGTTTTACACTTGCCAGAGATTATGTGCCTTTCTATTTTCCTCAGTAGGATTTGATTTCCAATTCTTAAAGGATACCTTTTTTTCTGTCTTAAATCACCTCTTTTACTTTGTTATTTAGCCTTTGTGACATTTCTTTTTTAGTCCTTTTATTCTTTGGGTGATAGTTTAGTTTGAGGTCCTATTATAGTGTTATCCATGCAGCATGCAAGCATTACACTCTTGTGACTCTTCCTTTAATTTCCATTTAGGTAGTGTCTTCATTTTCATTTAGTTCCCATTCTTGAAGCTTAATGCTATCATGGTAGGTTTCTTTGGTATTTCACCCCTTGAAAGGATGTTAAATTTCATTACTTTATGGTTGCTGTAAGTTAGTGGTTCACCTATAGTCAGTTCTTGGACCAGATATTGAGCTCCACTTTAGGATTAAGTGAAGAATTGCCTCTCCCTCTGTGGGTTCCAGGACTGTCCTTAAAATGTTCATAAATTTTATCTCTGCATCCCTTCCTTAGGTGACATGTTCACAGTCAATATAGGGATAGTTGAACTCACTGTTATTATTGATTTTTCTGTTTTTATAAGTGCTATAATCTCCTTGAGCAGTTCACAATCACCATCACCACCCTGGTCAAGTGGTCAATAATATTCCTACTATTATAGTCATTATTCAAAAATGGAATTTCTATTCACAGAGATTCTATGCTACATTTTGCTTAATTTAAGATTTGTACTGTATATGAAAGGGGTGGGCAAACTTTTTGGGGCGAGGGCCACATCTGGGTGAGGAAATTTTATGCAGGGCCGGGGCAGGGCGGGTGGAGTGCGGGATGTGGAGGAAGGGGCTCAGGACAAGGCATTGGGGCAGAGAAGGGGTGCAGAGTGTAAGAGGGGGCTCAGGGAAAGGGGTTGGGGTACAGGAGGGGTGCGGAGTGCAGGATGGGGCTCAGGGCAGGGAGTTGGGGTGCACGGGGTGCAGGGTGCAGCAGGGAGCTCAGGGCAGGTGGTTGGAATGCACAGGAGTGCAGAAAGGGGCTCAGGGCAGGGAGTTGGGTGCAGGAAGAGTGCGAGGTACAGGCAGAGAGCTTAGGGCAGGAAGTTGGGGGCGGGGGGCAGGAGGGCTTTGAGCTCCAGCCCGGTGCCGCTTACCTAAAGTGGCTCCGGGGTGGCAGTGGCGCACACCAGGGCCAGGGCAGGCTCCCTGCATGCCTGCCCTGTCCCCACGCCACTCCAGGAAGTGCTGCGGCCCCTGGTGGTGGGGGGGGGGGCAGAGGGCTCTGCGTGTGCACATGGAGCCCTTTGCCTCCTGGCCCGGGGGCTGCTTCTGAGAGCAGCGCCGGGCCCGCAGCACCACCAGGGGTAATCCCGCGGGCCGGATCCAAAGCCCTGAAGGGCCGGATCTGGCCCACGGGCCATAGTTTGCCCATCCCTGGTATATGACTATGCTTTCTTTCACACAAGCCAACTGACTGTTAGCCAAGGCTGTAGAGCAGACTCATTCTCTCTCTGTCTCTCTAAGTGGTCGCGGTGCCATTAGATGGGACAGAACACCACACCCAGAAGGTGTGTGGGTTACATGTGCACTTCATCTGCTGTAGTTCACCTATGAAAGATGGTGGTCTTACCGGTTGGCATAGGGGGAGGGGGCAGCTTGAGACTTAGGCATCTGGTAATGGACACCAGGTGACTGTATTAAGTCATCAGCACCTTGGTGCTTGTTCTCTGAGGGTAAGTTGCAAAACTAGAGAGTTCAGGAATCTTTAGGGATGACCAGTTTTGACTGTTTGCTACCAAGGTGGGACGGAGGGAAGGCTCTGACCTCTGCCTGGATGAAGAGGTGCTCAGGTCACGAGAGTGATACATTGGGGACAACTCAAATTTCCAGTCCTAGACTGAAGCTAGGATTCACCGTATGTATGGAGGCATGTGTAGGTCCAGAGATTGTCTGGGAGAGTCCCATGTAGACCAGGAGATCACGTATTATGGTATAACTGGTATTGTGTAAGTGAAGCTAGCTGTCCCTGAGAACAAGGAATATGGGGGATTCCACTGCTGTGTTGGGTGGCAGCTCTGTGAGTTCCTCCTGGGTTGACAGTGTTTCCATTGGGAGGGTTGTACACTACTATGAGACTCTCAGCCTTCATCCTGCAGATCATATGGATGCAGTCATGTGTTCGTCTCTTCAGATACATCGCTATCACCCACCACTGGTGGAGCTGTGTAGTGTGCATGTAGCTACAAACCACAGTGACATGCACACCACATCCAGAATGGCCTGGCAGTGGGAAAAGGCTTCAGTGGCACTTTCATTGCCATGAGAAAAGGCTTGGGGGAAGGGGTAGGAGACACCTTTCCCCGCTGCCTTCTGACTGCCAGAGCCTCTCCCTACTGCCGAACTTGGACTCTTTCCCTGTGGTGAAGAAGTGCTCAAGCAGCAGGGAGCTGGCAGAGCTTTTCCCTGCTAAAAATAGCAGTGTAGACAAGGTGGCATGGCTTGGGCAAATAGAGAGCTGTGTAGAGTATGTACTCGTATCCTAACTTTACTCCATGTGCTTAAGCCATGCATCCCTGGCTACACTGCTATTTATACTTGTCATAGTGGGACTAGGTGTGTGTGTACAGGACATAATGCAGAAAGAAGGGGGCAGTGTAGACACATCCATAGTTCAAACATCCTCTATATCAGAAGAGGGAAAGTATGATTACCCCACCTCCTCTGTGCTGCATTTACCTGTGAAGGGTAAAATTGCTTTCAAAGACTTCTGACTGGAGCTGGCTGTAGATGAGCTCCCGTTATCTCTGCTGGTGGGGTGAGGTGTACACAGAGAAATTAATTCAGTTGAATATAGACCCAGCTTATAGTTATTAATCAGACTTGAATCTGGTCCACTGATTGTACAGAAATATGTTGAAAATAAATTAGTAATAAACTTGATGTTATTTTGTTTCCAAGGACAATGTTAACCAATGATGATATGAGACAGTGCTGGGTTTTCCTCAGTAAAATCCTCAAAGTCTGTGTCAGAAACTTTATGTTCTTTAATGGCTATGCAGATATCAGTATTTGCCAAGAGGCTGAACACTTATTTTATGGAAAACATACAGATAAGATGGCATCACAAATAGTAAACAGCTCATCTTTTTTTCTTCCACAAAGATGCATCAGTATACATTGGTATAGATCGATATAAATTAGTATTATGAGATGTCAAATAACTAGGCTCAATCAAATTTTATTAATCAAAATGATTAATCAAAGATTAACACAGCATAATACAGAAAGGAAAAGTCAATTTGTTACTAACCCATCCTGAAGACAGCAGTGCACCTGGTCAAATTTTCTCAAGTTTGTGTGCATTCCCCACCTCTATTTATACCTGATTCCAAAATTGGTTGTACAATTTAGCACAAATCCATTAGCATAATATATTATTCGCTTAGTTGCTAATATACCTTAGCCAGATTAAACTAGTAGTTAGCAATAAAAAAATCCTAGTTTATAGCTCTGTTTGTGAGCGCTCAGTTATACATTCCAGTACAGCTCCATCTGTTACATAGGGAGCCATCCCTGCAGCATTAGCAATGTATATAACTAAAATTTCACAGGCAATGTTTTTCCACTTTGTATTTCATCTGGCTACGAAGCATTCTCTAACATTGGTTCAGTTTGATCAAGAGTGGCACGATGCAGGGGTCTTTAGGATTAGTTTGGTCAACAAAACTAAGCATCACTGCCATTTTAAATTGATTCCTCTTCTTTAATTGAACAAACTCTCATTGTTGTTTCTTTGTGGGAATTTTTAAAGAATGGATAAACATCTCCTGAGAATGAACATTCATTAAATGTGAACAACACAGACATGTCAGTTACACTGAAAAAGGTCACTTGCCTATCTTGGCAACTAAGGTAAACTCCAATTTTCTTGGGCTTTTTCTGAACCATGACCCGGGTCCATGGATCTGTTTTTGCCCAATAATCTCTCCCACTCAGACCCAGAGCCCAGAATCCTTCTTTAGGGGACAAGGAAAGTTTTCCTTTTCTCTCTATGGATTTTATGGCCACTCCCAGGTCCCAGTCAGTGCTGTTCCTGACATCCACCTCCCAGTAGTGCTTTCCAGAGGAGAATCCTTCAGAACCCAATGCACAGACAGTCGAATCAAACCTCTCGGGGTTAGATGAAACTTTTTGAGGTTGGACTTCATGTTTCAAACTTTTCTTATCCCCAGCAATGGAGAGGTTGGGATGGGCTGTTCCTGCATCAAGAGTGATGTCATCTGAAAAGAGAGACTGGGTTTTGAAAAGCACTAGTCTAATGTCAGTCTGAGTGGGGATAATGGGATGTTTACAAGGGATTAAAAGGCTTGATTAAAGCCTGCTTGACAATGCTTTTGTTCTATGTAAATATTTCAGATATATGAGAGTTGTGTGAGGTTCACACAAAACTGAAAGTGATTCTGAATTATTTGGATGGCATTCACAAGGGGAGATATAAGCAAATATGTTCAACATTTAGGTGACATTGAAATTCACAGAATGCTGCCTAACTCTCCATGTATCTAAGTTACCTAGAAATCTAGGTTTCCACCACTGAAGTGCCCAAGGTGCCGAAACTTTGTCAGCTGGCCATGTACTCAGCCAGTTAAGTCCTGACATTGCTTAGCAGTTTGGCACCCAAGTCATGCTCATGCCCCAGCAGGATTCACAAACAAGGGGGTTCCCCTGCCTAACCTGCCTCTGTGGCCTGATCCAGTAGATGTGCTCAGATGAGGAGATGGCACTCTTCAATATACTTTATATTTAGCCCTTGCTTAAATAGCTTGAAGGTCTGGGGCCTTGGAGAAGACATTAATCTCTATACAATCAGACTGTAGAGAAGAAAATTATTGCACCTGTTATGTTGGATCATTATACTTCCCATTGTCTTCATTACTGTACTGTACTGTATGTTATAATGGACTATTTTACTAATGAAAATAATGTTTTACCTAGAGGCTAGACGTGGGGATGGAGAATTCCCCTCTTTGACACTGACTCACTGAATGAGCTTGTTCAGTGCTTTTACCCTGCTCCAAATCCTCCATCCTTACCCAGATCTAACTCTCAGTGAGTGCTGACTCTGATCACATAAATCTATGAACTTACACTGGTGTGAAATTGGTATGTGGTCAGCATTAGTTCCTGATATATATATTTATATAGGAGTTTTGCCTAATAAAAGATGGTGTAAAAATTGAGCATAGCTCTCAGGATTTGTTCTCAGGATAACAGCTTTTTAAGGTATGCATATAGGTTAATTGCTGTGTTAACAAAATGATTTCTTAATACTGGAAGAAATGTGGAGTTTGTTACCTGTTTCATTGCGAGCTTTTCTCCATTCTGGAATCAGAGTGAGAGAAAACAGACATTGAATTAAAAGAAACTCATACTAAAGATTTTAATGAATCTGGAAATGTGATATTAAAATGCACACAAAAAATCTCCCTAGAATGCACAAACAGACAGACATAATACACCATATGTACATGTGGGCTTTGCTAACTCCTATGATTAGAACCTGAACAAGAATCTTGGTCTGCCTAAGAACTGCTTTGTCTGTCTTGCACCTCAAGTCAATACCTCATCTCATCATGTAACCCACTCTTTTTTTGGTGTGACTCATAGACTTTACGGTCAGAAGGGACCATCATGATCATCTAGTCTGACTTCCTGCACACTGCAGGCCACAAAACCTCAGCCGCCCACTCTTGTAATAGACCCCTAACAACTGGCTGAATTACTGAATTCCTCAAATCATTGTTTAAAGTCTTCAAGTTATAGAGAATCCACCATTTACATTAGTTTAAACCTGCAAGTGACACATGCCCAGGCCCCATACATAGGAAGGGGAGAAAAACACAAGAAAACAAAAAAGAGGGTCTCTGCCAATCTGACCTGGGGGAAAATTGCTTCTGAATCCCATATATGGCAATCAATTAGATCCTGAGCATGGGGGCAAGACCCACCAGCCAGACACCTGGAAAAGAGTTCTCTGTAGTAACTCAGAGCCCTCCCCATCTAGTAATAACTGACTGTTGGAGATATTTGCTATTACCAGGTAGAGATCAGCTGCATGTCATTGAAGATAGTCTCATCACACCATCCCCTCCATAAGCTTATCAAGCTCAGTGTTGAAGTCAGTTAAGTTTTTTACATCCACTGCTGCCCTTGGAAGGCTGCTTCAGAGCTTCACGCCTCTGATGGTTAGAAATCTTCATCTAATTACATGTCTAAATTTTTTGGTGGCCAGTTTATAACCATTTTTTCTTGTGTCCATAAGGGTGCTTAACTTTAAAAAATTCTTCTCCCTCCCTGGTATTTATCCCTCTGATATATTTATAGAGAGCAATCAATCTCCCCTCAGACTTCTTTTGATTAGGCTAAACAAGCCAAGCTCTTTCAATCTCTTTTCATAAGGTAGGTTTTCCATTCCTTGGATCATCCTACTAGCCCTTCTCTGTATCTGTTTCAGTTTGAATTCATTTTTCTTGAACCAAGAATCAGGGCGGGCTGGCTCCAGGCACCAGCTAAAGAAGCAGGTGCTTGGGGCAGCCAGTACCAAGGGACGGCACTCCGGCCACTATTGGGGCAGCACGTTCGGGTCATTGGTGGCAGGTCTCTCGGTCCCTCTTGGAGCGAAGGACCTGCTGCCGAATTCCCGCCGAAGAGTGGAGTGATTGCGAAGCCGCTGCTTTTTTTTTCCCGCTGGGGGTGGCAGAAAACCTGGAGCCAGCCCTGACAAGAATTGCACAAAATATTCCAGATGATATTCTCACCAGTGCCTTACATAATGATACTAGAACTGCATCAGCTTTTTTCATGGCTGCATCACATTGAAGGCTCATAGTCATCCTGTGATCAACCAATATACCCAGATCTTTCTCCTCCTCTGTTACTTCCTCATCTTATGGCCAATATTTTTCTTGTTAGGCCCTAAATGCATGACTTTTCATTTTGCATTATTAAGTTTCATCCCATTTCTATTACTTCAGTTTACAGGTGCTCCAGATCTTTTCTGATATTCTGGTCATCCATTGTATTGGCAATATCTCCCAACTTTGTGTCATTCTCAAATTTTATTATCATACTCCCACTTTTTGTGCCAAGGTCAGTAATAAAAATCTTAAATAAGATTGGTTCCAAGACTGATCCCTGAGGAACTCCACTAGTAACCTCCCTCCAACCTGACAGTTCACTTTTCAGTATGACCCATTGTAGTCTACCCTTTAACCAGTTTCTTATCCAACTTTCAATTCTCATATTAATCCCCATCTCCAAATTAACTAATAATCTCACATGTGGAACTATATAAAATGCTTTAATGAAATACATGGAACATAAGAAATACTGCATTTTCTTTGTCTACAAAAACAGTTATCTTCTCAAAGAAGATCAGGTTGGCCTGGCAAGGTCGATCTTTTGTAAAAATATGTTGTATTTTATCCCAATTACCATTTTCCTCTATGTCCTTAACTATTTCTCTTTCAAAATTTGTTCAAGACCTTGCATATAATTGAGGTCAAACTTACAAGCCTGTTAGTTTGACCTCAATTCTATGCAAGGTCGTGAACATCATACCATCCCCTCCATAAATTTATCAAGCTTAGTCTTGAAGACAGATATGTCTTTTGCCCCCACTGCTCCCCTTGGAAGGCTATTCCAGAACTTCACTCCTCTGATTATTAGAAACCTTCATCTAATTTCAAATCTAAACTCCCTGATGGCCAGTTTATATCTATTTGTTCTTGTATGAGGTCCTCACTACTCACTAAAACCAAATCTAAAATGGCATCCCCTCTTGTTGGTTCAGCAACTACTTGGTGAAGGAATCCATCAGCTATAACATCCAGGAAAATCTGAGCCCTATTATTACTAGTACTTGTCCTCCAGTCGATATCTGGGAAGTTAAAGTCTCCCACGATCACACAATTCCCATTAGTATTTACTTCATTAAAAACATTAAAGAGGTCTCTATCCATATCCAAGTCGGATCCCGATGGTCTATAGCACACCCCAAGCACTATCCCAGGGGAGGCTCTAGTAGCTTTCTTCCCCAATGTGATTTTTGCCCACACAGACTCTGTCTTATCCATTCCATCCCTTCTTATTTCTGTACAGTTAACCTCATCATTCATATACAATGCTACTCCACCACCTTTGCCTTTCTTTCTGTCTTTCCTAAACAGCACATACAATAGTCATGACTACTATTACACCATGTTTCTGTTATTCCTATAATATTTGGTTTCACTTCCTGCACCAGTAGCTCTAGTTCCTCCATTTTGTTACCTAGGCTCCTTTCATTAGTGTACAACATCTTAATTTTTGCTGCTTGGCTTCGCTCACATTCTTTAGCCGATTAGGCCTAGACATTCTACCGTCAGTATCACCTATTAGACTTGTATCTACACTACCCTTCCTCCTTATGTACATTCTCTTATCCACAGCTGTATCCTTTCTTACTTCGTTTTCCTCCCTCTCAGTGTTACCCTCAAGTTTATAGATTCATTAAAACTCCTTGCTATTGGTCTTGCAATTTCATGCACTAGTTCCTTTAATATTCTTGGATGGAGTTTATTTGGGTTCCCCGGTTTAGTCCCATTAAGCTGTTTGAGTTTGATTTCCAACTTGAATGTGGTCATTTCTACCTCCATATCCTTCTTCCCATTAGTTATCTTTCCACTACCCCTAAATTCTCCATTAGCCTAATTAAAAACGGAGGCTATTTGTTTCGGTGTTAGGCCCTTGCTAAATTATCTTTAATCTCCACCCCATTCTCAGTGTTTAGCAGCCCCACTTATTCTTTCCTTGCTTTTTTCTTATTTATATCGCTTTAGAGCATTTTACTGTTAGTTTTAATTCACTTTGCAAGATCTGCTTGGCTTTTGGCAGTTCTCACTGTATCCCCACACTTTCTCACCTCCAAGATGTAGCTTTCCTTGCTGATCCATCTCATCTTCCATTCCTTGTAGGCTTTTGCTTTCTCCTAATCCCCTGTTTGAGATGCTTTCTCATCCAACATGATCTATGAACCCTTCCCTATGAATTTTTTTCCCTTGCTCGGGATGCAGGCTTCAGATAGTTTCTGCAACTATGACAAAGCCTCCTTGACATTCAGATCATTGAGTTCTTCAGTCCAGTCCACTTAGAATCATAGAAGAAGATTAGCATTGAAAGAGACCTCAGGAGGTCATCTAGTCCAACACCCTGCTCAAAGCAGGACCAACCCCAACTTCCCTAACTAATTCCCTTAATTTTTTGAAGTTATCCCTTTTGAAACCAAGGACACGACTTACAGATCTGTTTTTAACAACATATGTCAGTATACCTACGTAGCTCCTATGTATAGATTTTCCACACCCCTGAGCACCATGGTGATAATGACCTAAGCCCTGGTGAAGACAGCACTATGTCGATGGGCAGTCTTCTCCCATTGTTACAACTGCCCCCTTCCAGGGAGGTGGAGTGCCTACACCAGTAGGAAAACCTCTCCTGTTGGCATACATAGTGTCTTCACTAAGTTCTACAGTGGTACACCTGTAAGTGTAGACAAGACCTCAGCTACTGCCTCTCAGAGAGATGGGAGAATTCCAATGGGAGAATCCCTGCTGTTGGTATAGACAGGGCCGGCTCTAGACCCCAGCATGCCAAGCGCACGCGTGGGGCGGCATTTTGCCGGAAGAGTGGCAGGCGGCTCCGGCGGGCCTTCCGCAGTCATGCCTGCGGGAGGTCCACTGGAGCCGCGGGACAGCGGACCTCCCGCAGGCATGACTGCGGAGGGTCCATTGGTCCCGTGGCTCGGGTGGACCTCCCGCAGGCATGCTTGTGGAAGCTCCACCAGAGCCGCGGGACCAGCAGCCCCTCTGCAGTCACATCTGCAAGAGAACACCAGGAGCCGCGGGACCGGCGCCTGGCGCGCCCCCTGCGGCATGCCGCCGTGCTTGGGGCGGCCAGATTCCTAGAGCCGCCCCTGGGTATAGATAGTGTATACACTGTAGTGTTGCAATGGGACCTCTGCAGCAGTGTACTTGTGCCACTGTAGGGTTTTAAGTTTAGACATACTGTAAGTGTGTGAGGCACGTCAGAGGACAAAGTGCACCAGTGATTCAACCTGCGATGGCAGGGAGCCATATATATGGATATATAAAATTTGTGTAGTGAGAGCACTATGTAGAAACTACAGTATGGTTGAGAATATGAAATAAAGCATTTATTGAAATTTATACAGTTACAGTTACACAGTCGTGCCACACATGCAAAAGAGAGATAATTTTCTCAAAATGATTTCCTGAATTAATAACACACACCACATCATAAATCTCTTATTCTAACATCCTGAATATGCACAAAGAGAAAATTAATGGAAGAGGAGGCATGGAATAATTACTGTGGATACCGTAAAGGTGTACTTAAAATGAGGCCTTAAGTTGAGAGCATAGAGAAAAATAGGTACAAATATTCTAGGCTACTTATAAACTTCATTGAGAAAGAGTCCTTAACAGTTCTGTTATGCGGTTTAAAAACAATCTGATGGATAATGATCTGTCGTTGGATTGAAGGAAAGCAGTGAAATGAAGAAATCTCTTTTTATTTAATAATATTCTTCTAAAAAAAAGTTGAGAAAACAAAGAGAACTTACGAATTTCCTTTTTTAATTGCCCTGCAAGAGAAAAGTGTGTTTTCAATTAGAGACTGGTTGAGACTTTTTAACTTACCTCATTCAAGGAGATCTCCTTGCAGACCGCCCCAGTGACAGATGACAGCTCTCTCATTCATCCCCTTACCTACACACCATGCCTGACCCATCAGCCAGATCTAGTAACAGCTATGAATCCTGCTTTCCAGAACTAAACAAAGCAAAGGCACTGGGCTCGCACAAAAGTGGAGACCCAGCTCACTCTCCACTGACTCATGCTTAGAAATGCCCATTTCTGAGCCACACATTGCCACAAACACAATATCTACAATAGCTTATATCCTCAGTCTGATGAAGGAATGATTGTGATACCAACAACCTAGAAATAATTTGCAATCAGTCTGATTAACACTAAACCCAAAAATCAAAATAAACCTACCATTCTGCATCTCAAGTGACACTGAAAATGTAAAAATAAAAATTATTTCAAAATAATGCAAGTCTTTCAAGATGCAAACCTGTGGAGAAATTATTAGTAAGGGACAGAGTCCTTCCTCTACTTCACTTCCTTTGGTGACACACAGGATATGTCTATACAGTAGCTGGGACACTCTGCAAATCAACAGAAATATAAGAAAAGATGTGATCCCTGGGCAGTAAAAGTTCATTTTTGGGCTCAGAAAAGACAAAGTGAGAAACAAATAATATTTTTCTTCTATTATAGAGGTATTTTCTTGGTTTTCCACCCCCCCCCCCCATTATTTAGTTATAGGTGGACGTATTTCATTTCATTTCTTGGGGGCCGGTGAAGCCACTGGATAATCCCATCAGTACTTACTATTCTTTTCCTCCAGTTCTCCTGAAAAAGAAAATCAATATTTCAGCATTCACAAACGGGCTCCACCCCACTTTGGAGGCGTGCAAACAGCTTATATGAGAATGCGAGGAAATGTACAAAAGGTCAGTTGCAACAGTGTTGTCCATTTCTGAAGAAAGGATGCAACTGCCCTTCTCAGCTCAAGATCCTCCTGCATATACACACAAGCCATGTGTAAACCAGGGCCTCTTGCTACACCGCTCACCGAGGAGGTGGGAGCCCCGGAGAGTTCCCCTCTGCCTGATGTGGATCAGGAATTTCAGCTTGGATTTCCCACCACTCACCAGAGCGCCCTAATCACCGGCCTGAAGGTTATTAGAGAGATCTGGAGTAGTGGCTAAAGAATGCCCAAGGATGCTCAGGATAGGAGTGGGGAGGAGGAGTGATGAAAGGTTCTGCTTTCATCTTTCCTTCCAATTCTGAGACAGCGCTTGCAGACAGAAATCCCCACCTTGTGAGATACAGCATCCTGAAGGATGCGATAAACCGTTCTCGATACCAACAGATCCCACACAATGGATATTCCAGAAGCCACGTCATATGAATCCCGAGCCTTGCCCCGTTTTTCCTTGACAAACCCCCCACACTGGGGAAGAAGAAGAGGGAAATGGAGACATAGACACTAGCTCAATGCCACACAATATTTCCCCACCTCAAGGGCATTCCCCGAGAACGCACATCCTTTATTTAGTTTTTTTTGTTTTCATGGGAGGGAATTTGTGCAGCGAGAGCAGCATGCAGAAGCTACAGTGTGGCTGAGAAGAGGAAACAAAATATTTGTTGAAACTCATAGAAATACTGTTCCATAGAGGCGCACAGCACATAAAAAAGATAATTTTTGCATCGTCTTCAAATGATTTCCATAATTAATAACGCACACCAGCTAAAGAAAAAGGTTTAATCCTCAAAAAATAAGCACCATCAATATCTTATGCTAGCCTCCTGAATACAGGGGAAGTGAAAGTTAATGGAAAAGGAGGCATGGCATTATTATTGTTTATGCCAAAAAGGATACTTAAAATCTGTCCCTCAATTAGAGGCCAAAGAGAAACTATTCTAGGCTAGTGAAATAACTTTCTGTGAGCAAGAGCCCTCAATGGTTCCACTAAGGGGTGAAAAGCAATCTGATGGGTAACGATCACTCCGTGGATTGACTGGAAACTAGGAAATGAAGAAATAGCTGTTTTCATTTAAGAACAGTCTTCTATAGGATAAAAAGGCAATTGAGAAATCTTGCAGAACTTACTGTTCAATGTCAGGAGTTTGCCTGCAAAAAACGGTGAGATTTCAATTAGAAATTGGATCAACACATCTTACCTAGCAGCGAACAGCAGAGAGGCAAACAGAAGGAGTTTGCCTGGGATCCCTCTGAGCAGAGGTACGCTAAGTGCTGCAGTAGGGGGACTGCGCTGGTGAGTATCTGAGTGTCTGTTGGGGGGGCAGTTTGGCAGTTTGACTGTGTGCTTGATTGTTTGATTGCTTGTTTGACCAGTTTGATTTGGGAGTGCTTTGTTCCAGCTGGGCCTGACTGTTATAAAAAGGCAGTCAGCTGCGAACCAGCTGAGCAGCGAACAGCCGAGAGGCAAACAGAAGGTGTTTGCCTGGGATCCCTCTGAGCAGAGGTACACTAAGTGCTGCAGTAGGGGGACTGCACTGGTGAGTATCTGAGTGTCTGTTGGGGGGGCAGTTTGACTGTGTGCTTGATTGTTTGATTGCTTGTTTGACCAGTTTGATTTGGGAGTGCTTTGTTCCAGCTGAGCCTGACTGTTATAAAAAGGCAGTCAGCTGCGAACCAGCTGAGCAGGGAACAGCAGAGAGGCAAACAGAAGGAGTTTGCCTGGGAGTTCGCCTGGAGAGAGCTCTTAGAAGGAAGAGACCATGGATGCTGAGCAATCCGCCGTTGTGACCTGCACAGGATGCGCCATGTTTGTCTTCCTTTCACAGGATAGAAGCGACTTTGTCTGTACAAAGTGCAAGCTGATCTCCATCTTGGAAGAGAAGATTCAAGGTCTGGAGAAACGAATAACAACCCTGCATTCCATAAAAGAAAATGAAGATTTCCTGGATAGACGTCAGGATCAGCTGCAGCGGGCACAATGTTCTGAAGATTCAGAGCAGGCTACTCAGCGGGGACAGAAGGCCAGCGAGGATAAGTGGTGGCATGTGACTTCCAGAAGGGGAAAGAGTACCAGAAACATCCATGTACCAGAAACACAGATACAGGTGAGCAACCGTTTTCATGTTCTCTCCACAGGTACTAGTGCAGAGAGTGGAGTGGATGATACACCTGAGGGAACAGAGCAGAAGGAGACTCCACTGATTGGAAGGCACGAGATGCACCGTCCTAGGGATGGGGGTTCCATGACCACCACTCCCAGGAGGAGGAAGAGGAGGGTGGTGGTGGTGGTGGGGGACTCTCTCCTCAGGGGGACTGAGTCATCTATCTGCCGCCCTGACCGGGAAAACCGAGAGGTGTGCTGCTTGCCAGGGGCTAGGATTCACGATGTGACGGAGAGACTGCCGAGACTCATCAAGTCCTCGGTTCGCTACCCCTTCCTGCTTCTCCACGTGGGCACCAATGATACTGCCAAGAATGACCTTGAGCGCATCACTGCAGACTACGTGGCTCTGGGAAGAAGGATAAAGAAGTTTGAGGAGCAAGTGGTGTTCTCGTCTATCCTCCCTGTGGCAGGAAAAGGCCAGGGTAGAGACCGTCGAATTGTGGAAATCAACGAATGGCTACGCAGATGGTGTCAGAGAGAAGGGTTTGGATTATTTGACCATGGGATGGTCTTCCAAGAAGAAGGATTGCTAGGCAGAGACGGGCTCCACCTCACGAAGAGAGGGAAGAGCATCTTTGCAAGCAGGCTGGCTAACCTAGGGCTAGTCTACACTTACCAGCCGGGTCGACGCGGTGAGTTCGACTTCTCGGAGTTCGAACTATCGCATCTAATCTGGACGCGATAGTTCGAACTCCGGAAGCACCGCGGTCGACTCCGGTACTCCACCACTGCAAACGGCGGTGGCGGAGTCGACCTTGGAGCCGCGGACTTCGATTCCGCGGCATCTGGATGGGTGAGTAGTTCGAACTAGGGTACTTCGAATTCAGCTACGCTATTCACGTAGCTGAACTTGCGTACCCTAGTTCGACCCCCACCCTTAGTGTAGACCTGCCCCGGCTTTAAACTAGATTCACCGGGGGAAGGAGACCAAAGCCCTGAGGTAAGTGGGGAAGTGGGATTCCGGGAGGAAGCACAAGCAGGAAACTGCAAGAGGGGAGGACTCCTGTCTCAGACCAAGAAAGCGGGACAATCAGCGAGTTATCTTAAGTGACTATACACAAATGCAAGAAGCCTGGGGAACAAGCAGGGAGAACAAGAAGTCCTGGCACAGTCAAGGAATTATGATGTAATTGGAATAACTGAGACTTGGTGGGATAACTCACATGATTGGCAAAAAAGAACAGGAGTACTTGTGGCACCTTAAAGACTAACAAATTTATTTTAGCATGAGCTTTCATGAGCTGCAGCTCACTTCTTCGGATGCATAGAATGGAACACACAGACAGGGGATATTTATACATGTATGTATGTATGTATGTATAAATATCCCCTGTCTGTGTGTTCCATTCTATGCATCCGAAGAAGTGAGCTGCAGCTCACGAAAGCTCATGCTAAAATAAATTTGTTAGTCTTTAAGGTGCCACAAGTACTCCTGTTCTTTTTGCGGATACAGACTAAAACGGCTGCTACTCTGAAACCTGTCACATGATTGGAGTACTGTCATGGATGGATATAAACTGTTCAGGAAGGACAGGCAGAGCAAAAAAGGTGGGGGAGTTGCGTTGTATGTAAGAGAGCGGAATGACTGCTCAGAGCTCCAGTATGAAATTGCAGAAAAACCTGAGAGTCTCTGGATTAAATTTAGAAGTATGAACAACAAGGGTGATGTCGTGGTGGGAGTCTGCTACAGACCACCGGACCAGGGGGATGAGGTGGACGAGGCTTTCTTCCAGCAACTAACAGAAGTTGCTAGATCACAGGCCCTGGTTCTCATGGGTGACTTTAATCACCCCGATAACTGCTGGGAGAGCAATACAGCAGTGCACAGGCAAACCAGGAAGTTTCTGGAAAGTGTAGGGGACAATTTCCTGGTGCAAGTGCTGGAGGAACCAACTAGGGGAAAAGCTCTTCTTGACCTGTTGCTCACAAACAGGGAAGAAATAGTAGAGGAAGCAATAGTGGATGGGAACCTGGGAGGCAGTGACCATGAGATGGTCGAGTTTAGGATTCTGACACAAGGAAGAAAGGAGAGCAATAGAACAGAGACCCTGGACTTCAGAAAAGCAGACTTTGACTCTCTCAGGGAACTGATGGGCAAGGACCCCTGGGAGAATAACATGACGGGGAAAGGAGTCGAGGGAAGCTGGCTGTATTTTAAAGAATCCTTATTGAGGTTGCAGGAACAAACCATCCCGATGTGTAGGAAGAAAAGTAAATATGGCAGGCGACCAGCTTGGCTTAACAGTGAAATCCTTGCTCGTCTTAAACACAAAAAAAAAGCTTACAAGAAGTGGAAGATTGGACAAATAACCAGGGAGGAGTATAAAAGTATTGCTCAGGCATGCAGGAGTGAAATTAGGAAGGCCAAATCATGCTTGGAGTTGCAGCTAGCCAGAGATGTTAGGAGTAACAAGAAGGGTTTCTTCAGATATGTTAGCAACAAGAAGAAAGTCAAGGAAAGTGTGGGCCCCTTGCTGAATGAGGGAGGGAACCTAGTGACAGAGGATGTGGAGAAAGCTAATGTACTCAATGCTTTTTTTGCCTCTGTCTTCACAGACAAGGTCAGCTCCCAGACAGCTGCACTCTGCAGCACGGTATGGGGAGGAGGTGACCAGCTCTCTGGGGGGAAAGAAGTAGTTCGGAACTATTTAGAAAAGCTGGACGAGCACAAGTCCATGGGGCCGGATGCGCTGCATCCGAGGGTGCTAAAGGAGTTGGCCGATGAGATTGCAGAGCCTTTGGCCATTATCTTTGAAAAATCATGGCGATCGGGGAAGGTCCCTGATGATTGGAAAAAGGCTAATGTAGTGCCCATCTTTAAAAAAGGGAAGAAGGAAGATCCAGGGAACTACAGGCCAGTCAGTCTCACCTCAGTCCCTGGAAAAATCATGGAACATGTCCTCAAGGAATCAATTCTGAACCACTTAAAGGAGGGGAAAGTGATCAGGAACAGTCAGCATGGATTCACCAAGGGCAAGTCATGCCTGACTAACCTAATTGTCTTCTATGATGAGATAACCGGCTCTGTGGATGAGGGGAAAGCAGTGGATGTGCTATTTCTGGACTTTAGCAAAGCTTTTGATACAGTCTCCCACAGTATTCTTGCCAGCAAGTTAAAGAAGTCTGGGCTGGATGAATGGACGGTAAGGTGGATAGAAAACTGGCTAGATGGTCGGGCTCAATGGGTAGTGATCAATGGTTCCATGTCTAGTTGGCAGCCGGTATCAAGTGGGGTGCCCCAAGAGTCAGTGCTGGGGCTGGTTTTGTTCAATATCTTCATTAACGATCTAGAGGATGGTGTAGACTGCACCCTTAGCACGTTTGCAGATGACACTAAACTGGGAGGAGTGGTTGATATGCTGGAGGGTAGGGATAGGATACAGAGGGACCTAGACAAATTAGAGGACTGGGCCAAAAGAAATATGATGAGGTTCAACAAGGACAAGTGCAGAGTCCTGCACTTAGGACGGAAGAATCCCACGCACTGCTACAGACTAGGGACCGAATGGCTGGGCAGCAGTTCTGCAGAAAAGGACCTAGGGGTTACGGTGGACGAAAAGCTGAATATGAGTCAACAGTGTGCCCTTGTTGCCAAGAAGGCTAATGGCATTTTGGGTTGTATAAGTAGGGGCATTTCCAGCAGATCGAGGGAAGTGATCATTCCCCTCTATTCAGAACTGGTGAGGCCTCATCTGGAATACTGTGTCCAGTTTTGGGCCCCACACTACAAGAAGGATGTGGATAAATTGGAGAGAGTCCAGCGGAGGGCAACAAAAATGATTAGGGGGCTGGAACACATGACTTATGAGGAGAGGCTGAGGGAACTGGGATTGTTTAGCCTGCAAAAGAGAAGAATGAGGGGGGATTTGATAGCTGCTTTCAACTACCTGAAAGGGGGTTCCAAAGAGGATGGATCTAGACTGTTCTCAATGGTAGAAGATGACGGAACAAGGAGTAATGGTCTCTAGTTGCAGAGGGGGACGTTTAGGTTGGATATTAGGAAAAACTTTTTCACTAGTAGGGTGCTGAAGAACTGGAATGGGTTACCTAGGGAGGTGGTGGAATCTCCTTCCTTAGAGGTTTTTAAGGTCAGGCTTGACAAAGCCCTGGCTGGGATGATTTAGTTGGGTTTGGTCCTGCTTTGAGCAGGGGGTTGGACTAGATGACCTCCTCAGGTCCCTTCCAACCCTGATTCTATGATTCTATGATTCTATGATACCTTACCTCACTGAAGGATATGTCCCTGCGGCCCTGCCCAGTTACAACTGTCAGTTTTCTCATTCATCCCCATTCCTACAAACCACACCTGATCCATCAGCCAGAGGAGTGACAGCTCAGAATCTTTCATTCCGGAACTAAACAAAGAAAAGGCCCTGGGCTCGCACAAAACTGGAGACCCAGCCCACAATCCACTCACTCCTGCTTGGAAATACCCATCTCCCAGTCACTCATTGCCACAGACACCACATCTACAATGGCTTGAACCCTTGAGATCCTGTCTCTCCTCTTGAGTTAATTGAGAGATAGGAGTGATCAACAACTCTGAAAATCAGACCCACACTCTCTGAAGGTGGAGATGCAAAATCAATGGAAAGTATAACAAAAAAAAGTGATCCGCAGGGAGTAAAATTCATTGTTCTGCTCAGACAAGAAAAAGTTGGAGAAACAAATCATAATTTTATATATAGGTTGGTGAATTTCATTTCATTTGCTGCTAGTGAAGGCACTGGATAATGCCATCAATACTTACGATTGTTTTCCTGAAGTTCTCCTGAAAAAGACAATCAATATTTCAACATTCACAAATGGGATCCAGCCCGCCTTGGAGACGTAGAAAGCGCACACATGAAAATGCAAGGAAATGCACTAATGCCGGGTTACAACAGTATTGTTCATTTCTTAAAAATGGACAGACAATGCAACTGCGGTTCTCAGCTCAAGATCCTCCTACATCCACACACAACCCTTCTCTAAACTAAGGCCTCTTGTTATGGCATTCACCCAGGAGGTTGGAGATCCAGCCCACACTCCACTCACTCGTGCTTGGAAATGCCCATCTCCCAGTCACTCATTGCCACAGACACCTCATCTACACTGGCTTGAACCCTGAGTTTGATGACGGAATGATTGTGATACCCACAAGCAACGAATAATTTGCGATCACTCTGATTAACACTACACTCAAAAATCAAAGCAAACCTACCATTCTGCGTCTCAAGCGCCTCTGGAAAAGTGGAAAAAAAAGGAAAAGAAAAATAGTATTTCAAAATAGTAATAATGCAAGTCTTTCAATATGCAAACCCGTAGTGAAATTTAAAGATAGGAACACACTCCCTGCCCTACTTCACTTCCTTTGTGACACACACGGTATGTCTGCACAGCATCTGGGAGGTGTGATTCAGCACTATGAAATCCAACATCAAGGGATGTATTGGATGTATGAGACAGGAAAGAATACAAGAATGTTCTGACATGACGTGAGAGGGCGATAGATCTACACTATTTTAATAATGAAAAGGTAATCTTGAAAACTGACTCTATCACAAATTTTACACCCTATTCATCTCTATGTTGGGTCGATGGACGCGAAATGGGAGGACTGAAAGAGCAACGGGAAGAATGAGACCATGGCACATTAGGAAGAAGATTAAGGAGGAAAGATGTAGTAAACACTAGAATGTGAGAGAAAATTGAAATGTGTTTTTTTCTCCCACAATCAATAATAGAAAGGGTAAACTAAGGAAAGGGAAAGGTCTGCTGAGAGTCTAAGCTGACTTCCCTCGTGCTGTTGCACATCTTGAAGTTGAATTTGTAAGAGTGGCCACTGATTTTAAGAGCGTCTTTAGTGACCTTATATGTCCAGACATGCTGTCTCTCCTCTTGAGTTAATTGGGAGTTAGGAGTGCTCAACAACTCTAAAAATCATACCCACACTCTGCAAATCAACAGAAATATGAGAAAACATGCGATCCCTGGGCAGTAAAAGTTCATTTTTGAGCTCAGAAAAGACAAAGTGAGAAACAAATCATAATTTTCTTCTATTATAGAGGTATTTTCCCCTCCCGCCCTGTTTTTTAGTTATAGGTGGACGTATTTCATTTCATTTCTTGTGGGCCGGTGAAGCCACTGGACAGTCCCGTCAGTACTTACTATTCTTGTCCTCCATTTCTCCTGAAAAAGAAAATCAATATTTCAGCATTCACAAACGGGCTCCATCCCACTTTGGAGGCGTGCAAACAGCTTATATGAGAATGTGAGGAAATGTACAAAAGGTCAGTTGCAACAGTGTTGTCCATTTCTGAAGAAAGGATGCAACTGCCCTTCTCAGCTCAAGATCCTCCTGCATATACACACAAGCCATGTGTAAACCAGGGCCTCTTGCTACACCGCTCACCGAGGAGGTGGGAGCCCCAGTGAGTTCCTCTGCCTGATGTGGATCAGGAATTTCAGCTTGGATTTCCCACCACTCACCAGTGCGCCCTAATCACCGGCCTGAAGGATATTAGAGAGATCTGGAGTAGTGGCTAAAGAACGCCCAAGGATGCTCAGGATAGGAGTGGGGAGGAGGAGTGATGAAAGGTTCTGCTTTCATCTTTCCTTCCAATTCTGAGACAGCGCTTGCAGACAGAAATCCCCACCTTGTGAGATACAGCATCCTGAAGGATGCGATAAACCATTCTCGATACCAACAGATCCCACACAATGGGTATTCCAGAAGCCACGTCATATGAATCCCGAGCCTTGCCCCATTTTTCCTTGCCAAACCCCCCACACTGGGGAAGAAGAAGGGGGAAATGGAGACATATAGACTGGCTTAATGCCACACAATATTTCCCCATCTCAAGGGCATTCCCCGAGAACGCACATCCTTTATTTAGTTTTTTTTGTTTTCATGGGAGGGAGTTTGTGCAGCGAGAGCAGCATGCAGAAGCTACAGAGTGGCTGAGAAGAGGAAACAAAGTATTTGTTGAAACTCATAGAAATACTGTTCCATAGAGGCGCACAGCACATAAAAAAGATAATTTTTGCATCTTCTTCAAATGATTTCCATAATTAATAACGCACACCAGCTAAAGAAAAAGGTTTAATCCTCAAAAAATAAGCACCATCAATATCTTATGCTAGCCTCCTGAATACAGGGGAAGTGAAAGTTAATGGAAGAGGAGGCATGGCATTATTACTGTTTATGCCAAAAAGGATACTTAAAATCTATCCCTCAATTAGAGGCCAAAGAGAAACTATTCTAGGCTAGTGAAATAACTTTCTGTGAGCAAGAGCCCTCAATGGTTCCACTAAGGGGTGAAAAGCAATCTGATGGGTAACGATCACTCCGTGGATTGACTGGAAACTAGGAAATGAAGAAATAGCTGTTTTCATTTAAGAACAGTCTTCTATAGGATAAAAAGGCAATTGAGAAATCTTGCAGAACTTACTGTTCAATGTCAGGAGTTTGCCTGCAAAAAACCGTGAGATTTCAATTAGAAATTGGATCAACACAACTTACCTTACCTCACTGAAGGATATGTCCCTGCGGCCCTGCCCAGTTACAACCATCAGTTTTCTCATTCATCCCCATTCCTACACACCACACCTGATCCATCAGCCAGAGGAGTGACAGCTCAGAATCTTTCATTCCGGAACTAAACAGAGAAAAGGCCCTGGGCTCGCACAAAACTGGAGACCCAGCCCACACTCCACTCACTCCTGCTTGGAAATGCCCATCTCCCAGTCACTCATTGCCACAGACACCACATCTACAATGGCTTGAACCCTTGAGATCCTGTCTCTCCTCTTGAGTTAATTGAGAGATAGGAGTGATCAACAACTCTGAAAATCAGACCCACACTCTCTGAAGGTGGAGATGCAAAATCAATGGAAAGTATAACAAAAAAAAGTGATCCGCAGGGAGTAAAATTCATTGTTCTGCTCAGACAAGAAAAAGTTGGAGAAACAAATCATAATTTTATATATAGGTTGGTGAATTTCATTTCATTTGCTGCTAGTGAAGGCACTGGATAATGCCATCAATACTTACGATTGTTTTCCTGAAGTTCTCCTGAAAAAGACAATCAATATTTCAACATTCACAAATGGGATCCAGCCCGCCTTGGAGACGTAGAAAGCGCACACATGAAAATGCAAGGAAATGCACTAATGCCGGGTTACAACAGTATTGTTCATTTCTTAAAAATGGACAGACAATGCAACTGCGGTTCTCAGCTCAAGATCCTCCTACATCCACACACAACCCTTCTCTAAACTAAGGCCTCTTGTTATGGCATTCACCCAGGAGGTTGGAGATCCAGCCCACACTCCACTCACTCGTGCTTGGAAATGCCCATCTCCCAGTCACTCATTGCCACAGACACCTCATCTACACTGGCTTGAACCCTGAGTTTGATGACGGAATGATTGTGATACCCACAAGCAACGAATAATTTGCGATCACTCTGATTAACACTACACTCAAAAATCAAAGCAAACCTACCATTCTGCGTCTCAAGCGCCTCTGGAAAAGTGGAAAAAAAAGGAAAAAGAAAAATAGTATTTCAAAATAGTAATAATGCAAGTCTTTCAATATGCAAACCCGTAGTGAAATTTAAAGATAGGAACACACTCCCTGCCCTACTTCACTTCCTTTGTGACACACACGGTATGTCTGCACAGCATCTGGGAGGTGTGATTCAGCACTATGAAATCCAACATCAAGGGATGTATTGGATGTATGAGACAGGAAAGAATACAAGAATGTTCTGACATGACGTGAGAGGGCGATAGATCTACACTATTTTAATAATGAAAAGGTAATCTTGAAAACTGACTCTATCACAAATTTTACCCTATTCATCTCTATGTTGGTTCGATGGACGCGAAATGGGAGGACTGAAAGAGCAACGGGAAGAATGAGACCATGGCACATTAGGAAGAAGATTAAGGAGGAAAGATGTAGTAAACACTAGAATGTGAGAGAAAATTGAAATGTGTTTTTTTCTCCCACAATCAATAATAGAAAGGGGTAAACTAAGGAAAGGGGAAAGGTCTGCTGAGAGTCTAAGCTGACTTCCCTCGTGCTGTTGCACATCTTGAAGTTGAATTTGTAAGAGTGGCCCCTGATTTTAAGAGCGTCTTTAGTGACCTTATATGTCCAGACATGCTGTCTCTCCTCTTGAGTTAATTGGGAGTTAGGAGTGCTCAACAACTCTAAAAATCATACCCACACTCTGCAAATCAACAGAAATATGAGAAAACATGCGATCCCTGGGCAGTAAAAGTTCATTTTTGAGCTCAGAAAAGACAAAGTGAGAAACAAATCATAATTTTCTTCTATTATAGAGGTATTTTCCCCTCCCGCCCTGTTTTTTAGTTATAGGTGGACGTATTTCATTTCATTTCTTGTGGGCCGGTGAAGCCACTGGACAGTCCCGTCAGTACTTACTATTCTTGTCCTCCATTTCTCCTGAAAAAGAAAATCAATATTTCAGCATTCACAAACGGGCTCCATCCCACTTTGGAGGCGTGCAAACAGCTTATATGAGAATGTGAGGAAATGTACAAAAGGTCAGTTGCAACAGTGTTGTCCATTTCTGAAGAAAGGATGCAACTGCCCTTCTCAGCTCAAGATCCTCCTGCATATACACACAAGCCATGTGTAAACCAGGGCCTCTTGCTACACCGCTCACCGAGGAGGTGGGAGCCCCAGTGAGTTCCCCTCTGCCTGATGTGGATCAGGAATTTCAGCTTGGATTTCCCACCACTCACCAGTGCGCCCTAATCACCGGCCTGAAGGATATTAGAGAGATCTGGAGTAGTGGCTAAAGAACGCCCAAGGATGCTCAGGATAGGAGTGGGGAGGAGGTGATGAAAGGTTCTGCTTTCATCTTTCCTTCCAATTCTGAGACAGCGCTTGCAGACAGAAATCCCCACCTTGTGAGATACAGCATCCTGAAGGATGCGATAAACCGTTCTCGATACCAACAGATCCCACACAATGGGTATTCCAGAAGCCACGTCATATGAATCCCGAGCCTTGCCCCGTTGTTCCTTGCCAAACCCCCCACACTGGGGAAGAAGAAGGGGGAAATGGAGACATATAGACTGGCTTAATGCCACACAATATTTCCCCATCTCAAGGGCATTCCCCGAGAACGCACATCCTTTATTTAGTTTTTTTTGTTTTCATGGGAGGGAGTTTGTGCAGCGAGAGCAGCATGCAGAAGCTACAGAGTGGCTGAGAAGAGGAAACAAAGGATTTGTTGAAACTCATAGACATACTGTTCCATAGAGGCACAGCACATAAAAAGATAATTTTTGCATCTTCTTCAAATGATTTCCATAATTAATAACGCACACCAGCTAAAGAAAAGGTTTAATCCTCAAAAATAAGCACCATCAATATCTTATGCTAGCCTCCTGAATACAGGGAAGTGAAAGTTAATGGAAGAGGAGGCATGGCATTATTACTGTTTATGCCAAAAGGATACTTAAAATCTATCCCTCAATTAGAGGCCAAAGAGAAACTATTCTAGGCTAGTGAAATAACTTTCTGTGAGCAAGAGCCCTCAATGGTTCCACTAAGGGTGAAAAGCAATCTGATGGGTAACGATCACTCCGTGGATTGACTGGAAACTAGGAAATGAAGAAATAGCTGTTTTCATTTAAGAACAGTCTTCTATAGGATAAAAAGGCAATTGAGAAATCTTGCAGAACTTACTGTTCAATGTCAGGAGTTTGCCTGCAAAAACCGTGAGATTTCAATTAGAAATTGGATCAACACAACTTACCTTACCTCACTGCGGCCCTGCCCAGTTACAACCATCAGTTTTCTCATTCATCCCCATTCCTACACACCACACCTGATCCATCAGCCAGAGGAGTGACAGCTCAGAATCTTTCATTCGGAACTAAACAGAGAAAAGGCCCTGGGCTCGCACAAAACTGGAGACCCAGCCCACACTCCACTCACTCCTGCTTGGAAATGCCCATCTCCCAATCACCCATTGCCACAGACACCTCATCTACAATGGCTTGAACCCTGCCTCTGTTGAAGGAATGATTGTGATACCAACAACCTAGAAATTATTTGCAATCAGTCTGATTAACACAAAATGGAGTAAACCAAAGTAAACCTCCATTCTGCATCTCAAGGGCCTCTGAAAAAGGAAAAATTAAAATTATTTCAAAATACAAAGCAAGTTTTTCAATTGGAAGCCGTAGCCAAATTAAAAGTAAGGACAGATTCCTGTCCAGCTTTACTTCCTTTGGTGACACACAGGATGTGCCTACACAGTAGCTGGGACATGTGATTCATCACTATGAAATCCAACATTAAGGCAAGCATTTGAGGTATGAGACAGGAAAGAGTACACGAATATCCTGACATGACATGAGATGGTGATACGTCTATAATATTTTAATAATGAAAAGGTAGTCTTGAAAACTGACTCTATCACAAATCTTAAACTGTATTAATCGCTAAATTGACTCGACGGAGGAGAAATGGGTGGACTCAGACAGCAACAGGAGGAATGAGACCATGGCAGACTGGTAAGACGATTAAAGAGAAACCATGTAGAAAACATTAAAACGGGGAGAAAGTTAAAACATATTTTTTCTGGGAAATATAACAGAATTAGGAAAACTAAGGAAAATGGAAAGGTCTGTTCAGAGTCTAAGCTGAGTTTCCTTATGCTGTTGCACATTTTGAAGCTGAATTTGTATGAGTGGCCCCTGATTTTCAGAGAGTATATTTGTGACCTTATATGTCCAGAGATCCTGTCTCTCCTCTTGAGTTAATTGAGAGATAGGAGTGCTCAACAACTCTGAAAATCAGACCCACAATCTCTGAAGGTGGAGATGCAAAATCAATGGAAAGTATAACAAAAAAAGTGATCCACAGGAGTAAAATTCATTGTTCAGCTCAGACAAGAAAAAGTTGGAGAAACAAATCATAATTTTCTTCCATTATAAAGGGATTTCTCTTCGCTATTTATATATAGGTTGGTGAATTTCATTTCATTTGCTGCTAGTGAAGGCACTGGATAATGCCATCAATACTTACGATTGTTTTCCTGAAGTTCTCCTGAAAAAGACAATCAATATTTCAACATTCACAAATGGGATCCAGCCCGCCTTGGAGACGTAGAAAGCGCACACATGAAAATGCAAGGAAATGCACTAATGCCGGGTTACAACAGTATTGTTCATTTCTTAAAAATGGACAGACAATGCAACTGCGGTTCTCAGCTCAAGATCCTCCTACATCCACACACAACCCTTCTCTAAACTAAGGCCTCTTGTTATGGCATTCACCCAGGAGGTTGGAGATCCAGCCCACACTCCACTCACTCGTGCTTGGAAATGCCCATCTCCCAGTCACTCATTGCCACAGACACCTCATCTACACTGGCTTGAACCCTGAGTTTGATGACGGAATGATTGTGATACCCACAAGCAACGAATAATTTGCGATCACTCTGATTAACACTACACTCAAAAACAAAGCAAACCTACCATTCTGCGTCTCAAGCGCCTCTGGAAAAGTGGAAAAAAGGAAAAGAAAAATAGTATTTCAAAATAGTAATAATGCAAGTCTTTCAATATGCAAACCCGTAGTGAAATTTAAAGATAGGAACACACTCCTGCCCTACTTCACTTCCTTTGTGACACACACGGTATGTCTGCACAGCATCTGGGAGGTGTGATTCAGCACTATGAAATCCAACATCAAGGGATGTATTGGATGTATGAGACAGGAAAGAATACAAGAATGTTCTGACATGACGTGAGAGGCGATAGATCTACACTATTTTAATAATGAAAAGGTAATCTTGAAAACTGACTCTATCACAAATTTTACACCTATTCATCTCTATGTTGGTTCGATGGACGCGAAATGGGAGGACTGAAAGAGCAACGGGAAGAATGAGACCATGGCACATTAGGAAGAAGATTAAGGAGGAAAGATGTAGTAAACACTAGAATGTGAGAGAAAATTGAAATGTGTTTTTTTCTCCCACAATCAATAATAGAAAGGGGTAAACTAAGGAAAGGGGAAAGGTCTGCTGAGAGTCTAAGCTGACTTCCCTCGTGCTGTTGCACATCTTGAAGTTGAATTTGTAAGAGTGGCCCTGATTTTAAGAGCGTCTTTAGTGACCTTATATGTCCAGACATGCTGTCTCTCCTCTTGAGTTAATTGGGAGTTAGGAGTGCTCAACAACTCTAAAAATCATACCCACACTCTGCAAATCAACAGAAATATGAGAAAACATGCGATCCCTGGGCAGTAAAAGTTCATTTTTGAGCTCAGAAAAGACAAAGTGAGAAACAAATCATAATTTTCTTCTATTATAGAGGTATTTTCCCCTCCCGCCCTGTTTTTTAGTTATAGGTGGACGTATTTCATTTCATTTCTTGTGGGCCGGTGAAGCCACTGGACAGTCCCGTCAGTACTTACTATTCTTGTCCTCCATTTCTCCTGAAAAAGAAAATCAATATTTCAGCATTCACAAACGGGCTCCATCCCACTTTGGAGGCGTGCAAACAGCTTATATGAGAATGCGAGGAAATGTACAAAAGGTCAGTTGCAACAGTGTTGTCCATTTCTGAAGAAAGGATGCAACTGCCCTTCTCAGCTCAAGATCCTCCTGCATATACACACAAGCCATGTGTAAACCAGGGCCTCTTGCTACACCGCTCACCGAGGAGGTGGGAGCCCCAGTGAGTTCCCCTCTGCCTGATGTGGATCAGGAATTTCAGCTTGGATTTCCCACCACTCACCAGTGCGCCCTAATCACCGGCCTGAAGGATATTAGAGAGATCTGGAGTAGTGGCTAAAGAACGCCCAAGGATGCTCAGGATAGGAGTGGGGAGGAGGAGTGATGAAAGGTTCTGCTTTCATCTTTCCTTCCAATTCTGAGACAGCGCTTGCAGACAGAAATCCCCACCTTGTGAGATACAGCATCCTGAAGGATGCGATAAACCGTTCTCGATACCAACAGATCCCACACAATGGGTATTCCAGAAGCCACGTCATATGAATCCCGATCCTTGCCCCATTTTTCCTTGCCAAACCCCCCACACTGGGGAAGAAGAAGGGGGAAATGGAGGCATAGAGACTGGCTTAATTGCGTAGAAAGCGCACACATGAAAATGCAAGGAAATGCACTAATGCCAGGTTACAACAGTATTGTTCATTTCTTAAAAATGGACAGACAATGCAACTGCGGTTCTCAGCTCAAGATCCTCCTACATCCACACACAACCCTTCTCTAAACTAAGGCCTCTTGTTATGGCATTCACCCAGGAGGTTGGAGATCCAGCCCACACTCCACTCACTCGTGCTTGGAAATGCCCATCTCCCAGTCACTCATTGCCACAGACACCTCATCTACACTGGCTTGAACCCTGAGTTTGATGACGGAATGATTGTGATACCCACAAGCAACGAATAATTTGCGATCACTCTGATTAACACTACACTCAAAAATCAAAGCAAACCTACCATTCTGCGTCTCAAGCGCCTCTGGAAAAGTGGAAAAAAAAGGAAAAAGAAAAATAGTATTTCAAAATAGTAATAATGCAAGTCTTTCAATATGCAAACCCGTAGTGAAATTTAAAGATAGGAACACACTCCTGCCCTACTTCACTCCCTTTGTGACACACACGGTATGTCTGCACAGCATCTGGGAGGTGTGATTCAGCACTATGAAATCCAACATCAAGGGATGTATTGGATGTATGAGACAGGAAAGAATACAAGAATGTTCTGACATGACGTGAGAGGGCGATAGATCTACACTATTTTAATAATGAAAAGGTAATCTTGAAAACTGACTCTATCACAAATTTTACACCCTATTCATCTCTATGTTGGTTCGATGGACGCGAAATGGGAGGACTGAAAGAGCAACGGGAAGAATGAGACCATGGCACATTAGGAAGAAGATTAAGGAGGAAAGATGTAGTAAACACTAGAATGTGAGAGAAAATTGAAATGTGTTTTTTTCTCCCACAATCAATAATAGAAAGAGGTAAACTAAGGAAAGGGGAAAGGTCTGCTGAGAGTCTAAGCTGACTTCCCTCGTGCTGTTGCACATCTTGAAGTTGAATTTGTAAGAGTGGCCCCTGATTTTAAGAGCGTCTTTAGTGACCTTATATGTCCAGACATGCTGTCTCTCCTCTTGAGTTAATTGGGAGTTAGGAGTGCTCAACAACTCTAAAAATCATACCCACACTCTGCAAATCAACAGAAATATGAGAAAACATGCGATCCCTGGGCAGTAAAAGTTCATTTTTGAGCTCAGAAAAGACAAAGTGAGAAACAAATCATAATTTTCTTCTATTATAGAGGTATTTTCCCCTCCCGCCCTGTTTTTTAGTTATAGGTGGACGTATTTCATTTCATTTCTTGTGGGCCGGTGAAGCCACTGGACAGTCCCGTCAGTACTTACTATTCTTGTCCTCCATTTCTCCTGAAAAAGAAAATCAATATTTCAGCATTCACAAACGGGCTCCATCCCACTTTGGAGGCGTGCAAACAGCTTTTATGAGAATGCGAGGAAATGTACAAAAGGTCAGTTGTAACAGTGTTGTCCATTTCTGAAGAAAGGATGCAACTGCCCTTCTCAGCTCAAGATCCTCCTGCATATACACACAAGCCATGTGTAAACCAGGGCCTCTTGCTACACCGCTCACCGAGGAGGTGGAGCCCCAGTGAGTTCCCCTCTGCCTGATGTGGATCAGGAATTTCAGCTTGATTTCCCACCACTCACCAGTGCGCCCTAATCACCGGCCTGAAGGATATTAGAGAGATCTGGAGTAGTGGCTAAAGAACGCCCAAGGATGCTCAGGATAGGAGTGGGGAGGAGGAGTGATGAAAGGTTCTGCTTTCATCTTTCCTTCCAATTCTGAGACAGCGCTTGCAGACAGAAATCCCCACCTTGTGAGATACAGCATCCTGAAGGATGCGATAAACCGTTCTCGATACCAACAGATCCCACACAATGGGTATTCCAGAAGCCACGTCATATGAATCCCGAGCCTTGCCCCATTTTTCCTTGCCAAACCCCCCACACTGGGGAAGAAGAAGGGGGAAATGGAGGCATAGAGACTGGCTTAATTGCGTAGAAAGCGCACACATGAAAATGCAAGGAAATGCACTAATGCCAGGTTACAACAGTATTGTTCATTTCTTAAAAATGGACAGACAATGCAACTGCGGTTCTCAGCTCAAGATCCTCCTACATCCACACACAACCCTTCTCTAAACTAAGGCCTCTTGTTATGGCATTCACCCAGGAGGTTGGAGATCCAGCCCACACTCCACTCACTCGTGCTTGGAAATGCCCATCTCCCAGTCACTCATTGCCACAGACACCTCATCTACACTGGCTTGAACCCTGAGTTTGATGACGGAATGATTGTGATACCCACAAGCAACGAATAATTTGCGATCACTCTGATTAACACTACACTCAAAAATCAAAGCAAACCTACCATTCTGCGTCTCAAGCGCCTCTGGAAAAGTGGAAAAAAAAGGAAAAAGAAAAATAGTATTTCAAAATAGTAATAATGCAAGTCTTTCAATATGCAAACCCGTAGTGAAATTTAAAGATAGGAACACACTCCCTGCCCTACTTCACTCCCTTTGTGACACACACGGTATGTCTGCACAGCATCTGGGAGGTGTGATTCAGCACTATGAAATCCAACATCAAGGGATGTATTGGATGTATGAGACAGGAAAGAATACAAGAATGTTCTGACATGACGTGAGAGGGCGATAGATCTACACTATTTTAATAATGAAAAGGTAATCTTGAAAACTGACTCTATCACAAATTTTACACCCTATTCATCTCTATGTTGGTTCGATGGACGCGAAATGGGAGGACTGAAAGAGCAACGGGAAGAATGAGACCATGGCACATTAGGAAGAAGATTAAGGAGGAAAGATGTAGTAAACACTAGAATGTGAGAGAAAATTGAAATGTGTTTTTCTCCCACAATCAATAATAGAAAGGGTAAACTAAGGAAAGGGGAAAGGTCTGCTGAGAGTCTAAGCTGACTTCCCTCGTGCTGTTGCACATCTTGAAGTTGAATTTGTAAGAGTGGCCCCTGATTTTAAGAGCGTCTTTAGTGACCTTATATGTCCAGACATGCTGTCTCTCCTCTTGAGTTAATTGGGAGTTAGGAGTGCTCAACAACTCTAAAAATCATACCCACACTCTGCAAATCAACAGAAATATGAGAAAACATGCGATCCCTGGGCAGTAAAAGTTCATTTTTGAGCTCAGAAAAGACAAAGTGAGAAACAAATCATAATTTTCTTCTATTATAGAGGTATTTTCCTCCCGCCCTGTTTTTTAGTTATAGGTGGACGTATTTCATTTCATTTCTTGTGGGCCGGTGAAGCCACTGGACAGTCCCGTCAGTACTTACTATTCTTGTCCTCCATTTCTCCTGAAAAAGAAAATCAATATTTCAGCATTCACAAACGGGCTCCATCCCACTTTGGAGGCGTGCAAACAGCTTATATGAGAATGCGAGGAAATGTACAAAAGGTCAGTTGTAACAGTGTTGTCCATTTCTGAAGAAAGGATGCAACTGCCCTTCTCAGCTCAAGATCCTCCTGCATATACACACAAGCCATGTGTAAACCAGGGCCTCTTGCTACACCGCTCACCGAGGAGGTGGGAGCCCCAGTGAGTTCCCCTCTGCCTGATGTGGATCAGGAATTTCAGCTTGGATTTCCCACCACTCACCAGTGCGCCCTAATCACCGGCCTGAAGGATATTAGAGAGATCTGGAGTAGTGGCTAAAGAACGCCCAAGGATGCTCAGGATAGGAGTGGGGAGGAGGAGTGATGAAAGGTTCTGCTTTCATCTTTCCTTCCAATTCTGAGACAGCGCTTGCAGACAGAAATCCCCACCTTGTGAGATACAGCATCCTGAAGGATGCGATAAACCGTTCTCGATACCAACAGATCCCACACAATGGGTATTCCAGAAGCCACGTCATATGAATCCCGAGCCTTGCCCCGTTTTTCCTTGCCAAACCCACACTGGGGAAGAAGAAGGGGAAATGGAGACATATAGACTGGCTTAATGCCACACAATATTTCCCCATCTCAAGGGCATTCCCGAACGCACATCCTTTATTTAGTTTTTTTTGTTTTCATGGGAGGGAGTTTGTGCAGCGAGAGCAGCATGCAGAAGCTACAGAGTGGCTGAGAAGAGGAAACAAAGTATTTGTTGAAACTCATAGAAATACTGTTCCATAGAGGCGCACAGCACATAAAAAAGATAATTTTTGCATCTTCTTCAAATGATTTCCATAATTAATAACGCACACCAGCTAAAGAAAAAGGTTTAATCCTCAAAAAATAAGCACCATCAATATCTTATGCTAGCCTCCTGAATACAGGGGAAGTGAAAGTTAATGGAAGAGGAGGCATGGCATTATTACTGTTTATGCCAAAAGGATACTTAAAATCTATCCCTCAATTAGAGGCCAAAGAGAAACTATTCTAGGCTAGTGAAATAACTTTCTGTGAGCAAGAGCCCTCAATGGTTCCACTAAGGGGTGAAAAGCAATCTGATGGGTAACGATCACTCCGTGGATTGACTGGAAACTAGGAAATGAAGAAATAGCTGTTTTCATTTAAGAACAGTCTTCTATAGGATAAAAAGGCAATTGAGAAATCTTGCAGAACTTACTGTTCAATGTCAGGAGTTTGCCTGCAAAAACCGTGAGATTTCAATTAGAAATTGGATCAACACAACTTACCTTACCTCACTGCGGCCCTGCCCAGTTACAACCATCAGTTTTCTCATTCATCCCCATTCCTACACACCACACCTGATCCATCAGCCAGAGGAGTGACAGCTCAGAATCTTTCATTCCGGAACTAAACAGAGAAAAGGCCCTGGGCTCGCACAAAACTGGAGACCCAGCCCACACTCCACTCACTCCTGCTTGGAAATGCCCATCTCCCAATCACCCATTGCCACAGACACCTCATCTACAATGGCTTGAACCCTGCCTCTGTTGAAGGAATGATTGTGATACCAACAACCTAGAAATTATTTGCAATCAGTCTGATTAACACAAAATGGAGTAAACCAAAGTAAACCTCCATTCTGCATCTCAAGGGCCTCTGAAAAGGAAAAATTAAAATTATTTCAAAATACAAAGCAAGTTTTCAATTGGAAGCCTGTAGCCAAATTAAAAGTAAGGACAGATTCCCTGTCCAGCTTTACTTCCTTTGGTGACACACAGGATATGCCTACACAGTAGCTGGGACATGTGATTCATCACTATGAAATCCAACATTAAGGCAAGCATTTGAGGTATGAGACAGGAAAGAGTACACGAATATCCTGACATGACATGAGATGGTGATACGTCTATAATATTTTAATAATGAAAAGGTAGTCTTGAAAACTGACTCTATCACAAATCTTAAACTGTATTAATCGCTAAATTGACTCGACGGAGGAGAAATGGGTGGACTCAGACAGCAACAGGAGGAATGAGACCATGGCAGACTGGTAAGACGATTAAAGAGAAACCATGTAGAAAACATTAAAACGGGGAGAAAGTTAAAACATATTTTTTCTGGGAAATATAACAGAATTAGGAAAACTAAGGAAAATGGAAAGGTCTGTTCAGAGTCTAAGCTGAGTTTCCTTATGCTGTTGCACATTTTGAAGCTGAATTTGTATGAGTGGCCCCTGATTTTCAGAGAGTATATTTGTGACCTTATATGTCCAGAGATCCTGTCTCTCCTCTTGAGTTAATTGAGAGATAGGAGTGCTCAACAACTCTGAAAATCAGACCCACAATCTCTGAAGGTGGAGATGCAAAATCAATGGAAAGTATAACAAAAAAAGTGATCCACAGGGAGTAAAATTCATTGTTCAGCTCAGACAAGAAAAAGTTGGAGAAACAAATCATAATTTTCTTCCATTATAAAGGGATTTCTCTTCGCTATTTATATATAGGTTGGTGAATTTCATTTCATTTGCTGCTAGTGAAGGCACTGGATAATGCCATCAATACTTACGATTGTTTTCCTGAAGTTCTCCTGAAAAAGACAATCAATATTTCAACATTCACAAATGGGATCCAGCCCGCCTTGGAGACGTAGAAAGCGCACACATGAAAATGCAAGGAAATGCACTAATGCCGGGTTACAACAGTATTGTTCATTTCTTAAAAATGGACAGACAATGCAACTGCGGTTCTCAGCTCAAGATCCTCCTACATCCACACACAACCCTTCTCTAAACTAAGGCCTCTTGTTATGGCATTCACCCAGGAGGTTGGAGATCCAGCCCACACTCCACTCACTCGTGCTTGGAAATGCCCATCTCCCAGTCACTCATTGCCACAGACACCTCATCTACACTGGCTTGAACCCTGAGTTTGATGACGGAATGATTGTGATACCCACAAGCAACGAATAATTTGCGATCACTCTGATTAACACTACACTCAAAAATCAAAGCAAACCTACCATTCTGCGTCTCAAGCGCCTCTGGAAAAGTGGAAAAAAAAGGAAAAAGAAAAATAGTATTTCAAAATAGTAATAATGCAAGTCTTTCAATATGCAAACCCGTAGTGAAATTTAAAGATAGGAACACACTCCCTGCCCTACTTCACTTCCTTTGTGACACACACGGTATGTCTGCACAGCATCTGGGAGGTGTGATTCAGCACTATGAAATCCAACATCAAGGGATGTATTGGATGTATGAGACAGGAAAGAATACAAGAATGTTCTGACATGACGTGAGAGGGCGATAGATCTACACTATTTTAATAATGAAAAGGTAATCTTGAAAACTGACTCTATCACAAATTTTACACCTATTCATCTCTATGTTGGTTCGATGGACGCGAAATGGGAGGACTGAAAGAGCAACGGGAAGAATGAGACCATGGCACATTAGGAAGAAGATTAAGGAGGAAAGATGTAGTAAACACTAGAATGTGAGAGAAAATTGAAATGTGTTTTTTTCTCCCACAATCAATAATAGAAAGGGGTAAACTAAGGAAAGGGGAAAGGTCTGCTGAGAGTCTAAGCTGACTTCCCTCGTGCTGTTGCACATCTTGAAGTTGAATTTGTAAGAGTGGCCCCTGATTTTAAGAGCGTCTTTAGTGACCTTATATGTCCAGACATGCTGTCTCTCCTCTTGAGTTAATTGGGAGTTAGGAGTGCTCAACAACTCTAAAAATCATACCCACACTCTGCAAATCAACAGAAATATGAGAAAACATGCGATCCCTGGGCAGTAAAAGTTCATTTTGAGCTCAGAAAAGACAAAGAGAAACACAAATAATAATTTTCTTCTATTATAGAGGTATTTTCCTCCCGCCCTGTTTTTAGTTATAGGTGGACGTATTTCATTTCATTTCTTGTGGGCCGGTGAAGCCACTGGACAGTCCCGTCAGTACTTACTATTCTTGTCCTCCATTTCTCCTGAAAAGAAAATCAATATTTCAGCATTCACAAACGGCTCCATCCCACTTTGGAGGCGTGCAAACAGCTTATATGAGAATGCGAGGAAATGTACAAAAGGTCAGTTGCAACAGTGTTGTCCATTTCTGAAGAAAGGATGCAACTGCCCTTCTCAGCTCAAGATCCTCCTGCATATACACACAAGCCATGTGTAAACCAGGGCCTCTTGCTACACCGCTCACCGAGGAGGTGGGAGCCCCAGTGAGTTCCCCTCTGCCTGATGTGGATCAGGAATTTCAGCTTGGATTTCCCACCACTCACCAGTGCGCCCTAATCACCGGCCTGAAGGATATTAGAGAGATCTGGAGTAGTGGCTAAAGAACGCCCAAGGATGCTCAGGATAGGAGTGGGAGGAGGAGTGATGAAAGGTTCTGCTTTCATCTTTCCTTCCAATTCTGAGACAGCGCTTGCAGACAGAAATCCCCACCTTGTGAGATACAGCATCCTGAAGGATGCGATAAACCGTTCTCGATACCAACAGATCCCACACAATGGGTATTCCAGAAGCCACGTCATATGAATCCCGAGCCTTGCCCCATTTTTCCTTGCCAAACCCCCCACACTGGGGAAGAAGAAGGGGGAAATGGAGGCATAGAGACTGGCTTAATTGCGTAGAAAGCGCACACATGAAAATGCAAGGAAATGCACTAATGCCAGGTTACAACAGTATTGTTCATTTCTTAAAAATGGACAGACAATGCAACTGCGGTTCTCAGCTCAAGATCCTCCTACATCCACACACAACCCTTCTCTAAACTAAGGCCTCTTGTTATGGCATTCACCCAGGAGGTTGGAGATCCAGCCCACACTCCACTCACTCATGCTTGGAAATGCCCATCTCCCAGTCACTCATTGCCACAGACACCTCATCTACACTGGCTTGAACCCTGAGTTTGATGACGGAATGATTGTGATACCCACAAGCAACGAATAATTTGCGATCACTCTGATTAACACTACACTCAAAAATCAAAGCAAACCTACCATTCTGCGTCTCAAGCGCCTCTGGAAAAGTGGAAAAAAAAGGAAAAAGAAAAATAGTATTTCAAAATAGTAATAATGCAAGTCTTTCAATATGCAAACCCGTAGTGAAATTTAAAGATAGGAACACACTCCCTGCCCTACTTCACTCCCTTTGTGACACACACGGTATGTCTGCACAGCATCTGGGAGGTGTGATTCAGCACTATGAAATCCAACATCAAGGGATGTATTGGATGTATGAGACAGGAAAGAATACAAGAATGTTCTGACATGACGTGAGAGGGCGATAGATCTACACTATTTTAATAATGAAAAGGTAATCTTGAAAACTGACTCTATCACAAATTTTACACCCTATTCATCTCTATGTTGGTTCGATGGACGCGAAATGGGAGGACTGAAAGAGCAACGGGAAGAATGAGACCATGGCACATTAGGAAGAAGATTAAGGAGGAAAGATGTAGTAAACACTAGAATGTGAGAGAAAATTGAAATGTGTTTTTTTCTCCCACAATCAATAATAGAAAGGGGTAAACTAAGGAAAGGGGAAAGGTCTGCTGAGAGTCTAAGCTGACTTCCCTCGTGCTGTTGCACATCTTGAAGTTGAATTTGTAAGAGTGGCCCTGATTTTAAGAGCGTCTTTAGTGACCTTATATGTCCAGACATGCTGTCTCTCCTCTTGAGTTAATTGGGAGTTAGGAGTGCTCAACAACTCTAAAAATCATACCCACACTCTGCAAATCAACAGAAATATGAGAAAACATGCGATCCCTGGGCAGTAAAAGTTCATTTTTGAGCTCAGAAAAGACAAAGTGAGAAACAAATCATAATTTTCTTCTATTATAGAGGTATTTTCCCCTCCCGCCCTGTTTTTTAGTTATAGGTGGACGTATTTCATTTCATTTCTTGTGGGCGGTGAAGCCACTGGACAGTCCGTCAGTACTTACTATTCTTGTCCTCCATTTCTCCTGAAAAGAAAATCAATATTTCAGCATTCACAAACGGGCTCCATCCCACTTTGGAGGCGTGCAAACAGCTTATATGAGAATGCGAGGAAATGTACAAAAGGTCAGTTGTAACAGTGTTGTCCATTTCTGAAGAAAGGATGCAACTGCCCTTCTCAGCTCAAGATCCTCCTGCATATACACACAAGCCATGTGTAAACCAGGGCCTCTTGCTACACCGCTCACCGAGGAGGTGGGCCCCAGTGAGTTCCCCTCTGCCTGATGTGGATCAGGAATTTCAGCTTGGATTTCCCACCACTCACCAGTGCGCCCTAATCACCGGCCTGAAGGATATTAGAGAGATCTGGAGTAGTGGCTAAAGAACGCCCAAGGATGCTCAGGATAGGAGTGGGGAGGAGGAGTGATGAAAGGTTCTGCTTTCATCTTTCCTTCCAATTCTGAGACAGCGCTTGCAGACAGAAATCCCCACCTTGTGAGATACAGCATCCTGAAGGATGCGATAAACCATTCTCGATACCAACAGATCCACACAATGGGTATTCAAGAAGCCACGTCATATGAATCCCGAGCCTTGCCCCGTTTTTCCTTGCCAAACCCCCCACACTGGGGAAGAAGAAGGGGGAAATGGAGACATATAGACTGGCTTAATGCCACACAATATTTCCCCATCTCAAGGGCATTCCCCGAGAACGCACATCCTTTATTTAGTTTTTGTTTTCATGGGAGGGAGTTTGTGCAGCGAGAGCAGCATGCAGAAGCTACAGAGTGGCTGAGAAGAGGAAACAAAGTATTTGTTGAAACTCATAGAAATACTGTTCCATAGAGGCGCACAGCACATAAAAAAGATAATTTTTGCATCTTCTTCAAATGATTTCCATAATTAATAACGCACACCAGCTAAGAAAAAGGTTTAATCCTCAAAAAATAAGCACCATCAATATTTTATGCTAGCCTCCTGAATACAGGGGAAGTGAAAGTTAATGGAAGAGGAGGCATGGCATTATTACTGTTTATGCCAAAAAGGATACTTAAAATCTATCCCTCAATTAGAGGCCAAAGAGAAACTATTCTAGGCTAGTGAAATAACTTTCTGTGAGCAAGAGCCCTCAATGGTTCCACTAAGGGTGAAAAGCAATCTGATGGGTAACGATCACTCCGTGGATTGACTGGAAACTAGGAAATGAAGAAATAGCTGTTTTCATTTAAGAACAGTCTTCTATAGGATAAAAAGGCAATTGAGAAATCTTGCAGAACTTACTGTTCAATGTCAGGAGTTTGCCTGCAAAAACCGTGAGATTTCAATTAGAAATTGGATCAACACAACTTACCTTACCTCACTGCGGCCCTGCCCAGTTACAACCATCAGTTTTCTCATTCATCCCCATTCCTACACACCACACCTGATCCATCAGCCAGAGGAGTGACAGCTCAGAATCTTTCATTCCGGAACTAAACAGAGAAAAGGCCCTGGGCTCGCACAAAACTGGAGACCCAGCCCACACTCCACTCACTCCTGCTTGGAAATGCCCATCTCCCAATCACCCATTGCCACAGACACCTCATCTACAATGGCTTGAACCCTGCCTCTGTTGAAGGAATGATTGTGATACCAACAACCTAGAAATTATTTGCAATCAGTCTGATTAACACAAAATGGAGTAAACCAAAGTAAACCTCCATTCTGCATCTCAAGGGCCTCTGAAAAAGGAAAAATTAAAATTATTTCAAAATACAAAGCAAGTTTTTCAATTGAAGCCCTGTAGCCAAATTAAAAGTAAGGGACAGATTCCCTGTCCAGCTTTACTTCCTTTGGTGACACACAGGATATGCCTACACAGTAGCTGGGACATGTGATTCATCACTATGAAATCCAACATTAAGGCAAGCATTTGAGGTATGAGACAGGAAAGAGTACACGAATATCCTGACATGACATGAGATGGTGATACGTCTATAATATTTTAATAATGAAAAGGTAGTCTTGAAAACTGACTCTATCACAAATCTTAAACTGTATTAATCGCTAAATTGACTCGACGGAGGAGAAATGGGTGGACTCAGACAGCAACAGGAGGAATGAGACCATGGCAGACTGGTAAGACGATTAAAGAGAAACCATGTAGAAAACATTAAAACGGGGAGAAAGTTAAAACATATTTTTTCTGGGAAATATAACAGAATTAGGAAAACTAAGGAAAATGGAAAGGTCTGTTCAGAGTCTAAGCTGAGTTTCCTTATGCTGTTGCACATTTTGAAGCTGAATTTGTATGAGTGGCCCCTGATTTTCAGAGAGTATATTTGTGACCTTATATGTCCAGAGATCCTGTCTCTCCTCTTGAGTTAATTGAGAGATAGGAGTGCTCAACAACTCTGAAAATCAGACCCACAATCTCTGAAGGTGGAGATGCAAAATCAATGGAAAGTATAACAAAAAAGTGATCCACAGGAGTAAAATTCATTGTTCAGCTCAGACAAGAAAAAGTTGGAGAAACAAATCATAATTTTCTTCCATTATAAAGGGATTTCTCTTCGCTATTTATATATAGGTTGGTGAATTTCATTTCATTTGCTGCTAGTGAAGGCACTGGATAATGCCATCAATACTTACGATTGTTTTCCTGAAGTTCTCCTGAAAAAGACAATCAATATTTCAACATTCACAAATGGGATCCAGCCCGCCTTGGAGACGTAGAAAGCGCACACATGAAAATGCAAGGAAATGCACTAATGCCGGGTTACAACAGTATTGTTCATTTCTTAAAAAGGACAGACAATGCAACTGCGGTTCTCAGCTCAAGATCCTCCTACATCCACACACAACCCTTCTCTAAACTAAGGCCTCTTGTTATGGCATTCACCCAGGAGGTTGGAGATCCAGCCCACACTCCACTCACTCGTGCTTGGAAATGCCCATCTCCCAGTCACTCATTGCCACAGACACCTCATCTACACTGGCTTGAACCCTGAGTTTGATGACGGAATGATTGTGATACCCACAAGCAACGAATAATTTGCGATCACTCTGATTAACACTACACTCAAAAATCAAAGCAAACCTACCATTCTGCGTCTCAAGCGCCTCTGGAAAAGTGGAAAAAAGGAAAAGAAAAATAGTATTTCAAAATAGTAATAATGCAAGTCTTTCAATATGCAAACCCTAGTGAAATTTAAAGATAGGAACACACTCCTGCCCTACTTCACTTCCTTTGTGACACACACGGTCTGTCTGCACAGCATCTGGGAGGTGTGATTCAGCACTATGAAATCCAACATCAAGGGATGTATTGGATGTATGAGACAGGAAAGAATACAAGAATGTTCTGACATGACGTGAGAGGGCGATAGATCTACACTATTTTAATAATGAAAAGGTAATCTTGAAAACTGACTCTATCACAAATTTTACACCCTATTCATCTCTATGTTGGTTCGATGGACGCGAAATGGGAGGACTGAAAGAGCAACGGGAAGAATGAGACCATGGCACATTAGGAAGAAGATTAAGGAGGAAAGATGTAGTAAACACTAGAATGTGAGAGAAAATTGAAATGTGTTTTTTTCTCCCACAATCAATAATAGAAAGGGGTAAACTAAGGAAAGGGGAAAGGTCTGCTGAGAGTCTAAGCTGACTTCCCTCGTGCTGTTGCACATCTTGAAGTTGAATTTGTAAGAGTGGCCCCTGATTTTAAGAGCGTCTTTAGTGACCTTATATGTCCAGACATGCTGTCTCTCCTCTTGAGTTAATTGGGAGTTAGGAGTGCTCAACAACTCTAAAAATCATACCCACACTCTGCAAATCAACAGAAATATGAGAAAACATGCGATCCCTGGGCAGTAAAAGTTCATTTTTGAGCTCAGAAAAGACAAAGTGAGAAACAAATCATAATTTTCTTCTATTATAGAGGTATTTTCCCCTCCGCCCTGTTTTTAGTTATAGGTGGACGTATTTCATTTCATTTCTTGTGGGCGGTGAAGCCACTGGACAGTCCCGTCAGTACTTACTATTCTTGTCCTCCATTTCTCCTGAAAAGAAAATCAATATTTCAGCATTCACAAACAGGCTCCATCCCACTTTGGAGGCGTGCAAACAGCTTATATGAGAATGCGAGGAAATGTACAAAGGTCAGTTGCAACAGTGTTGTCCATTTCTGAAGAAAGGATGCAACTGCCCTTCTCAGCTCAAGATCCTCCTGCATATACACACAAGCCATGTGTAAACCAGGGCCTCTTGCTACACCGCTCACCGAGGAGGTGGAGCCCCAGTGAGTTCCTCTGCCTGATGTGGATCAGGAATTTCAGCTTGGATTTCCCACCACTCACCAGTGCGCCTAATCACCGGCCTGAAGGATATTAGAGAGATCTGGAGTAGTGGCTAAAGAACGCCCAAGGATGCTCAGGATAGGAGTGGGGAGGAGGAGTGATGAAAGGTTCTGCTTTCATCTTTCCTTCCAATTCTGAGACAGCGCTTGCAGACAGAAATCCCCACCTTGTGAGATACAGCATCCTGAAGGATGCGATAAACCGTTCTCGATACCAACAGATCCCACACAATGGGTATTCCAGAAGCCACGTCATATGAATCCTGAGCCTTGCCCCATTTTCCTTGCCAAACCCCACACTGGGGAAGAAGAAGGGGAAATGGAGGCATAGAGACTGGCTTAATTAGAAAGCGCACACATGAAAATGCAAGGAAATGCACTAATGCCAGGTTACAACAGTATTGTTCATTTCTTAAAAATGGACAGACAATGCAACTGCGGTTCTCAGCTCAAGATCCTCCTACATCCACACACAACCCTTCTCTAAACTAAGGCCTCTTGTTATGGCATTCACCCAGGAGGTTGGAGATCCAGCCCACACTCCACTCACTCGTGCTTGGAAATGCCCATCTCCCAGTCACTCATTGCCACAGACACCTCATCTACACTGGCTTGAACCCTGAGTTTGATGACGGAATGATTGTGATACCCACAAGCAACGAATAATTTGCGATCACTCTGATTAACACTACACTCAAAAATCAAAGCAAACCTACCATTCTGCGTCTCAAGCGCCTCTGGAAAAGTGGAAAAAAGGAAAAGAAAAATAGTATTTCAAAATAGTAATAATGCAAGTCTTTCAATATGCAAACCCGTAGTGAAATTTAAAGATAGGAACACACTCCTGCCCTACTTCACTCCCTTTGTGACACACACGGTATGTCTGCACAGCATCTGGGAGGTGTGATTCAGCACTATGAAATCCAACATCAAGGGATGTATTGGATGTATGAGACAGGAAAGAATACAAGAATGTTCTGACATGACGTGAGAGGGCGATAGATCTACACTATTTTAATAATGAAAAGGTAATCTTGAAAACTGACTCTATCACAAATTTTACACCCTATTCATCTCTATGTTGGTTCGATGGACGCGAAATGGGAGGACTGAAAGAGCAACGGGAAGAATGAGACCATGGCACATTAGGAAGAAGATTAAGGAGGAAAGATGTAGTAAACACTAGAATGTGAGAGAAAATTGAAATGTGTTTTTTTCTCCCACAATCAATAATAGAAAGGGTAAACTAAGGAAAGGGGAAAGGTCTGCTGAGAGTCTAAGCTGACTTCCCTCGTGCTGTTGCACATCTTGAAGTTGAATTTGTAAGAGTGGCCCCTGATTTTAAGAGCGTCTTTAGTGACCTTATATGTCCAGACATGCTGTCTCTCCTCTTGAGTTAATTGGGAGTTAGGAGTGCTCAACAACTCTAAAAATCATACCCACACTCTGCAAATCAACAGAAATATGAGAAAACATGCGATCCCTGGGCAGTAAAAGTTCATTTTTGAGCTCAGAAAAGACAAAGTGAGAAACAAATCATAATTTTCTTCTATTATAGAGGTATTTTCCCCTCCCGCCCTGTTTTTTAGTTATAGGTGGACGTATTTCATTTCATTTCTTGTGGGCCGGTGAAGCCACTGGACAGTCCCGTCAGTACTTACTATTCTTGTCCTCCATTTCTCCTGAAAAAGAAAATCAATATTTCAGCATTCACAAACGGGCTCCATCCCACTTTGGAGGCGTGCAAACAGCTTATATGAGAATGCGAGGAAATGTACAAAAGGTCAGTTGCAACAGTGTTGTCCATTTCTGAAGAAAGGATGCAACTGCCCTTCTCAGCTCAAGATCCTCCTGCATATACACACAAGCCATGTGTAAACCAGGGCCTCTTGCTACACCGCTCACCGAGGAGGTGGGAGCCCCAGTGAGTTCCCCTCTGCCTGATGTGGATCAGGAATTTCAGCTTGGATTTCCCACCACTCACCAGTGCGCCCTAATCACCGGCCTGAAGGATATTAGAGAGATCTGGAGTAGTGGCTAAAGAACGCCCAAGGATGCTCAGGATAGGAGTGGGGAGGAGGAGTGATGAAAGGTTCTGCTTTCATCTTTCCTTCCAATTCTGAGACAGCGCTTGCAGACAGAAATCCCCACCTTGTGAGATACAGCATCCTGAAGGATGCGATAAACCGTTCTCGATACCAACAGATCCCACACAATGGGTATTCCAGAAGCCACGTCATATGAATCCCGAGCCTTGCCCCGTTTTTCCTTGCCAAACCCCCCACACTGGGGAAGAAGAAGGGGGAAATGGAGACATATAGACTGGCTTAATGCCACACAATATTTCCCCATCTCAAGGGCATTCCCCGAGAACGCACATCCTTTATTTAGTTTTTTTTGTTTTCATGGGAGGGAGTTTGTGCAGCGAGAGCAGCATGCAGAAGCTACAGAGTGGCTGAGAAGAGGAAACAAAGTATTTGTTGAAACTCATAGAAATACTGTTCCATAGAGGCGCACAGCACATAAAAAAGATAATTTTTGCATCTTCTTCAAATGATTTCCATAATTAATAACGCACACCAGCTAAAGAAAAAGGTTTAATCCTCAAAAAATAAGCACCATCAATATCTTATGCTAGCCTCCTGAATACAGGGGAAGTGAAAGTTAATGGAAGAGGAGGCATGGCATTATTACTGTTTATGCCAAAAAGGATACTTAAAATCTATCCCTCAATTAGAGGCCAAAGAGAAACTATTCTAGGCTAGTGAAATAACTTTCTGTGAGCAAGAGCCCTCAATGGTTCCACTAAGGGGTGAAAAGCAATCTGATGGGTAACGATCACTCCGTGGATTGACTGGAAACTAGGAAATGAAGAAATAGCTGTTTTCATTTAAGAACAGTCTTCTATAGGATAAAAAGGCAATTGAGAAATCTTGCAGAACTTACTGTTCAATGTCAGGAGTTTGCCTGCAAAAAACCGTGAGATTTCAATTAGAAATTGGATCAACACAACTTACCTTACCTCACTGCGGCCCTGCCCAGTTACAACCATCAGTTTTCTCATTCATCCCCATTCCTACACACCACACCTGATCCATCAGCCAGAGGAGTGACAGCTCAGAATCTTTCATTCCGGAACTAAACAGAGAAAAGGCCCTGGGCTCGCACAAAACTGGAGACCCAGCCCACACTCCACTCACTCCTGCTTGGAAATGCCCATCTCCCAATCACCCATTGCCACAGACACCTCATCTACAATGGCTTGAACCCTGCCTCTGTTGAAGGAATGATTGTGATACCAACAACCTAGAAATTATTTGCAATCAGTCTGATTAACACAAAATGGAGTAAACCAAAGTAAACCTCCATTCTGCATCTCAAGGGCCTCTGAAAAAGGAAAAATTAAAATTATTTCAAAATACAAAGCAAGTTTTTCAATTGGAAGCCCGTAGCCAAATTAAAAGTAAGGGACAGATTCCCTGTCCAGCTTTACTTCCTTTGGTGACACACAGGATATGCCTACACAGTAGCTGGGACATGTGATTCATCACTATGAAATCCAACATTAAGGCAAGCATTTGAGGTATGAGACAGGAAAGAGTACACGAATATCCTGACATGACATGAGATGGTGATACGTCTATAATATTTTAATAATGAAAAGGTAGTCTTGAAAACTGACTCTATCACAAATCTTAAACTGTATTAATCGCTAAATTGACTCGACGGAGGAGAAATGGGTGGACTCAGACAGCAACAGGAGGAATGAGACCATGGCAGACTGGTAAGACGATTAAAGAGAAACCATGTAGAAAACATTAAAACGGGGAGAAAGTTAAAACATATTTTTTCTGGGAAATATAACAGAATTAGGAAAACTAAGGAAAATGGAAAGGTCTGTTCAGAGTCTAAGCTGAGTTTCCTTATGCTGTTGCACATTTTGAAGCTGAATTTGTATGAGTGGCCCCTGATTTTCAGAGAGTATATTTGTGACCTTATATGTCCAGAGATCCTGTCTCTCCTCTTGAGTTAATTGAGAGATAGGAGTGCTCAACAACTCTGAAAATCAGACCCACAATCTCTGAAGGTGGAGATGCAAAATCAATGGAAAGTATAACAAAAAAAGTGATCCACAGGAGTAAAATTCATTGTTCAGCTCAGACAAGAAAAAGTTGGAGAAACAAATCATAATTTTCTTCCATTATAAAGGGATTTCTCTTCGCTATTTATATATAGGTTGGTGAATTTCATTTCATTTGCTGCTAGTGAAGGCACTGGATAATGCCATCAATACTTACGATTGTTTTCCTGAAGTTCTCCTGAAAAAGACAATCAATATTTCAACATTCACAAATGGGATCCAGCCCGCCTTGGAGACGTAGAAAGCGCACACATGAAAATGCAAGGAAATGCACTAATGCCGGGTTACAACAGTATTGTTCATTTCTTAAAAAAGGACAGACAATGCAACTGCGGTTCTCAGCTCAAGATCCTCCTACATCCACACACAACCCTTCTCTAAACTAAGGCCTCTTGTTATGGCATTCACCCAGGAGGTTGGAGATCCAGCCCACACTCCACTCACTCGTGCTTGGAAATGCCCATCTCCCAGTCACTCATTGCCACAGACACCTCATCTACACTGGCTTGAACCCTGAGTTTGATGACGGAATGATTGTGATACCCACAAGCAACGAATAATTTGCGATCACTCTGATTAACACTACACTCAAAAATCAAAGCAAACCTACCATTCTGCGTCTCAAGCGCCTCTGGAAAAGTGGAAAAAAAAGGAAAAAGAAAAATAGTATTTCAAAATAGTAATAATGCAAGTCTTTCAATATGCAAACCCGTAGTGAAATTTAAAGATAGGAACACACTCCCTGCCCTACTTCACTTCCTTTGTGACACACACGGTCTGTCTGCACAGCATCTGGGAGGTGTGATTCAGCACTATGAAATCCAACATCAAGGGATGTATTGGATGTATGAGACAGGAAAGAATACAAGAATGTTCTGACATGACGTGAGAGGGCGATAGATCTACACTATTTTAATAATGAAAAGGTAATCTTGAAAACTGACTCTATCACAAATTTTACACCCTATTCATCTCTATGTTGGTTCGATGGACGCGAAATGGGAGGACTGAAAGAGCAACGGGAAGAATGAGACCATGGCACATTAGGAAGAAGATTAAGGAGGAAAGATGCAGTAAACACTAGAATGTGAGAGAAAATTGAAATGTGTTTTTTTCTCCCACAATCAATAATAGAAAGGGGTAAACTAAGGAAAGGGGAAAGGTCTGCTGAGAGTCTAAGCTGACTTCCCTCGTGCTGTTGCACATCTTGAAGTTGAATTTGTAAGAGTGGCCCCTGATTTTAAGAGCGTCTTTAGTGACCTTATATGTCCAGACATGCTGTCTCTCCTCTTGAGTTAATTGGGAGTTAGGAGTGCTCAACAACTCTAAAAATCATACCCACACTCTGCAAATCAACAGAAATATGAGAAAACATGCGATCCCTGGGCAGTAAAAGTTCATTTTTGAGCTCAGAAAAGACAAAGTGAGAAACAAATCATAATTTTCTTCTATTATAGAGGTATTTTCCCCTCCCGCCCTGTTTTTTAGTTATAGGTGGACGTATTTCATTTCATTTCTTGTGGGCCGGTGAAGCCACTGGACAGTCCCGTCAGTACTTACTATTCTTGTCCTCCATTTCTCCTGAAAAAGAAAATCAATATTTCAGCATTCACAAACGGGCTCCATCCCACTTTGGAGGCGTGCAAACAGCTTATATGAGAATGCGAGGAAATGTACAAAAGGTCAGTTGCAACAGTGTTGTCCATTTCTGAAGAAAGGATGCAACTGCCCTTCTCAGCTCAAGATCCTCCTGCATATACACACAAGCCATGTGTAAACCAGGGCCTCTTGCTACACCGCTCACCGAGGAGGTGGGAGCCCCAGTGAGTTCCCCTCTGCCTGATGTGGATCAGGAATTTCAGCTTGGATTTCCCACCACTCACCAGTGCGCCCTAATCACCGGCCTGAAGGATATTAGAGAGATCTGGAGTAGTGGCTAAAGAACGCCCAAGGATGCTCAGGATAGGAGTGGGGAGGAGGAGTGATGAAAGGTTCTGCTTTCATCTTTCCTTCCAATTCTGAGACAGCGCTTGCAGACAGAAATCCCCACCTTGTGAGATACAGCATCCTGAAGGATGCGATAAACCGTTCTCGATACCAACAGATCCCACACAATGGGTATTCCAGAAGCCACATCATATGAATCCCGAGCCTTGCCCCATTTTTCCTTGCCAAACCCCCCACACTGGGGAAGAAGAAGGGGGAAATGGAGGCATAGAGACTGGCTTAATGCCACACAATATTTCCCCATCTCAAGGGCATTCCCCGAGAACGCACATCCTTTATTAAACGCACATCCTAAATTAAAATTATTTCAAAATACAAAGCAAGTTTTTCAATTGGAAGCCCGTAGCCAAATTAAAAGTAAGGGACAGATTCCCTGTCCAGCTTTACTTCCTTTGGTGACACACAGGATATGCCTACACAGTAGCTGGGACATGTGATTCATCACTATGAAATCCAACATTAAGGCAAGCATTTGAGGTATGAGACAGGAAAGAGTACACGAATATCCTGACATGACATGAGATGGTGATACGTCTATAATATTTTAATAATGAAAAGGTAGTCTTGAAAACTGACTCTATCACAAATCTTAAACTGTATTAATCGCTAAATTGACTCGACGGAGGAGAAATGGGTGGACTCAGACAGCAACAGGAGGAATGAGACCATGGCAGACTGGTAAGACGATTAAAGAGAAACCATGTAGAAAACATTAAAACGGGGAGAAAGTTAAAACATATTTTTTCTGGGAAATATAACAGAATTAGGAAAACTAAGGAAAATGGAAAGGTCTGTTCAGAGTCTAAGCTGAGTTTCCTTATGCTGTTGCACATTTTGAAGTTGAATTTGTAAGAGTGGCTCCTGATATTAAGAGCGTATTTTAGTAACCTTATATGTCCAGACATCCTGTCTCTCCTCCTGAATTAATTGGGAGTTAGGAGTGCTCAACGACTCTGAAAATCAAACCCACACTCTCTGCAAATCAACGGAAAGTATAAGAAAAGATACGATCCCTAGTCAGTAAAAGTTCATTTTTGAGCTCAGAAAAGACAAAGTGAGAAACAAATCATAATTTTCTTCTATTATAGAGGTATTTTCTTGGTTTTCCCTCCCCACTGTTTTTTAGTTATAGGTGGACGTATTTTATTTCATTTCTTCGGGGCCGGTGAAGCCACCGGACAAACCCATCAGTACTTACTATTCTTTTCCTGCAGTTCTCCTGAAAAAGAAAATCAATATTTCAGCATTCACAAACGGGCTCAAGCCCACCTTGGAGGCGTGCAAACAGCTTATATGAGAATGCGAGGAAATGCACAAAAGGTCAGTTGCAGCAGTGTTGTTCATTTCTTCAGAAATGGACAAAGGGAGCAACTGCCCTTCTCGGCTCAAGATCCTCTTGCATACACACACAAGCCATGTGTAAACCAGGGCCTCTTGCTACGCCGCTCACCGAGGAGGTGGGAGCCCCAGTTAGTTCCCCTCTGCCTGAGGTGGATCAGGAATTTCAGCTTGGATTTCCCGCCACTCACCAGAGTGCCCTAATCACCGGCCTGAAGGTTATTAGAGAGATCTGGATTAGTGGCTAAAGAACGCCCAAGGATGCTCAGGATAGGAGTGGGGAGAATGAGTGATGAAAGATTCTGCTTTCATCTTTCCTTCCAATTCTGAGACAGCTCTTGCAGACAGAAATCCCCACCTTGTCAGATACAGCATCCTGAAGGATGCGATAAACCGTTCTCGATACCAACAGATCCCATACCATGGGTATTCCAGATGGCAGGTTATCTGAATCCCGAGCCGTGCCCCTTTTTCCTTGCCAAACCCCCCACACTGGGGAAGAAAAAGGGGGAAATGGAGACATAGTGACTGGCTCAATGCCACACAATATTTCCCCAATGCAAGGGCATTCCCCGAGAACTCACATCCTTTATTTAGTTTTTTTTTTTGTTTTCATGGGAGGGAGTTTGTGCAGTGAGAGCAGCATGCAGAAGCTACAGTGCGACTGAGAAGAGGAAACAAAGTATTTGTTGAAACTCATAGAAATACTGTTTCATAGAGGTGCACAGCACATAAAAAAGATAATTTTTGCATCTTCTTCTAATGATTTCCATAATTAATAACGCACACCAGCTAAAGAAAAAGGTTTAATCCTCAAAAAATAAGCACCATCAATATCTTATGCTAGCCTCCTGAATACAGGGAAAGTGAAAGTTAATGGAAGAGGAGGCATGGCATTATTATTGTTTATACCAAAAAGGATACTTAAAATCTGTCCCTCAATTTGAGGCCAAAGAGAAACTATTCTATGCTAGTTAAATAACTTTCTGTGAGCAAGAGCCCTCAATGGTTCCACTATGGGGTGAAAAGCAATCTGATGGGTAACGATGTCTCCATGGATTGAGGGGAAACAAGGAAATGAAGAAATAGCTGATTTTATTTAAAAACAGTCTTCTATCGGGAAAAAAATATAGTTGAGAAATCTCACAGAATATACCATTTAATCTATGGAGTTCACCTGCAAAAGGACAGTGTGATTTCAATTAGAAATTGGATGAACACTTCTTTCTTTCCCCCACTCCTTGCAGAACTCGCCAGTGACAGGTGCTAGGGTTCTCAATCATCCCTTTTCCTACTCACCACACCTCACCCATCAGCCAGATCTAGTAACAACTCAGAATCTTGCTTTCCGGAATCAAACAAAGAAAAGGCCCTAGGCTCGCACAAACTCCACTCACTCGTGCTTGGAAATGCCCATCTCCCAGACACCCGTTGCCACAGACACCTCATCTACACTGGCTTGAACACTGAGTCTGTTGATGGAAAGGTTATGATACCCACAAGCAATGAATAATGTACGATCACTATTTTAATAATGAAAAGGCAATCTTGAAAACTGACTCTATCACAAAATTTACACTCTATTCATCTCTATATTGGTTTGATGTACGCAAAATGGGAGGACTGAAAGAGCAACGGGAAGAATGAGACCATGGCACATTGGGAAGAAGATTAAAGAGGAAAGATGCAGAAAACATTAGAATGTGAGAGAAAATTGAAATGTGTTTTTTTCTCCCACAATAAATAATAGAAAGGGGTAAACTAAGGAAAGGGGAAAGGTCTGTTGAGAGTCTAAGCTGACTTCCCTTTTGCTGTTGGAAATCTTGAAGTTGAATTTTTAAGAGTGGCCCTGATTTTAAGAGCGTATTTTAGTGATCTTATATGTTCAGACATCCTGTCTCTCCTCTTGAGTTATTTGCGAGTGAGGAGTGCTGAACAACTCTGAAAATCAAACCCACACTGTCTCTACAAATCAACGGAAAGTATAAGAAAAGATGCAATCCCTAGGCAGTAAAAGTTCATTTTTGAGCTTAGAAAAGACAAAGTTTGAGAAACAAATCATAATTTTCTTCCATTATAGAGGGTTTTTCTTGTTTTTTCCCCACTGTTGTTTAGTTATATGTGGACGTATTTCATTTCATTTCTTGGGGGCCTGTGAAGCCCCTGGACAATCCCATCAGTACTTACTAATCTTTTCCTCCAGTTGTCCTGAAAAAAAAATCAACATTTCAGCATTCACAAATGGGCTCCATCCCACCTTGGAGGCGTGTAAAAACATATTTTTCTGGGAAATATAAGAGAATTAGGAAAACCCAGGAAAAAGGAAAGGTCTGTTCAGAGTCTAAACTGAGTTTCCTTATGCTGTTGCACATTTTGTAGCTGAATTTGTATGAGTGGTCCCTGATTTTCAGAGAGTATATTTGTGACCTTATATGTCCAGATATCCTGTCTCTCCTCTTGAGTTAATTGAGAAATAGGAGTGCTCAACAACTCTGAAACTTAAACCCACACTCTCTGCAAATCAACGGAAAGTATAAAAAAAAGATGCGATCCCTAGGCAGTAAAGTTCATTTTTGTGATAGGATCAGGAAGAGTGATAGAGGATAGATACATTAACCGTAGGTTAAGCAGTTCTCTTTTCCCTGGGGAAAATAATGGGCTGTTCCAGAACAATCAGGAAGTTGCTGGAATCAGTTATTGCAGGCAATCTAATTAGTAAACCTATAGCCAATGAAGATGCTCCTAGAATTAATTAGGAAAGGCAGGCAAATCAGGGCACCTGTTTTAAGAAGGATCTCACTTTAGTTAGTGAGGTGCGTGTGACTAGCTGGGAGCAAGAGGCATGCAAATAGCTGATTGTGAGAAGGTGTCTTGCTTTAGGACTGAGTAATACAAATGTCATCAGGTATCAGGAGGAAGGTTCTGCGATGAGTACAAGAAGGTGTTGGGAGGAGGCCATGGGATAGTAGCCCAGGGAGTTGTAGCTGTCACACAGCTTTTACAGGAAAAACTGTAGACAGGTGCAATCCATAGGGCCCTGGGCTGGAACCTGGAGTAGAGAGTGGGCCTGGGTTTCTTCCATCCTCCCAGCTCCCTATTTTGTTACAAGAGGAGTTGACCTGGACTATGGGTTTCACCAGAGGGGAAGGTCCCTTGCCTGTCCCCTGACCCAGTAGGTGAATCAGCAGAGACTGCTGGGATTGGTCTCCTCCTTTTCCCCATGCTAGGCAGTGATGAAGTTTGCTGAGTGAACGGCAGGTGGCAAAAATAGCCAAACCGAGGGCTGCTGTGAATCTCTGAGGCTAGTAAATCCGTCAATAGGTGCAGGACCCATCAAGGTAGAGGAGGAATTTTGTCACAACTGGTGTGAACAGTGGGTTTTGGTGTGCACAGCGTGGAGGAAGAAGGTTGGTGTTATTAAAAAAAAAGCTAGGGTTTTTCTGGGGTTTTTTTCTCACCACAATGGATGACGTATTGTGGACACTGATAGGAGCCACGACTGCCCAGCAGGAGGCTACCTGTATCCATGCTGCCACCCAACAGGAGGCAGTGCGGCTGCAGCAGGAGACCAATAGCCTTTTGGTGAACCAGGTTGCTCAAGACTGTGTTGCAGGAACTGGTAAACCAGGTAAAGGCCTTTACAGAGCTGAACCGCAGCCATGATAGGATGCGGATCATATGGGCCAGACATTGCCTGCAGAAAATGATGCAGGAGGATGACGTAGATGCATACCTCCTGGCCTTTGAGAGGACAGCCCTACAGGAGGCTTGGCCTCAAGATCAGTGGTTTGGCATCCTTGCCCCATTCCTGTGTGGAGAGGCCCAGAAGGTCTACTATGATATGTCTGAAGAGGCTGTGGTAGACTACCCCCAGCTGAAAGCAGAGGTCCTGGCCAGATATGGGGTAATGACCGCAGTGCAGGCCCAGTGGTATCATGATGGTGGTACCAGGAAAACAAAACCTCAGGGTCCCAATTATATAACCTTATCCATCTCACATGAAAGTGGTTACAAACTGAGTCCCGGAGTCCGGAGGAGATACTAGAGGTTCTGGTCATTGACCGGTACATGAGGGGACTACCGCTAAACCTTCACACCTGGGTAAGACAGAACAAACCCTCCACATACGATGAGGTTGTTGCACTGGTAGAGAGGCGAAGGACGGCGAGGGAGCTGATCCGACCAGTTAAGGAAGAGGCATCCTGGGTTAAACTAACAGCACCAAGCCCCAGCGCTTGGGTGACTGGGCCACCAGGAGGGCCCAGGTGGATAAAAGAGGGGTTGAAGGCCCACAGGAGGCCACAAAGAGTCGGAGCACTGAAGGGGAAGAGGATACTCTCATTAGAATGTACTCTAGGGGGATAATAAGATGGCTAGATCATCAGGCTCAACAGGTAGTGATCAATGGCTCCATGTCTAGTTGGCAGCCGGTATCAAGCAGAGTGCCCCAAGGGTCAGTCCTGGGGCCGGTTGTGTTCAATATCTTCATTAATGATCTAGAGGATGGTGTGGACTGCACTCTCAGCAAGTTTGCAGATGACACTAAACTGGGAGGAGTGGTAGATATGCTGGAGGGTAGGGATAGGATACAGAGGGACCTAGACAAATTAGAGGATTGGGGGCAGGTGGACCAGGGTAGCTGGAAAGGAGGCTGCCCCAGAGGAGGAAGCATCTGAGTGTCACCCCCCACCCTAATGTCTCTGAACCATGAGAGGCAACACAGACTGGCCCCCTAGAGCTTGGGCAGATTAGTCCCATGAGAGAAAATTTTGGACGGGACCATGCTAAAGACCCAAGGTATGACAACATTAGGAAGGAGGTAGATGGGGTCCCCGTGGAAGGGAAAACCCAGGGATCAGGACCCTACTTCATAATGAAAAAGGATCTCTTGTTGCTTCAGTGCAGGGGCAGAAGGCACAGCAGCTTATAGTATCTCAAAAACACCAGAATGCTGTATTAAGCCTTGCCCATAGTCATCTTTTTGGGGGGCATTTGGGGGTAGAAAAGACCCTGGCACAGGTCCTGTGATGGTTCTTCTGGCCCAGAATACATAAAGAAGTGTAGAGGTACTGTGCCTCCTGCCGGGTGTCAGCTGCACAGTCCTGGCCCTCACTTAAGGGCACCTTTAGTAACCCTTCCCATAATAGAGGTCCCCTTTGAGTGAATAGCCATTGACCTAGTGGGACCCCTGGAGAAGATGGCTTGAGGCCATCAATATATACTTGTCATTCTGGACTGTGCTACTCGCTATCCAGAAGGCGTCCCCTTGTGGAACACGGCCTCTAAAACGATAGGCTGGTGGGGATTTTTGCCTGAGTGGGGCTACCGAAGGAGATATTAACAGACCAAGGAACCCCACTTATGTCAAAGCTAATGAAGGACCTCTGTACCCTGCTCCATATACATACCCTGAGAAGTTCAGTCTATCATCCACAGACCGATGGGCTGGTAGAAAGGTTTAACCGAACCCTCAAGGTTGCAAGGTTCGGTTAAACCTTTCTACCAGCCCATCGGTCTGTGGATGATAGACTGAACTTCTCAGGGTATGTATATGGAGCAGGGTACAGGAAGGTGGTATGTTGGGATGGGAAGGATTGGGACACCCTACTACCTTACTCTATGTTCGCCATCTGGGAGGTACCTCAGGTCTCAACTGGTTTTTCCTCCCTTTGAATTATTATATGGGCACCACTCCTGTAGCATACTAGATATCACCAAAGAAATCTGGGAAGAGGAACCCAATGAGAGGAGAAGTATAATTGAACATGTCTTGCAGATGCAAGACCAGATCGTCCAGATCACCCCTATTGTACGGGAACATTTGGAAAAGGCGCAGGAGGCCCAGTGAACCCATTACAATTGCCAGGCAAAAGTCCGACAGTTCCGACCAGTGGATCGGATGATGGTGTTGGTACCCACGGAAGAAAGCAAACTTTTGGCCCAATGGCAGGGGCCCTATGAGGTGGTTGAACCCATGGGAAGTAACCTACAAGGAGCGGCAGCCAGGACACCGAAAACAAGACCATATTTATCACATTAACCTCTTAAAGCCTTGGCACCAATGACAGGCATGTGTAGTGGCTCTAGAGACCCCGATCCAGGGAAATAACCAGCATAAACAGATCAGGATATCCACTGATCTGACACTGAACGAGAAGAAGGAGGTAACTTAGATGATCAACCAATAGTAGGACGTGGTTTCAACCAAACCAGGCCAGACTACTGAAGCATATCACCACCTTATCACGGACCCTGGGGCAAAGGTAACTTTAAGGCCTTATCGGGTCCCAGCAGCAAAAAGGGAGGACATCAAGGGGGAAAAGTCTTTTGTCTGTGCTGTGTGGGCTTTTGTGGGAGCCAGAGATCCAGGAAACAGACATCTAACCCTTTTTAAATTTAATGAGTATTTAGAGAAGGAATGTGGTAGATTACTTTATTTTCTGGTTGTGAGTCCTTTTGCAAATAAGATGGAAGATAAATTTGGGTTCTTTGTGTAACTTTAAAGTTTTGCCCAGAGGGAAACCCTCTGTGTTTTGAATCTGTTTGTCTGTGAGATTATCTTGCATTCCAATCTCACAGAGGTATTCTTTTGCGAACAGGGGCTGCTAACAGGGAGTTTCGCAAGGGAGTTCTCCAGGTGAAGGAGGAGCTAATACAGCATCTGTGGGGTAAGTGACTGTCTGTAGTGTGTGTTTGTTTGTGTTTGGGGATTACTTGCTGTGTGCTGAGCTTGTGTTTGTCAGTCTGTTTGTGTGTTTGTTTGTTTGAGGGACCGTGTGCTTTGGCTGGCAGTTGGAGGCAGGTTTGAAAGCTCGAAGCCTCTGGTAATTGGCTGAGCCTTAATCAGTGGGCGGGGCATTCACTCAGGCCAGGGCTTTATAAAGCCGCGCACAAGTGACCAGGGAGCTTTGCGAACAGGGGCTGCTAACAGGGAGTTTCGCAAGGGAGTTTAGAAGGGGAGTGGGAAGGGAGTGGGAGCCCCTCGCCAGCCCTAACCCCGTCCCCGTGGGCCCCCCCTAAAACCTATAAACCAAACCACAGTCCAAAACTACTTTCCGTAAACCACCCTTTCACTAACTAGGAGACAATGCAGGCAGAAGCCCAGCAGCAGAGTGGGGGCTATCCAGTTTATTGTACTGACTGTTGCATGTATGATTACCTGCCCTGTGGGCGGGTGGCGTATGTGTGCAGTCGGTGCAAGGAGCTCCTGGCCCTCAGAGACCATGTACGGGCTTTGGAGGCCAGGGTGGCGGAACTGGAGGAGCTGAGAGAGGCAGAGAGGTATGTTGATGAGGCTTTCCGGGACACTGTAGAATTGTCCCACCTCTGCTTAGACAGCTCCTGTGCTGTTGAGGAGGAAGAAGGGCCCAGGGAAGTAGAGCAGTCGATGGGAGCAGAGGGAAACCTTCCCGTAGTTGGGACCCTCCTTCCAGATGGTGCTGGGGTTGCCTCTCACACTGAGGTTGCCTTTCCGGGGGAGGGAACTCCAGTTTCTAGGAAAAGGCAGGTGTTAGTAATGGGAGATTCGATTATTAGAAATGTAGATAGCTGGGTCTGTAATGACCGGGAGAACCGTACGGTGACTTGCCTGCCTAGTGCGAAGGTTGCGGATCTCTCGAGGCATCTAGATAGACTTATGTGTAGTGCTGGGGAGGAGCCGGTGGTCGTGGTACATGTAGGTACCAATGACATAGGGAAGGATAGGAGAGATGTCCTGGAAGCCAAATTTAGGCTGCTAGGGAAGAGACTGAAATCCAGGACCTCTATGGTGGCATTTTCAGAAATGCTCCCAGTTCCACGCGCAGAGCCAGGTAGGCAGGCAGAGCTTCAGAGTCTCAATGCGTGGATGAGACGATGGTGTAGAGAGGAGGGGTTCACGTTCATTAGGAACTGGGGAAACTTCTGGGATGGGAGGAGCCTATATAGGAGAGATGGGCTCCACCTAAACCAAAGTGGAACCAGACTGCTGGCACTAAACATTAAAAAGGTTGTAGAGCAGTTTTTAAACTAGGAGATGGGGGAAAGCCGACTGCTGCAGAGGAGCGTGTGGATCGGACACAGACTTCTCTTAGGGGAGAGTCTGATGATAGAGAATCTCCAGGTTATAGTCAGGAGCAGAGGAATGAGAAGTATAATGTAAGGGCCGGATCAGATGATAAACAGTCACATAAAAAAGAAGCTGGCACATCAGAAAAAGGCAGGCTAATAAACAGGGACAAGTTTTTAAAGTGCTTGTACACAAATGCCAGAAGTCTAAATAATAAGATGGGTGAACTAGAGTGCCTTGTGATAAAGGAGGATATAGATATAATAGGCATCACAGAAACCTGGTGGACTGAGACCAATCAATGGGACACAATCATTCCGGGGTACAAAATATATCGGAAGGACAGAACAGGCCATGCAGGGGGAGGAGTGGCACTATATGTTAAACAAAGTGTAGATTCAAATGAAGTAAAAATCTTAAGCGAATCCACAGGTTCCATAGAGTCTCTATGGATAGAAATTTCATGCTCTAGTAAAAATATAACAGTTGGGATCTATTATCGACCACCTGACCAGGACAGTAATAGTGATGATGAAATGCTAAGGGAAATTAGAGAGGCTATCAAAATTAAGAACCCAATAATAGTGGGGGATTTCAATTATCCCCATATTGACTGGGAACATTTCACTTCAGGACGAAATGCAGAGATAAAATTTCTCGATACTTTAAATGACTGCTTCATGGAGCAGCTGGTACGGGAACCCACAAGGGGAGAGGCGACTCTAGATTTAATCCTGAGTGGAGCGCAGGAGCTGGTCCAAGAGATAACTATAGCAGGACCGCTTGGAAATAGTGACCATAATACAATAGCATTCAACATCCCTGTGGTGGGAAGAACATCTCAACTGCCCAACACTGTGGCCTTTAATTTCAAAAGGGGGAACTATGCAAAAATGAGGGGATTAGTTAAACAGAAATTAAAAGGTACAGTGACTAAAGTGAAATCCCTGCAAGTTGCGTGGGCCCTTTTTAAAGACACCATAATAGAGGCCCAACTTCAATGTATACCCCAAATTAAGAAAAACAGTAAAAGAACTAAAAAAGAGCCACCGTGGCTTAACAACCATGTAAAAGAAGCAGTGAGAGATAAAAAGACTTCCTTTAAAAAGTGGAAGTCAAATCCCAGTGAGGCAAATAGAAAGGAGCACAAACACTGCCAACTTAAGTGCAAGAGTGTAATAAGAAAAGCCAAAGAGGAGTTTGAAGAACGGCTAGCCAAAAACTCCAAAGGTAATAACAAAATGTTTTTTAAGTACGTCAGAAGCAGGAAGCCTGCTAAACAACCAGTGGGGCCCCTTGACAATGAAAATACAAACGGAGCGCTTAAAGACGATAAAGTCATTGCGGAGAAACTAAATGGATTCTTTGCTTCAGTCTTCACGGCTGAGGATGTTAGGGAGATTTCCAAACCTGAGCTGGCTTTTGTAGGTGACAAATCTGAGGAACTGTCACAGATTGAAGTGTCACTAGAGGAGGTTTTGGAATTAATTGATAAACTCAACATTAACAAGTCACCGGGACCAGATGGCATTCACCCAAAAGTTCTGAAAGAACTCAAATGTGAAGTTGCGGAACTATTAACCAAGGTTTGTAACCTGTCCTTTAAATCGGCTTTGGTACCCAATGACTGGAAGTTAGCTAATGTAACGCCAATATTTAAAAAGGGCTCTAGGGGTGATCCCGGCAATTACAGACCGGTAAGTCTAACGTCGGTACCGGGCAAATTAGTTGAAACAATAGTAAAGAATAAAATTGTCAGACACATAGAAAAACATAAACTCTTGAGCAATAGTCAACATGGTTTCTGTAAAGGGAAATCATATCTTACTAATCTATTAGAGTTCTTTGAAGGGGTCAACAAACATGTAGACAAGGGGGATCCGGTGGACATAGTGTACTTAGATTTCCTGAAAGCCTTTGACAAGGTCCCTCACCAAAGGCTCTTATGTAAATTAAGCTGTCATGGGATAAAAGGAAAGGTCCTTTCATGGATTGAGAACTGGTTAAAGGACAGGGAACAAAGGGTAGGAATTAATGGTAAATTCTCAGAATGGAGAGGGGTAACTAGTGGTGTTCCCCAAGGGTCAGTCCTGGGACCAATCCTATTCAATTTATTCATAAATGATCTGGAGAAAGGGGTAAACAGTGAGGTGGCAAAGTTTGCAGATGATACTAAACTACTCAAGATAGTTAAGACCAAAGCAGACTGTGAAGAACTTCAAAAAGATCTCACAAAACTAAGTGATTGGGCAACAAAATGGCAAATGAAATTTAATGTGGATAAATGTAAAGTAATGCACATTGGAAAAAATAACCCCAACTATACATACAACATGATGGGGGCTAATTTAGCTACAACGAGTCAGGAAAAAGATCTTGGAGTTATCGTGGATAGTTCTCTAAAGATGTCCACGCAGTGTGCAGAGGCGGTCAAAAAAGCAAACAGGATGTTAGGAATCATTAAAAAGGAGATAGAGAATAAGACTGAGAATATATTATTGCCCTTATATAAATCCATGGTACGCCCACATCTCGAATACTGTGTACAGATGTGGTCTCCTCACCTCAAAAAAGATATTCTAGCACTAGAAAAGGTTCAGAAAAGAGCAACTAAAATGATTAGGGGTTTAGAGAGGGTCCCATATGAGGAAAGATTAAAGAGGCTAGGACTCTTCAGTTTGGAAAAGAGAAGACTAAGGGGGGACATGATAGAGGTATATAGAATCATGAGTGATGTTGAGAAAGTGGATAAGGAAAAGTTATTTACTTATTCCCATAATACAAGAACTAGGGGTCACCAAATGAAATTAATAGGCAGCAGGTTTAAAACAAAGAAAAGGAAGTTCTTCTTCACGCAGCGCACAGTCAACTTGTGGAACTCCTTACCTGAGGAGGTTGTGAAGGCTAGGACTATAACAATGTTTAAAAGGGGACTGGATAAATTCATGGTGGCTAAGTCCATAAATGGCTATTAGCCAGGATGGGTAAGAATGGTGTCCCTAGCCTCTGTTCGTCAGAGGATGGAGATGGATGGCAGGAGAGAGATCACTTGATCATTGCCTGTTAGGTTCACTCCCTCTGGGGCACCTGGCATTGGCCACTGTCGGTAGACAGATACTGGGCTAGATGGACCTTTGGTCTGACCTGGTACGGCCTTTCTTATGTTCTTATGCTCCTTTCATCTTTTTTCTTTAATTAAAATTCTTCTTTTAAGAACCTGATTGATTTTTCAGCATTTTAAGATCCAAGGGTTTGGATCTGTGTTCACCAGGACTAATTGGTGAGGGGGATTCTCAAGCCTTCCCAGGGAAAAGGGGTGTAGGGGCTTGGGGGAGGAATTATTCTCAAGTCTGCACAGGAAAGGACGGGTTAGGGACTTGGGAGATATTTGGGGAAAGGCAGAGGTCCAAGTGGCTCTCCCTAAATATTTGGAACAGAGTGGTGGCAGTGGACTGTTAACCTAAGCTGGTAAAAGTAAGCTTAGGGGTTCTTTCATGCAGGTCCCCACATCTGTACCCTAAAGTTCAGAGTGGGGAGGGAACCTTGACACATGGCTATTGCAGAAAGTAGATAATATAGAAGCCAAAGCTTCCCACCATCCCTTTCTTCTCATACTCCCTTACTGCTAGCCAGTCTCTTGCACTGGGCCAGAAGGAGGGTTAAAAAGTAACATATTTAGTGGTTCTGCACCATATGAATATTCCCCTGTACAAAGGCAATCCTCTACTATTCATATAAAAAAATTTTTAGTGGGGTAGTAATTCTAATCAGTGCAGCATGAAGAAGCTGCAATATGGCTTAGAATATGAAACAAAGTGTTTTATTACATTCAAAGAGTTGCCATTCCACAGCAGTGTAAAACATTTAATATAGATAACATTTGTATTTTCTCAAAATGATTTTCCAAATTAATACACATCAGATAATAAAAAAAGAATATTTAACCATGAAAAAACTAAAAAAAAAGAGAATTTAGGAATTTACTTTTAGATTGCGCCTCCAAAAAGACAGTGTGATTTTAATTCGAAATTGGATGAGCACATCTTTCCTTATTTCACTGAAGGAGATCTCCCTGCAGACCTTCCCACTCACAGCTGCCAGTTTCCTCATCCATCCCCTTTCCTACACACCACACTTGGTAGATTAGGCAGAGCTAGTAACAGCCCAGAATCTTGCCTTCCAAAACTAAACAAAATGGAGGCCCTGGGCCAGGGCCGGCTCCAGACCCCAGCGCGCCAAGCGTGCGCTTGGGGCGGCATCCCGTGGCAGGGCGGCAGGCGGCTCTAGTGGACCTCCTGCAGGCATGCCTGCGGAGGGTCTGCTGGCCCCGCGGCTCCGGTGGAGCATCCGCAGGCATGCCTGCGGGAGGTCCACCGGAGCCGCGGGACCAGCGGACCCTCTGGAGGCACATCTGCAGGAGGTCCACTGGAGCCGCGGGACCGGCGACCGCCAGAGCGCCCCCCGCAGCGTGCCGCCCTCCTTGGGGTGGCGGAAATCCTAGAGCTGCCCCTGCCCTGGGCACACACAAAGCTGGAAACCCAGCCCACAACCCACTCACTCCTGGTTAGAAATACCCATCTGCCTGCCATGCATTGCCATAGTCACATACTGGGGGAGGGATAGCTCAGTGTTTTGAGCATTGGCCTGCTAAACCCCAGGTTGTGAGTTCAATCCTTGAGGGGGCCATCTAGGGCAAAAATTGGTCTTGCTAGTGAAGGCAGGGGGCTGGCTTCAAGGTCCCTTCCAGTTCTAGGAGATTGGTATATCTCCAATTATTTTTTTTATTACTGACAACAGCTTGAACCTTAAAGGAATTATTGTGATACTAAAAAAATACTATTTTAAGACTAAAATAAAAAATCAGAGTAAACCTACTGGTCTCCTTCACAAGCGCTTCTGAAGAATGTAAAAAAAAAGAAAAAAAGAAATTCAAAATAATGGAAGTCTTTTAATATGCAAAAAAGTAGCAAATTTTTAAGTAAGGGACAGATTGACAACATGGCACAGAGGAAGCAAGACTAAAGAGAAAGCATACAGAAAATATTAGAATGTGAGAAAAACTTTGAATTTATACATATGTTATGTCTCAGAATGGAGAGGGGTAACTAGTGGTGTTCCCCAAGGGTCAGTCCTAGGACCAATCCTATTCAATTTATTCATAAATGATCTGGAGAAAGGGGTAAACAGTGAGGTGGCAAAGTTTGCAGATGATACTAAACTACTCAAGATAGTTAAGACCAAAGCAGATTGTGAAGAACTTCAAAAAGATCTCACAAAACTAAGTGATTGGGCAACAAAATGGCAAATGAAATTTAATGTGGATAAATGTAAAGTAATGCACATTGGAAAAAATAACCCCAACTATACATACAACATGATGGGGGCTAATTTAGCTACAACGAGTCAGGAAAAAGATCTTGGAGTTATCGTGGATAGTTCTCTGAAGATGTCCACGCAGTGTGCAGAGGCGGTCAAAAAAGCAAACAGGATGTTAGGAATCATTAAAAAGGGGATAGAGAATAAGACGGAGAATATATTATTGCCCTTATATAAATCCATGGTACGCCCACATCTCGAATACTGTGTACAGATGTGGTCTGCTCACCTCAAAAAGATATTCTAGCACTAGAAAAGGTTCAGAAAAGAGCAACTAAAATGATTAGGGGTTTAGAGAGGGTCCCATATGAGGAAAGATTAAAGAGGCTAGGACTCTTCAGTTTGGAAAAGAGAAGACTAAGGGGGGACATGATAGAGGTATATAAAATCATGAGTGATGTTGAGAAAGTGGATAAGGAAAAGTTATTTACTTATTCACATAATACAAGAACTAGGGGTCACCAAATGAAATTAATAGGCAGCAGGTTTAAAACAAATAAAAGGAAGTTCTTCTTCACGCAGCGCACAGTCAACTTGTGGAACTCCTTACCTGAGGAGGTTGTGAAGGCTAGGACTATAACAATGTTTAAAAGGGGACTGGATAAATTCATGGTGGCTAAGTCCATAAATGGCTATTAGCCAGGATGGGTAAGAATGGTGTCCCTAGCCTCTGTTCGTCAGAGGATGGAGATGGATGGCAGGAGAGAGATCATTTGATCATTGCCTGTTAGGTTCACTCCCTCAGGGGCACCTGGCATTGGCCACTGTCGGTAGACAGATACTGGGCTAGATGGACCTTTGGTCTGACCCGGTACGGCCTTTCTTATGTTCTTATGTTCTTATGTTATCTCAAAACCATTTCCTGAATCACTAACAGACACCATATCTTCAAAAAAATATTACATCCCCAAAAATGAATACCATAAAGTGCTTATGTCTGCCTCATGCATACACTCAAAATGAAAAGTAACTGAAGTGGAGATATGGCATTTTTGTTCTATGTATACTGTAAAGGGATATTGAAAATGAGTCCTTTACTTTGAGGTTAGAGAGAAAATAAGGACATATGTTCTAGTCTAGGTCAATAATGTCCTTTGAAAGACAGGCTTCAACATTTCTGTTGTGAGATTTAAAAGCAATCTCATGGATAATGAACTCTCCTTGGATTCAAGAAAGAAAAGGAACTGAAGAAACAGCTGTTTTCATTTGAGTACATTCTTCTAATGGAAAAAAATGGATGAGAAATCAGAAATGACTTATCATTTTGGTTTTGAAGTTGGGCTGCAAATGAACAGCATGATTTCATTTAGAAATTGGATGAACACATTTTATTTTACCTCACTCAGGGAGATCTCCCTGCAGACCTCCCTAGTCACAGCTGCCATTTTTCTCATCCATCCCCTTTCCTACACACAACACCTGATCCATCAGCCACAACTCAGAATCTTGCCTTCCAAAACTACACAGATCAAAGGCCCTGAGCTTGCACAAAACAGGAGACCCAGCCCAAACTGCATGGCCTTCTGGTTTAAAATGCCCACCTTCTGAGTAATTTGCCCAGAGTCTGATGAAAACTTAACTCAAACATCAAAGTGAACCTACCTTTCTCATTCTTAAGCACCTCTGAAAAAAATGAAAATATAAAAATTATTTCAAAATAATACAAGTCTTTCAATATGCAAACCTGTAGCAAAATTTAAAGTAAGGAACAAGTTGAGAATATGGCACATAAGTAGCTGGATTAAAAGGGAATGATGCAGAACACAGTAGAATGTGAGAAAAGTTTAATAGGTCATTTTTTCTTTTTTTCTAGGGCAGGAATTTGTTTATTGAGAGCAGCACGAAAAAGGTGTGGCTAAGAATACAAAGCAAATAATTTGTTGAAATTTATAGATTTATGGTTCCACAAGGATGCAAAAAATGTACACAAGAGATATTTTTATCTCCTCAAAACAAATTCCTGAATTAATACAACACAGCATGTCATTAAAAAATTACATCCTGAAAATTAAAAAACAAGAATATCTTATGGCAACATCCTGCACACACTGTAAGTAAAAAATAATAGAAAAGGAGGCATGGAAGCTTTACTGAGTACAACATAAAAGAATATTGAAAATGAGGCCTTAACTTTGAGGGTAGAGAGAAAATAAGGACATATGTTCAAGGCTAGTTAAATGATGTCCTTTGAGAGAGAGTGCTCAAAGTTTCTATTACAGGGTTTAAAAGCAATGTGATTGACAATAAATTCTCTTTCAATTCAGGGAAGACAATGAAATGAAAAAATTGCTGTTTTTATGAAAAACTTGCAAGATGCTGTCCAAACCTGGAGTGATTCATTGGAGCTACCAAAGATTGTGATACCAACACAATACAAGTAATTTGTGCTCAGTCTGATTAAAACTAAACTTAAAAGTCAAAGAATACCTACCCTTCTCATTCTCAAGCACCTCTAAAAAAAATAAAAATTATATCAAAATAATCTATGTCTTTCAATATTTAAAAGGGCAGCTGAATTTCAAGTAAGGGACAGATTCCCTGTCCTCCTCTTCTTCCTTTGTGACTCTCCAGTTTTATCTCCTCAGAAGCTTAGAGATGTGATTTCCGGCTTATGTGCATATACAACAACAGCTCTGCTCAAGCGTGTGCCTCAATGGAGCTGCGTGGTGTCAGAGGTCAGTGGCAGGGGCTTCGGCTATCTACGGATATTGAAAACAGTTTTTGATGAAGGTTGTCAAGGCCAGGACTTGATTACAGGTGCTGCCACTTTTTCTAAGCCCAACTCTTTTGTAGCTTTTCTGTTGCAAAATTGCCACCTTTAAGTCTGTTACTGAGTGACCAGAGAGGTTAAAGTGTTCTCCTACTGGTTTTTTAATGTTATGATTCCTGATTTCAGATTTGTGTCACTTTATTCTTTTGCATAAAGACTGTCCGGTTTGGCCAATGTACATGTCAGAGGGACATTGCTGGCACATAAAAATATGATAATAATATGATAATAGCTCATCTTAATTAATTAACCTCTTACAGTTGTTATGGCTACTTCAACTGTATCAAACGCTTTGCTAACGTCAAGATATATCACATCCCCATAGCCACAGAGCCAGTTAGCTCATCACAGAAGGCAATCAGATTGGTCAGGCATGACTCGCCCTTGGTGAATCCATGCTGACTGTCCCTGATCACCTTCCTCTCCTCCAAGTGCTTCAAAATGGATTCCTTGAGGATCTACTCCATGATTTTGCTGGGGACTGAAGTGAGGCTGACTGGTGTGTATTTTCCCAGGTTCTCTTTCTTCCTTTTTTAAAATATGGGCACTACATTAGCCTTTTTCCAATTGTCTGGGACCTTACCCGATCACCATGAGTTTTCAGAGATAATGGCTAATGGCTCTGCAATCACATCAGCCAACTTCCTCAGCACCCATGGATGCATTAGCTCTGGACCCATGGACTTGTGCATGTCCAGCTTTTCTAAATAGTTCTTAACCTGTTCTTCCATCACTGAGGGAGGCTCATCTCCTCCCCCATACTGTGTTACCCGGTGCCGCAGTCTGACAGCTGACCTGGTCTGCAAAGACTGAGGCAAAAAAAGCACTGAGTATGTGATGGGTTGGGTCACAGAAACTCCCTCCAGACTGTCACTAGATGTGCTGGGATACCACTGAGAACCTCACCTCCCAATCCCCGCCAGAACAGAGTTCCTTCCACTCCTATCTTGCTGAACTAATTACACTAGTCAGCTGCAACACAGACCAAGTGGTTGGGCCACGCCCCCCTGCAGTTCATGGAAACTGAGATTCACTCAGTTTAAGGGCTTCTCAGTTAAGAGGGACTTTCCAAGCATCCAGTATTCAGTCTTTCTGGGAGGCTAAGCCCCAAATAAATCTGCTTTGCTCGGTATAAACCATATACAGGGAAAATTCATAAATTGTCTGCCTTCTATAGCACTGATGGAAAGATATGGACAGCTGTTTTCTCCTTCAGGTATTAATCGCTTGCTCTGGGTTTATTAATAAACAAAAGTGATTTCAATAAGTATAAAAAGTAGGATTTAAGTGGTTTCAAGTAATAGACAGATCAAAACAAGTGACAAAGCAAAATAAAACAAACACGGAAGGCTAAGCTGATTACACTAAGAAATCAGTTACAAATGTTAACTTCTCACCCAAGTTGTTACTTCAGATAAAATCCTTCTCAGATCAGTTCCCTTTTCTGATCTGGGTCCAGCCTATTCTTACCCACATCTGTGGTTACAGTCCTTTTTTCCCCAGGTGCTTGCAGGTACATCTGTGGGGTGGGAAGGCTGTCTCTTAAGCCAGCTGAAGCTAAAATGGAGTGGTTTCCAAGGTATTTTATTCCTCTCTCTTTTAGGCAGAAACCCCTTTGTTCTCCTGTGCAAAATCACAGCAGCAAGATGGAGTTTGTAGCCACATGGGCAAGTCACATGTCTATGAATGCTTCAGCTCTTTGCAGGTCAATGCCATTGTTCACCTGTTAGCTCAGCAGATGTGGATTGGCTTCTACCAAATTCCATTGTTAGTTAAGTACTTCCAATTACTTGAGTAGTCCCTTCACAATATATTGGCCGAACCTCCCTTATGTGTTTCCCACAGCAAACACTTCAAATACAAGCATAGAGCCCACGGTCATATCTTCAGATATAAAAATGATACAGTCATACAAATAGGATACATATATTCAGTAGATCATAACCTTTGCAAAGATATGTTATATGGCATATTTCGCATAAATCATATTCCAATTATGTCATATTCATATTTACAAGCATATTTTTATAAAACATATGGAGTGCAACATCACAGAGTACTTCAGCTTTTTCCACATAATCTATTACTAGGTTCCTCCCCCATTCAGTAACGGGTCCCACACTTTCCCTAACCTTCTTCTTGTTGCTAACATACCTGTAGATGGCATTCTTGTTACCTTTCACATCCCTTGCTAGCTGAAACTCAAATTGTGTTTTGGCCTTCCTGATTACACCCCTGCATTCTCTAGCAATATTTTTATACTCCTCCCTAGTCATTGGTCCAAGTTTCCACTCCTTTTAAGCTTCCTTTTTGTGTTTAAGCTCACCAAAGATTTCACTGTTAAGCCAAGCTAGTCTCCTGCCATATTTACTATTCTTTTTGCACATCGGGATGGTTTGTTCCTGTGCCCTCAGTAAGGCTTCTTTAAAATACAGCCAGCTCTCCTGGATTCCTTTCCCTCTCATATTAAGCTCCCAGGGGGTCATGCCCATCAGTTCCTTATGGGAGTCACAGTCTGCTTTTCTGAAGTCCAGGGTCCATATTTTGCTACTCTCCTTTCTTCCTTTTGTGAGGATACTGAACTCAACCATCTCATAGCAATTGCTGCCTGGCTTGCCACCCACTTCTACTTTCCCTGTGAATTCCTCCCTATTTGTAAGCAGCAGGTCAAGAGGAGCACGGCCCCTTGATGATTCCTCCAGCACTTGCACCAGGAAGTTGTCCCCAACACTCTCCAAAAACATCCTGGATTGTCTGTGCATTGCTGTATTGCTCTCCCAGCAGATGTCAGAGTGATTGAGGTCCCTCCTGAGAACCAGAGCCTGTGATCTGGAAACTTCAGTTAGTTGTCCGAAGAAAGCCTCATCTACCTCATCCTTCAGATCCTGTGGTCTATAGCACATGCCCAGAACAACATCACCCTAGTTGCTCTCACCTCTAAACTTTCAACAGGCTTTTCTCCAGTTTCATACTGGAGCTCTGAGCAATCAAACTGCTCTCTTACATATAATGCAACTCCTCCACTTTTCCGCCTGTGCTTCCTGAACAGTTTATACCCATTCATGACAGTGCTTCAGTCATCTGAACTGCCCCACCAGGTTTCTGTTATTCCAGTCACATCATAATTCCTTGATTGTGCCAAGACTTCCACTTTTTCCTGCTTGTTTCCCAGGCTTCTTGCATTCATGTATATGCAGCTAAGGTAACTGATTGCCCTACTTTCTCAGTATGACTCAGGAGGCTTCCCATCTTCTACCCTCCTCCTTCTGTTTCTTCTTGGTATCCCACTTCCCCACTTACCTCTGGGCTTAGATCACCATCCCTCTGTGAACCTAGTTTAAAACCCTCCTCACTAGGTTAGCCAGCCTGCCTGCGAAGATGCTCTTCCGTCTCTTCATTAGGTGGATCCCATCTCTTCCTAGAAATCCTTCTTCCTGGAACAAAATCCCATGGTCGAAGAATCCAAAGCCCCCTCTCCAACACCACCTGCGTAACCACGCATTCTCATCCACTATTTGACGGTCCCTAGCTGGATTTTTTCCTTCAACAGGGAGGATGAATGAGAAAATGACTTGAGCCTCAAACACCTTTATCCTTCTTCCCAGAGCCATCTAGTCTGCAGTGATCCGCTCAAGGTAATTCTTGGCAGTATCATGGGTGCCCATGTGGGGACGTAGGACCGGGTAGCAGTCTGAGGTCTTGATCAGTCTCGGCAGACACTCTGTCACATCCTGGATTCTAGCTCCAGGAAAGCAACACACTTATCAAGTCTTCAGGTCTGGTTGGCAGATGGATGACTCTGTCCCCCTTAGGAAGGAGTCCCCAACCACCATCACCTGTTTCCTCCTCTTGGGAGTAGTGGTCATGGAATTCCCTAGGACAATGCATCCCATGCCTTCCGGCCAATGAGGTTCTCCTTCTGATCCCTTCTGTCAGAGGGCTTCTCCAAATCCTTCTCCACAGTAGTACCTGTGCAGAGAGTCTGAAAATGGTTTCTTATCTCTATCTGCATTGGGGGTACATGCGTTCTCCTCTTTCTTCTTCTGGAGGTCACATGCTGCCAATTTTCTTCCCCGTTCTGCAGTGCCCTCTCTGATTCTTTAGCTTGCTGTGTCTGCAATATCAAACACTGACTTCTATCCAGGAAGTCTTCATTTTCTCTGATGCAACACAGGAGTGATACTTGGATCTCTAGTCCTTTAACCGTGGCCAGCTTGCACTTCGTGCAGACGAAGTCACTTCTGTCCTCTGAGAGAAAGACAAATACGGCACATCCTGAGCAGGTCACAACAGCTGATTGCTCACTATCCATGTCTTCCGTCTAAGAGTCTCCTCAGATGTGTGTACTGCTCACAGAAACCTGAAAGGCAAAAACACTCTGTGCGAACTCCCCCGATGAACTCCCAGCCAAAATCCCTGTTTCCTTTCCTTTGTTTGTTGCTCACCCAGTTCGCAACTGGCTGCTTTTTTATAAGGCTGCTGGCTCGAAGCAGTTGTCCTGGCTGAAAATCTTCCCTCCAATCAACTATTCAAGGTCCATTTGGAGCAAAGAGTCCATTCATCCCCTCCCTTCAAATCCTCTCAGAGCTTGATGAAGAATGGACACTCTGGATGATGGATAAAGATGGTCCATACGATTTTAAAAAAGAAAGCGAAGAAATGTGTACTGGAATTTGTAAGGTGATGGCATTACTATTAATAATAAAAGTAAGAGATGCAGAATATTGCAACCTATGGTCATGGCTGTGAGATGTCTAAGGAAACATGCCAAAAATTGGCAGGGAAAGTAATCGCAAAGAAAAAGAAAGAGGAGAGTGTTAGACAAAGCAATAGAAGCCATACAGCACTGGAAAACACAAGCTGTGCTGGCAGGGCAACAAGCAGTTCAGACATCTGATATGTTGCAGCAAGCAACAGGAACAGAATAGGAAACTGAAAACAGTTGTAGAGAATCTGCCAAAAGAGATGCACTGTCACATGTTAGAAATCTTGGTGGGCAACAGCAGGAGTCATCTACTTGTCCTGTGGCTTATGAATGGGGACAGAAATGGAGAAGGTGGCTCTAGCAAAATTAAAAGATGAAACTTGGAATGACTGGAATGGGAACATGTGGAATGACCCAGACCAACAGTCACCAGGTAGTACATGGGCAGAGGCCACTGCATCTCAACTGCTACCTTATGATGAAAGCCAGGTTTCAGCAAAACCCAAACCTAACATGTGACAGTGCATCTCTTTTGGCAGATTCTCTACAACTGTTAGGATGGGAGAAGGAAATGCACAGAAAGAGGATTACGTATGTCCTTCAATAGACTGGTAAATCAAATGGAGGAAGAAACAGAAGAGTTAACAGAATACATTAAGTACAAGGGTCATGAATTGACCATGGGAGAAGAGAAAATAAATAATCTCAAAATAACAAACCTAGAGAAGTGGATTTACTACAATGATGGAAAACCCATTCCACTGCTACACTGCTGTAGAATTTCTAGACATAGCTTTATATGGGGCAGATCTTCAATGAAGTGATTTGCTGGAATAGCAATATCAGTTGGGTGTGTGATATTTTTACATAATTGTTATGCTGGCAAAAGCCCCAGTTATACTAGGGAGGTGGTGGAATCTCCTTCCTTAGAGTTCTTTAAGGTCAGGCTTGACAAAGCCCTGGATGGGATGATTTAGTTGGGGTTGGTCCTGCTTTGAGCAGGGGGTTGGACTAGATGACCTCCTGAGGTCCCTTCCAACCCTGAGATTCTATGATACTGACAAAAAAGTAGCTTACTGTGGTTCAGCAAATAAAATAAGCTATACCGGCAAAAGCACATTTATGCCAATATTACTGAATCTACACTAACGTAGCAATGTTGTAAACATATCACACACCTAACTGATATTGCTAATCTGGCTAAACTGATCTAATGCAAACAAGGCCATGGTCTGCTTAAATTTAAAGCTTCACCACTGCCAAATTCTTTCATTTAGAGAATTGCTTGCTTCCTTTCCCCCCCACAGAAGTGGAATGAATGTGGAACACTTATTTCCCAAATGAATTAGTCTGTACTAAGATAGGCTAAGTGGATTGATTTGCAAAGTGTTGTTGCGTGCTGAAGGCTGGAATGTTGTTGCCTCAGTAATGCTGTTTAGGTTGCCCAGTGCTTCTCTCCTTGGAGCTCCAATGTTATCACTACTAACAGCAGATAAGGCAGTCTGCTAATTCAGCAGACCTTGATGTTACTCATAAAGAAAGACCACAAACATGGTTTTCACAAAGGCACTCGGCCAGATCTATGGTCCTCAAGGAACAGTCCGAGTCCCCTAGTTCTGTGGTTACAGATACACTACACAATTGTGTCCAGTGGCAAAGAATGGCTCAGTCAGCAGCAGGAATTTCTGCTGCCTCCTGGGCCACACAAAGGATTAAGATTAAATACCCCAGTATTCATAGACTAAGACAAACAACTGAAATAATAACACACCACCTTATGCATTTTACTTTTGAAGGAAAAAATAAAAATTCTGCAAATAATATTTTAAAATTCTGCAAAATTCTATAAATTTTACTTGACAATAAATAAATGTGGAGTCTCCAGAATGACAGTTGGGAGCATGAGTCACTGGCTGCACAGAGGTGGGATATCTCCCAGGACACAGACTTGGCAGTGAGGCTGCACCTGACACTCAAGCAGTGTAAGGAGGACCTGCCCAGAAAGATCCAGGGCCCTTCCCTTCTGTGCCAGGTGCATCTGCTTTGGGCAGGCAGGCTCCAAGTATAGTAGGGCCTAGGGTGCGGGAGATCCAGGTGTTGGGTGAGAGGGTTTCATGTGGGACAATCTGGGTGCAGGCAGATCAGTGGTATGTCTTGGGTGGCATCTGAATGCAGAGAGACTCATTGTGGGGTTCTGGGTGCTGGGGCAATAGGACTCTGCAGAGGTGGTCCAGGTGAAGGTGGTTGGGCCTCAGGAGGAGGGATGGTTGTGGAGCAATGGGGCTCAGGTCTGGGTGAAAGGGCAGTGGGGATCATCAGGGTTGAGTTTGAGTGTGCAGGGCCCAGTGGGAGATAGTCTGGGTGAAGGGTTGGGGGTTCAGATGAAGGGGTGGAGCTTGGCAGGGGATTCTGGGTGCAGGAGATTAGCCTCGGTGGGCTAGGGGTTCAGGGGACTCAGTGGGAGGGTTCTGGTGCAAGCGGTGAAGTTTGGCGGGGTGCAGCTTTGAGTGGCAGAAAACTGATAGGGTTTTGGGTGTGGGAGCATGGAGCTTGGCAGGTGTGTGTGGGTATGATGGGTCTGGATGCATGGGGGTTGGGTGGACAGTGAAGCAACTCAGTGGCACAGAATTCCCCCAGAAGTAATATTTCATGACATATATTTGCTACATCTCCTTGTTCCTATCTTGGACAAAATATCCATATTTGTTATTTTGTCCAAGCATCAAGACATATGCAGTGCTCTTTAGACACTGAATAAGAATGTTTGGATTAACATGTGCCTTAGTTAGGATGCAGTGACATTGACCCCAAATTATAACTGGTACTAATGGGAAATTAATTACATTATTTATAGATATATAAATTTATTTTAAAACTTATGCAAGGATTGCATATTACTGATAATTAGTTCCTTCTGCTCTGTAATCAAAGTACCAATTCCTCCTCCTCTCTTAATGGCTTCATCTAATTCATTAGTTAGAGAGTTAAGTTTAAGGTAAATGTTTGTAGAATTTTATAGGGTAACTTGGATTTCTTTGCTACCAGTATGGTTGCCACAGTGTTTGTTGTTCTTGTGTTTTTTTTCTGAGGGTGAGGGGGTAGGGGTTGGCATTACAGCAGAGTTTTGCTTACATACACTGTAGCAGGGTGGACCCTGCTCCTGCCCTGAGGGGTATAAAAGCAGCCTGGCAGGGCTTGAGAGCTGTGGCTCTAAAAGCTGGACTGATTGGGGGAGTGGATGCAGCTGGGCCACACCCCAATCAGGCCACAGCTGGCCCCTATAAAAGGCTGGAAGCCAGAACTACAGACAGTCTCTCTCTGCCTTCAGAGAGAGAAGGGCCTAGCTGCAGGGAGCTTGAGACTGGATACCTGATTGAAGCAGGGCTGGGGAAAGGCTGAGGAGCTGGGGAGCTCCAGTCTAGAAAGTCCCAGGCTGTGGCCTAGCGAAGGGCTAACAGGTACTGGGGGTAGCAGAGGGCAGCCCAGGGATAGGCCAAGGCAACAGGTCCAAACCCCTTTGCCTGTGATGAGTAGGCTGATATTGCAGTCTGCCCCAGAGTGTGGGGCTAGACAATGACTGGCAGTAGCCATATACTGAGGCAAGGTGGGGATAGAGGGTGGGGGTTCTCCAAGGAGGGGAGACCCTAAGACAAAGGGGTTACTGCTGGGGGGGCAGCACCCCATGTAAAAGGGCACCGGGGTCCAGGGAGGGACTCGGGCCTGAGGACAGGTGGATCACCAGCCTGCAGAGGGCGCTCCGAACACTGGACTGAACTAATTCCCAGAGTCACCAGCAGGAAGCGCAGCTGGGGTGAGTCCGACCCATCTACAACACATTCACTAATTATTTTCATAGAATCATAGAATCTCAGGGTTGGAAGGGACCTCAGGAGGTCATCTAGTCCAACCCCCTGCTCAAAGCAGGACCAAACCCAACTAAATCATCCCAGCCAGGGCTTTGTCAAGCCTGACCTTAAAAACTTCTAAGGAAGGAGATTCCACCACCTCCCTAGGTAACCCATTCCAGTTCTTCACCACCCTACTAGTGAAAAAGTTTTTCCTAATGTCCAACCTAAACCTCCCCCTCTGCAACTTGAGACCATTACTCCTTGTTCTGTCATCTTCTACCACTGAGAACAGTCTAGATCCATCCTCTTTGGAACCCCCTTTCAGGTAGTTGAAAGCAGCTATCAAATCCCCCCTCATTCTTCTCTTCTGCAGACTAAACAATCCCAGTTCCCTCTGCCTCTCCTCATAGGTCATGTGCTCCAGCCCCCTAAAAAGGGTTTCTTTAGGTATGTTAGCAACAGGAAGAAAGTCAAGGAAAGTGTGGGCCCCTTGCTGAATGAGGGAGGGAACCTAGTGACAGAGGATGTGGAGAAAGCTAGTGTACTCAATGCTTTTTTTGCCTCTGTCTTCACAGACAAGGTCAGCTCCCAGACAGCTGCACTCTGCAGCACGGTATGGGGAGGAGGTGACCAGCTCTCTGTGGAGAAAGAAGTAGTTCAGGGCTATTTAGGAAAGCTGGACGAGCACAAGTCCATGGGGCCGGATGCGCTGCATCCGAGGGTGCTAAAGGAGTTGGCCGATGAGATTGCAGAGCCATTGGCCATTATCTTTGAAAAATCATGGCGATCGGGGGAGGTCCCGGATGACTGGAAAAAAGCTAATGTAGTGCCCATCTTTAAAAAAGGGAAGAAGGAAGATCCAGGGAACTACAGGCCAGTCAGTCTCACCTCAGTCCCTGGAAAAATCATGGAACAGGTCCTCAAGGAATCAATCCTGAACCACTTAAAGGAGGGGAAAGTGATCAGGAACAGTCAGCATGGATTCACCAAGGGCAAGTCATGCCTGACTAACCTAATTGCCTTCTATGACGAGATAACCGGCTCTGTGGATAAGGGGAAAGCAGTGGATGTACTATTTCTGGATTTTAGCAAAGCTTTTGATACAGTCTCCCACAGTATTCTTGCCAGCAAGTTAAAGAAGTCTGGGCTGGATGAATGGACGGTACGGTGGATAGAAAACTGGCTAGATGGTCGGGCTCAACGGGTAGTGATCAATGGTTCCATGTCTAGATGGCAGCCGGTATCAAGTGGAGTGCCCCAAGGGTCGGTGCTGGGGCCGGTTTTGTTCAATATCTTCATTAACGATCTGGAGGATGGTGTGGACTGCACCCTTAGCAAGTTTGCAGATGACACTAAACTGGGAGGAGTGGTTGATATGCTGGAGGGTAGGGACAGGATACAGAGGGACCTAGACAAATTAGAGGATTGGGCCAAAAGAAATCTGATGAGGTTCAACAAGGACAAGTGCAGAGTCCTGCACTTAGGACGGAAGAATCCCATGCACTGCTACAGACTAGGGACCGAATGGCTGGGTAGCAGTTCTGCAGAAAAGGACCTAGGGGTTACGGTGGACGAAAAGCTGAATATGAGTCAACAGTGTGCCCTTGTTGCCAAGAAAGCTAATGGCATTTTGGGTTGTATAAGTAGGGGCATTTCCAGCAGATCAAGGGATGTGATCATCCCCCTCTACTCAGCACTGGTGAGGCCTCATTTGGAGTACTGTGTCCAGTTTTGGGCCCCACACTACAAGAAGGATGTGGATAAATTGGAGAGAGTCCAGCAGAGGGCAACAAAAATGATTAGGGGGCTGGAGCACATGACTTCTGAGGAGAGGCTGAGGGAACTGGGATTGTTTAGTCTGCAGAAGAGAAGAATGAGGGGGGATTTGATAGCTGCTTTCAACTACCTGAAAGGGGGTTCCAAAGAGGATGGATCTAGACTGTTCTCAGTGGTAGAAGATGACAGAACAAGGAGTAATGGTCTCAAGTTGCAGAGGGGGAGGTTTAGGTTGGATATTAGGAAAAACTTTTTCACTAGTAGGGTGGTGAAGCACTGGAATGGGTTACCTAGGGAGGTAGTGGAATCTCCTTCCTTAGAGTTCTTTAAGGTCAGGCTTGACAAAGCCCTGGCTGGGATGATTTAGTTGGGTTTGGTCCTGCTTTGAGCAGGGGGTTGGACTAGATGACCTCCTGAGGTCCCTTCCAACCCTGAGATTCTATGATTCTATCATTTTTGTTGCCCTCCGCTGGACTCTCTCCAATTTATCCACTTCCTTCCTGTAGTGTGGGGCCCAAAACTGGACACAGTACTCCAAATCAGGCCTCACCAGTGCTGAGTAGAGGGGAATGATCACGTCCCTCGATCTGCTGGAAATGCCCTACTTATACAACCCAAAATGCCATTAGCCTTCTTGGCAACAAGGGCACACTGTTGACTCATATTCAGCTTTTCGTCCACCGTAACCCCTAGGTCCTTTTCTGCAGAACTGCTGCCCAGCCATTCGGTCTCTAGTCTGTAGCAGTGCATGGGATTCTTCTGTCCTAAGTGCAGGACTCTGCACTTGTCCTTGTTGAACCTCATCATACTTCTTTTGGCCCAATCCTCTAATTTGTCTAGGTCCCTCTGTATCCTAGCCCTACCCTCCAGCGTATCAACTACTCCTCCCAGTTTAGTGTCATCTGCAAACTTGCTAAGGATCCAGTCCACACCATCCTCCAGATCGTTAATGAAGATATTGAACAAAACCGGCCCCAGCACCTACCCTTGGGGCACTCCACTTGATACCGGCTGCCAACTAGACATGGAACCATTGATCACTACCCGTTGAGCCCGACCATCTAGCCAGTTTTCTATCCAGCTTACCATCCATTCATCTAGCCCATACTTATTTAACTTGCTGGCAAGAATACTGTGGGAGATTGTATCAAAAGCTTTGCTAAAGTCCAGAAATAGCACATCCACTGCTTTCCCCTCATCCACAGAGCCAGTTATCTCATCATAGAAGGCAATTAGATTAGTCAGGCATGACTTGCCCTTGGTGAATCCATGCTGACTGTTCCTGATCACTTTCCCCTCCTTTAAGTGGTTCAGAATTGATTCCTTGAGGACCTGTTCCATGATTTTTCCAGGGACTGAGGTGAGACTCACTGGCCTGTAGTTCCCTGGATCTTCCTTCTTCCCTTTTTTAAAGATGGGCACTACATTAGCTTTTTTCCAGTCATCCGGGACCTCTCCCAATCGCCATGATTTTTCAAAGATAATGGCCAATGGCTCTGCAATCTCATCAGCCAACTCCTTTAGCACCCTCGGATGCAGTGCATCTGGTCCCATGGACTTGGGCTCATCCAGTTTTCCTAAATAGTCCCGAACTACTTCTTTCTCCACAGAGAGCTGGTCACCTCCTCCCCATACCATGCTGCAGAGTGCAGCTGTCTGGGAGCTGACCTTGTCTGTGAAGACATAGGCAAAAAAAGCATTGACTACACTAGCTTTCTCCACATCCTCTGTCACTAGGTTCCCTCCCTCATTCAGCAAGGGGCCCACACTTTCCTTGACTTTCTTCTTGTTGCTAACATACCTGAAGAAACCCTTCTTGTTACTCCTAACATCTCCGGCTAGCTGCAACTCCAAGTGTGATTTGGCCTTCCTAATTTCACTCCTGCATGCCTGAGCAATACTTTTATACTCCTCCCTGGTTATTTGTCCAATCTTCCACTTCTTGTAAGCTTTTTTTTGTTTTTAAGACGAGCAAGGATTTCACTGTTAAGCCAAGCTGGTCGCCTGCCATATTTTCTTTTCTTCCTACACATCGGGATAGTTTGTTCCTGCAACCTCAATAAGGATTCTTTAAAATACAGCCAGCTTTTCTCGACTCCTTTCCCCGTCATGTTATTCTCCCAGCCTACTTTGGGCCTACTAAAGTACAATTGTTTGCCTCTGAGAAACCCCAGACTTGTTTATAGGCCAAACATTTAACATTTTTTACTAATTTGTTTTTTTCCTTGCTTTTATATTGTTTGCTGCAATTAGTTGGTGCATTTCTACTTATATTTGGTTAAACGTTTTAAATATATGCACATGCACATATGTACAAACATATTTATATTACCCATTTTAAATAGGTCTTCAGATTTAGATAACCTTGCAATTTGCCCAGTAAATGTATTTAGTTATTTTCACTTTTGAATCCCAAAGCACTTCACAAAGGAAGGGGTGTCATTATCCCCATTTTACAGTTGGAGAAACTGAGGTACAGAGAGGCGATGTGACATACCCATGGTCAGTCATCAAACCAGCGGCATAACCAAGAATAGAACTGAGGCCACTCAAGTCTTACACCTCACTGGAACTTGCTGCCACAGGGAAGGCTGCAATTATTATGTATTGACTGTAGGAGACATCGTGGCTCATTGAGGTCAATGGCAAAAGTACCGTCAAACTCAACAGGGCCAAGATTACACAATATATGTTCCCTGACCTCTGTCCCTTTCCCAGGAGTGAGGTTCATTATCCTGCCCATTTGTGCCTCTGGGGATACTGGTCAAGGACCCTGAGCATACTCACATCTCCCTGACATAACACATTGGGAGTGATGCACTATGACAAAGAAAGGTTTGCAGGATCAGCCTCTAAAGTAGATTTAACAAAGCAAGGGGTGGAAATAGGTGGGGATATGGAAAGAGAAGGAAATGTCATTGAAAGAGTGTCCGGATTATGACATTCCAAGGGCCTATATATTGAATATATAAACATGAAAACTTTATGTTCTCATAGGAAAATGAGAGAGGATATATAATTTCTTTTGTACCATGAGTAAAGGAAAATTATCCTTCTTTTCATATGACTAAATGAAATGTTTAATTTCATTAGAAAAATACAAAGTTTATCCAGACTATATATAAAATATATTTACAAATGTTTATTCTGATTTAATTTATGGTATGAAACAATTCATTGTTTGGATTTTATTTTGTAATTCTATAAAAATATAGTCAAGGTTCCTGGAAGCGATAGAGAGAAACCAACACAAATTTATCCTCCGCAAGTTTCACTCTACCCATGTCCATAAGACAATCACCTGCAAACTCAATCATGTGAAGCATGGATAGTGCATGAAGCAGAAAGCGATGTGCACATTAAAATAGACAATTGTACATATTGTGACAAAGTTCTGAGTCTGTACTGGTGGGTCTCATGCTTCCTTGTGGATTCAATGGCCTCAGACGCTTGCTAAGGCCCTCAATATGCCCTCCCTTTCCCAGTATGGCAGCAAAGGTTACAGCTTATTGAGCTACTTTTGTCACAGGCTGGTATGGGAGGTGGGAACTGTGAATACCCACAGTTGCTCCTTAGAGCTCAGTTGTCATGAATAGTTAGTAAAGGGTTAAAGCATAGTACCTGGTGGGCACCTGACCTGAGGACCAATCAGGGAAAAGAATTTGAAATTTCTAGGAGAGAACTTTTTCCCTTTGATTCTGGGTCTTTTGTCTTTGGCCGTTTGGAGTTCAAGAGAAAACAGGTTTGGTGAGGAGAGAAAGCTCCTGAAGCCAGTTTTTTCCTGTGTCTTTTGAAATGCTCAAAAGGCAGGAGAACACAGATCCCTGAGGGAAATAGACCAGGCTTTTCTCACAGGTATTGAGTCAGCAGCTCAGAAGGAGAGGGAGACAGAGAATTTTTTTTAACTCTTTCCCTCTTTCTCAGTACAAAACAGTAACATTACACAAACCACAGTTGCTATACAGAGGATTGATTTATCTTTCTTTAGTCAAGTTATCATAGCCAGGGTTAGGGACTGTCAAACACCACAAACAGTTCACTGACTGCAGAGGGGTGTGGCCAGCACCAGGACACAGACACAATGAGTGCCAAGGCCGCATCTAAACTGGAAACAAGACAAAAAGAACTGCAATTACAAGACATGGAATTACAATTAAAACTCAAGGAGATTGAAATGAAAGAAAAGGCCAAAGACGCTGAGCACAAGAGAGAAATGGAGAAAATACAAGCCAAAGAGGCTGAGCTCAAAAGACAACTGGAGTTGAAAGACAAAGAACTGGAAATCCAGAGACAGGCTCTGGAATTAGAAAAAGCTAAACAGCAAACTCCACCCAATCCAATCCCTCTTCAACCTACTGATCAACCTTCTCGGAGAAAATTTCCCGCCTACAGGGCAGGGGATGATGTTGAGGCCTTTTTAGAAAACTTTGAGAGGGCCTGTATTGGATACCATCTTCCTAAAGAACAATACATGCTGGAGCTGAGGTCACAGCTCAGCGGACAATTATCCCTGGTGGCAGCTGAAATGCCTAGAGATCAGATGGACGACTTTCCACTGTTCCTAACCAAGGCCAGACTCAGAATGGGCATCACCCCTGATCACGCCCGTCAGCGTTTCAGAGCCCAGAAATGGAAACCAGAGATGTCATTTCCAGAGCACGCTGCTTACCTGGAAAAACACTATTTCTCCTGGATATCAGGATCCAAGGTTAAGGAGCTAGACGACCTACACCTCCTGATGATGATGGAGCAGTTCTTGGATGGTGTTCCGGAGAACATTAGACGCTACATACAAGATGGTAAACCAAAATCTCTCACTGAGGCAGGGGAGATTGGAGCCAGATGGATGGCATCGGTAGACAACACAAAAGCTACTGCCAAAGGGAGCGAATCACACAAGGTACCCACCGAGACTAAACCTTACCATCGAGGGCCAATCAAGCCCACACCTACAACCCAAGCACAGTCACACCCTACCTCTTCTTCTACCTCACCAGTTTCCAGTAAACCAACACAACCCCGTGACCCATCAAGTGGGCGATGTTTTGGATGCAATGAACTGGGGCATATCAAAGCCAAATGCCCGAAGAACCTGAACCGGGTCCAACTCCTTGCACCTGCACACCAAGGAAACCCGGAATTAGATATCTCTCAAATACCCGTATGCTTTAGGGGAAACTTTGAGAGTGGACGGAAAGGACGTTATCGCATGGAGAGACACTGCAGCACATATGTCAGCTATCCACCGAACCTTCGTGGACGCCCCTTCATGTCAAAACCTGTGATATTACCTTCAGCGCATTTACCTGTCCAGTACAAGGGCTGGTCAGGGACGTGGACTTTTGCTGTCTATGACAATTATTCTGTCCCCATGATACTGGGCAACCACTTGGCCCATCACGTTGAGCCGCCAGAAACAGAGGGAGTGGTTACACGCAGCCAAGCCAGACGAGCTGCTGCACCCATAACTGTTCCTGAGCCATCCACCGGGACCCCGTCTGTGTTACCAGAGACCCAGACAGAGGTGGTGGAACCGGATCCCAGGCCAACACCTACAGCGGCCATAGTGCAGCCAGTCCCAGAACCGGAACTGGAAGAGCAACCAGCGCCAGCACCGGCACCAGCGATTACAACTCCACCACCAGAGGGCGACAAAGGGGCCTGAACTGGAAAAACCAGCACACAACCCTACCCAGGAGGCTCAGCCGGAGCCTGAAATGACACCTTGTGCACCAGCGGGGAGCGGTTCACAGTCAACGGAAACAACCTCATCACCTACATCGCTTCCAGAGGAACTGGTGTCTCCCGCCTCAAGAGAACAGTTCCAGACAGAGCAGGAAGCCGATGACAGCCTCAAGGAAGCATGGGCGGCGGCACGCAGCAACCCACCGCCTCTCAGCTCCACTAACCGATCCCGGTTCGTTGTGGACCAAGGACTTTTATACAAGGAATGTCTTTCTGGTGGACACCAGGAGGGCTGGCATCCTCAAAAACGGTTGCTAGTTCCGACAAAGTACCGGGAAAAGCTCTTAAGCTTAGCCCATGATCACCCCAGTGGCCATGCTGGGGTGAACCGAAGCAAAGACAGGTTGGGAAGGTCCTTCGACTGGGAGGGGATGGGCAAGGACGTTGCCAAGTATGTCCGGTCTTGTGAGGTATGCCAAAAGGTAGGAAAACCTCAAGACCAGGTCAAGGCCCCTCTCCAGCCACTTCCCATAATTGAGGTCCCATTTCAGCGAGTAGCTGTGGATATTATGGGTCCTTTCCCAAAGAAGACCCCCAGAGGAAAGTAGTACATACTGACTTTTGTGGACTTTGCTACCAGATGGCCGGAAGCAGTAGCTCTAGGCAACACCAGGGCTCAAGCTGTGTGCCAGGCCTTAACTGACATTTTTACCAGGGTGGGTTGGCCCTCTGAAATTCTTACAGATTCGGGAACAAATTTCCTATCAGGGACCATGAAAGACCTGTGGGAAACTCATGGGATGCATCATTTGGTTGCCACCCCGTACCACCACCAAACTAATGGCCTAGTGGAAAGGTTTAATGGAACATTGGGGGCCATGATCAGCAAATTCGTCAATGAACACTCCAATAATTGGGATCTAGTGTTACAACAGTTGCTGTTTGCCTACAGGGCTGTTCCACATCCCAGTTTAGGATTCTCACCATTCGAGCTGGTGTATGGCCATGAGGTTAAGGGGCCATTACAGCTGGTAAAGCAGCAATGGGAGGGGTTTACGCCTCCTCCAGGGACTAACATTCTGGACTTTGTAAGCAACCTTCAAAACACCCTCCGAGACTCTTGGGCCCTTGCTCGAGAGAACTTAAGAGATGCTCAAGCGGAGCAAAAGGTCTGGTATGATCGACATGCCAAGGAGCGGTCCTTCAAGGTAGGAGACCAGGTCATGGTCTTGAAGGCGCAACAGGCCCATAAGATGGAAGCGTCCTGGGAAGGACCATACATGGTCCAGGAGCGCCTGGGAGCTGTTAACTACCTCATAACATTCCCTGATTCCTCTTTAAAGCCTAAAGTGTTTCATGTTAACTCTCTAAAGCCCTTTTATCCCAGAGAATTACAGGTCTGTCACTTTACAGTTCAGGAAGGAGATGACACCGAGTGGCCTGAAGGTGTCTACTACGAAGGTAAAAGAAATGGTGGGGTGGAAGAGGTGACCCTCTCCACAACCCTGCAACGTCTGCAGCGGCAACAGATCAAGGAGCTGTGCACTCACTTCGCGCCCTTGTTCTCAGCCAACCCAGGACGGACTGAGCAAACCTGCCACTCCATTGACACAGGTAATGCTCACCCGATTAGAACCCCACCCTACCGGGTGTCACCTCATGCCAAAGTTGCTATTAAACAGGAGATTGACAACATGTTGGAGATGGGTATCATCCGCCCTTCTACCAGTGCATGGGCATCTCCAGTGGTTCTGGTTCCCAAACCAGATGGGGAAATACGCTTTTGTGTGGACTACCGTAACCTAAATGCTGTAACTCGTCCAGACAACTATCCAATGCCACGCACTGATGAGCTATTGGAAAAGTTGGGATGTGCCCAGTTCATATCTACCATTGACTTAACCAAGGGGTACTGGCAGGTACCACTGGATGAACCTGCCAAGGAAAAATCTGCCTTCATCACCCATGCAGGGGTGTATGAGTTTACTGTGCTTCCGTTCGGACTGCGGAATGCACCTGCCACCTTCCAAAGGCTGGTGGATGGTCTACTAGCAGGATTGGGAGACTGTGCAGTTGCATACCTCGATGATGTGGCCATTTTCTCTGATTCATGGCCTGAACACCTAGAACATTTGAAACTGGTTTTTGAGCGCATCAGGCAGGCAGGACTAACTGTCAAGGCCAAAAAGTGTCAAATAGGCCAAAACAGAGTGACTTACCTAGGACACCAGGTGGGTCAAGGAACCATCAACCCCCTACAGGCCAAGGTGGAGGCTATCCAACAGTGGCCTGTCCCAAGGTCAAAGAAGCAGGTCCAATCCTTCTTAGGTTTGGCCGGATATTACAGGCGATTTGTACCACACTACAGCCAAATCGCTGCCCCACTAACTGATCTGACCAGGAAAACCCAGCCAAATGCAGTTAAGTGGACTGATGACTGTCAGAAAGCCTTTACCCAGCTTAAGGTGATGCTCATGTTGGACCCTGTATTAAGGGCCCCGGACTTTGACAAACCCTTCCTAGTTACCACCGATACATCTGAACGTGGGGTAGGAGCGGTACTAATGCAGGAAGGACCGGATCACAACTTCCATCCTGTCGTGTTTCTCAGCAAGAAACTGTCTGAGAGGGAAAGCCACTGGTCCATCAGTGAAAAAGAATGTTACGCCATTGTGTATGCCTTGGAAAAGCTACGCCCATACGTTTGGGGCCGGCAGTTCCAGCTACAAACTGACCATGCTGCGCTAAAGTGGCTTCACACCAACAAGGGAAACAACAAGAAACTTCTCCGCTGGAGCTTAGCTCTCCAAGACTTTGACTTTGACATTCAGCACATTTCAGGAGCTTCCAACAAAGTTGCTGATGCACTCTCTCGTGAAAGTTTCCCAGAATCAAGTGGCTAAAAACTGTTCTTAATATGTTTTCATGCTTAGTAGTCGATGTAATAGTGCATGTGTTTTATTACTCTGGTTGTTTTACAGTTCTAGGAGGAAATCGCCGCCAGTGGATCCCACTGTGACGATTTGGGGGGCGTGTCATGAATAGTTAGTAAAGGGTTAAAGCATAGTACCTGGTGGGCACCTGACCTGAGGACCAATCAGGGAAAAGAATTTGAAATTTCTAGGAGAGAACTTTTTCCCTCTGATTCTGGGTCTTTTGTCTTTGGCCGTTTGGAGTTCAAGAGACCAGACGAGATAATCAAGTCCCTACAAGTTCTACCTTTCTGAACTAAATTCTTCTAGCCAAGATAGTGAGTATTAGAAAGATACGTTGTGTCTTAACTAATAATCCTATGTTTGCAATTCTGTGTGTTTGTTATTGATTATTCTTAATTCTGCTTGTACTGGTTGTACTGAGAAGGAGAGGGGATTCTCTCCAGAACTTAGCAAGGTTATACCCTATGAGTGTCCAGCTTGGACTCATAGAGATTCTGTATTTTCTTTTGGTTCTCTTAATAAATTCTTTTCTTTTCTTTGGACTTGGTTAATTCCTTCCCTTGGGGAAATTCAGGGGAAGGGGAGGAGGGAAGAGACAGTCCTCCTAGGTTTGATTCAGGCAGTTTGAATCAGAAATCTCCCCAGAGTGGCTAGGGGATAGGGAGGGGGAAGGTTCCTCCTCTGTGAGTGGATCTGTGTTCCCAGGGAGTGTCTTTGAAGGGAGACGGGGGAACAGAGGGGTGTCCCGATTCACCGAATAATAGGGTGGTGGCAGCGAGAAGGAATCCTACCCTAAGGGTTAGGGTGGGGGAAGAATACCTGCGGGTCCCCATCTTTGAACCCACAAGCTCAAAGTGGGGGTGAGACCCCATGACATCAGTAGACACAATTTGGCCTCCTGCCTGGACCAAAGTCTGTTTCTCCTTTCAAAGGGAACTCTGTAGAGCATGGGGAGCGGGAGAAAAGGGGGAATCCAGGCCTGCCCTCTTGTCAAGTTTCCTCCCCCACTCTGAACTCTAGGATACAGATGTGGGGACCTGCATGAGAACCCCTAAGCTAAATTACTAGCTTAGATCTGGTTTGGCTGCCACCATCCAAGTTATTTGGGAATCAAATCCTTGGATCAAATAACTAAGGAAATCATTTGTAAACACTTGGAAGGTGGTAAGGTGATAGGGAATAGCCAGCATGGATTTGTAAAGAACAAATTGTGTCAAACCAATCTGATAGCTTTCTTTCATAGGATAACGAGTCTTGTGGAAAAAGGAGAAGCAGTGGATGTAGTATACCTAGACTTTAGTAAGGTATTTGATATAGTCTTGCATGATATTCTAATCAATAAACTAGGCAAATACAATTTAGATGGGGCTACTATACGGTGGGTGCATAACTGGCTGGATAACCGTACTCAGAGAGTAGTTATTAATGGTTCCCAATCCTGCTGGAAAGGTATAACAAGTGGGGTTCTGCACTTTGGGACCAGCTCTGTTCAATATCTTCATCAACGACTTAGATATTGGCATAGAAAGTACGCTTATTAAGTTTGCAGATGATAACAAACTGGGAGGGATTGCAACTGCTTTGGAGGACAGGGTCATAATTGGAGAAATGGTCTGAGGTAAACAGGATGAAGTTTAACAAAGATCAAACAAAGTGCTCCACTTAGGAAGGAAAAAATCAGTATCACACATACAAAATGGGAAGAGACTGTCTAGGAAGGAGTAAGGCAGAAAGGGATCTAGGGGTTATAGTGGACCACAAGCTAAATATGAGTCAATGGTATGATTCTGTTGCAAAAAAAGCAAACATGATTCTGGGATGCATGAACAGGTGTGTCATAAGCAAGACACGAGAAGTCATTCTTCTGCTCTACTCTGTGCTAGTTAGGCCTTAACTGGAGTATTGTGTCCAGTTCTGGGTGCTGCATTTCAAGAAAGATGTGGAGAAATTGGAGAGTGTCCAGAGAAGAGCAACAAGAATGATTAAAGGTCTTGAGAACACGACCTCTGAAGGAACGCTGAAATAATTGGTTTTGTTTAGTTTGGAAAAGAGAAGACTGAAAGGGGACATGATAGCAGTTTTCAGGTATCTAAAAGGGTGTCATCAGGAGGAGGGAGAAAACTTGTTCATCTTAGCCTCTAAAGATAGAACAAGAAGCATTGGGCTTAAACTGCAGCAAGGGAGGTTTAGGTTGGCTATTAGGAAAAAGTTCCTAACTGTCAGGGTGGTTAAACACTTGAATAAATTGCCTAGGGAGGTTGTGGAATCTCCATCTCTGGAGATATTTAAGAGCAGGTTAGATAAATGTCTTTCAGGGATGGTCTAGACAGTATTTGGTCCTGCCATGAGGGCAGGGGACTGGACTCAATGACCCCTCGAGGTCTCTTCCAGTCCTAGAATCTATATGAATCTTAAAACAAGGAAAAATTAACCATTCCGCCTCCTTTTCCCCCACCAATTCTCAGTGAGTCCAGATCCAACCCCCTTAAAGCTTAAACCAAGGGAAAATCAATTAGGTTCTTAAAAAAGAAGTATTTTAATTAAAGAAAGAAAGGTAAAAATCATCTCTGTAAAATCAGGATGGAAAATAACTTTACAGGGCAATCAAATTCAAAGAGCCCAGAGGAACCCCCTCTAGCCTCAGGTTCACAGTTACAGCAAACAGAGGTAAATCCTCTTATCAAAAAGGAACATTTACAAGTTGAGAAAACAAAGGTAAACCTAACATGCCTTGCCTGGCTGTTACTTACAAGTTTGAAATATGGGAGACTGGTTTAGAAAGATTTGGAGAGCTTGGATTGAAGTCTGGTCCCTCTTAGTCCCAAGAGCAAACAACCTCAAAACAAAGAGCATACAAACAAAAGCCTTCCCCCCACCAAGATTTGAAAGTATCTTGTCCCCTTACTGGTCCTTTGGATCAGGTGTCAGCCAGGTTTCCTGAGCTTCTTAACCCTTTACAGGTAAAAGGATTTTGGTGTTTAATAACACACACCATATCTTGAAAAAATATTACATCCTAAAAAGTGAGTACCAGAAATAGCTTAGGTCTACCTCTTGCATACGCTGAAAGTGAAAATTAATTGAAGTGGTGGTATGGCATTTTTACTTTATATACTGTAAAGGGATATTGAAAATAATTCCCTTAATTTCAGGCTAGAGAGTAAATAAGTACATTATTCTAGGTTGGTTAAATGTTCTGTTTCTCAACATGTCTGTTATGGGGTTTAAAAGCAATCTGATGGATAATGAACTCTCTTTGGATTCAGGGAAGTGAAATGTAGAAATATCAGTTTTTATTTAAGAAAGTTTTTCAAAAGAAATAAACAGTTGAGAAATCAAAGAGAACTTACCACTTTTCCTCAGAAGTTTGCCTGTAAAAGAACAGTATGATTTCTGTAAAAATTGGGTGAACACTTTACCTTACCTCACTCAGCGAGATCTCCCTGTAGACTTCCCCAGTCACAGCTGCCATTTTTCTCATCCATCCCCGTTTCTACACACCACACCTGATCCATCAGCCAGAGCTGGTAAGAGCTTTGAATTTTGCATTCCAGCCCTAAACAAAGCAAAGGCCCTGGGCTCGCACAAAACTAGAGACCTAGTCCACCCTGCACTGACTCCTGGTTTGAAATGCCCATCTACCAGCCACCATTTCCAGAGACACCTTATCATTAATTTCTTGAACCCATATTTGTTGAGGGAACGATTGTGAAACCAACAAAGTAATAAAAGTCTTTCAATATGCAAAAGAGTAGCCAAATTTAAAGTAAGAGACTGACTTCTTACCCTGCTCCATTTCCATTTTGACAGTCCAAGTACATCTTTATAGCAGTTGGGAAGTGTGATTCCCAGATTTGGTGGATCAACAAAAAACAGTTCTGCTCCAGCGTGTGCCTCAAAAGAGCACTGTGGTGGCAGTTGTCAGTAGTGGGGACATGGGCTATCTGCCCAAATAGCTACACAATGGGTCAGGTGGCATTGTCTTTGGGTGACTAACCTGAGTTGCTGTTTCTGCCATCGTATCCACACTGCCCCTTTTTAGCATGCTCCTTGGAGCAAGAGAAATAACTGCAAACGTTTACCCCTTTTCTGCCTTCTGTGGGCTGTCTGAATAAAGGCTTATTTTTAAGGGATTCTATGATGAATGCTTCACAACCTAGCTTAATCATTTCCTGCTAGAGATCACAAAATGACAATCTAATCAGCAATCATACACAATGTGAATTTGACTAACAACATCTTTCTGTGGAGTGTGAATACTGCTAAAGCACAGTTAAAAGTGAGGTGTCAGAGGGTCAAAGTCCAAAATTAATTTGATGTATCTTGCACTTCAGCACTGTGAAATTCAACATTAAGGCAAGCATTTGATATATGAGACAGGACAGAATACTCATATGTTCTGACATCAATGTGAGGGTGATACACATATACAGTATCTTAATAATGAAAAGATAGCCTTGAAAACTGATCCAAAACCTAAAAACTGAATTGAAGTCGTGTGTGAGGTATTTCAATAACATCTTGATATCGTGGCTTCACTCAACCTGTATAACTTCAGAGAATGGAACCGTAGACAAAAAGTGGTTCTATGTGTGACTGATTACCTTAATCTAGCCATGGATAAATGTCCTTCTTGCAATTTAAAAATGTATCATTGGCATTTGATAGGAACTCAGGGCTTGCCAGACTGGATTGGATCAGTGGTCCATCCTGTGGCCAAGCACGAGATGCTTCAAAGGAAGGTGCAAGAAAAAAACCTTTCAGGAGGCAGATGTGGAATAAACATGTTCAAAAGGGAATTTTCTTCCCAACTTTATCAGTGAGTGGTTGGCTTTTGCCCTGAAGCAAGAGGATTCATACTGTGTGTACACCTTTATCTTATCTAATGTAACTATGAGCATACTTATTAATCTGCGGCCCTATATTTCTTCATAGTGCAGACCACGTCTTCATGAAGACATTATCCCATGGACACCTCTCCTCAACAGCAATCAAATAACAGCCATACAACAATCACAGTAATTGCTCACATGGAAAACTAATTTTAGAGATCTAATTTAATATATTTTAGCTATTTTCAGTGGGATTTAGCAGCTGGAAACAAAGAGGTGACTCAGAGTCAAGTGGCCAGTCCACTAACTATTGCTCCAGGGACCATTGTTTGAGAAGTATAATTATTCCGGTGAGCATATACTCCTTTCCTAGAAACCAACTAAGTTTTTCCCCATAATCATATTTTGTGGCAGTGGCATGCTGAATGTCTCATGTGCACTAAGTTTAGCCAGAGGATCCAAGTAGTTTGCTAACTGGCTGTCCAACCTTCTACACATATTTTCTTCATTGTTGGGGGGAGAGCTGCAACATATAAGTGCTCTGCTACTGCCAGGGTTTTGGAGTTGCCTGTATAGCTTCTCTGTTGCTTGTCCCCTCCTGCAGGAGGATGGCAGCAATTCATCACCTTTAAGGGCCTGTTGTTCCTGCATAGTCTACAAGGCAGCAGAGAGCTCTGGTTCACCACACAATGGGCTGGGGCACAAGGAATTTTCAATTTTCCAATTCTGAGGTTACGTAGATTCAGCAATATACAATGTTAGGGCACAATCTCTATTTATGTGAGGAACCCCAGTGGTAGTATAGCAGCCTAATAACATGAGTAAAGAAATCTCTGGGTAACATATATTTTTCAGTCCTTGTTATGCAGATGTACATTTAAAGAAATGAATGCATATTGCCGTTCCCACTAGAGTGTCTCGGTGAAAGTTTAATTAGGTTCTGTTTGTGTATTTGTTTGCATGATTGGGATAATAATACTTGTCCACCTATACCATGGGAGGAATGTGAAAATTAATCAGTTAATGTCTCTACAGTGCTTTGAATGTGTAAGTCCCCATAAAATGTAAATAACCTATATATACAAACTAGCTGAAAACCCATGTTCTTGCTGTTATACAGGTGTAATTCAATAGCTGAGAACTAAATCACAGACTGTGATCCAAGTGATGATTGAACCTGATGATATTCTGAAGAAAAAGAGCTCTGTCAAACATACATGTAGCTTTTTCCATCGTGTCACTCAGTCTCAACAGATATTCTATGCTTCAGAGTGACACACATACAGAATGACAATTCTGGAGTCCTCTCATATGTTGTTATATGTATTCTTCTTAAAAAACAAACAAAGACATTCCTTCCCTTGCCGATTGTTTCACCCATTATGGTCTTCCAGAAATCCTACTGATTTTTGTGTCTCTAAATTGTATAAGATTTAGCTTCCCTAAACAAGTAGCAGAACAAACCCACCCTGTGTTATATGTAGGAATCAACAGAAACATACCCTTCTCTGGATCAGCTGTTTCTGCAAAGACAAAAAATAATTAAAAAATGCATATTGTTTTTCTCCAAGAGGCAATTACACTGTCTTGTCATCAAATCTTCATATAATTATTGGTGATTTACATCATAGTTAAACTTTAGTATTATTTAATTTAATTATTAATTATTAAAATGTGTGAGAGTAATAGATATGGTTGGAGAGTGAGAGGATGACTGAAAGATACCGTGTGGTCTGTTTGCTTGGGGGACCATGTGCTGAGCCTGTTTGTTTGGAGGACTGTGTTTGGAGGACCTGCTAGGCAAGGCTGAGAGCTTCTTAACAAGACTTTGATCTCTAATCCCCTTAGCACTCATTAACCATTCACCAGGGGGCAGGGTTACTCAGGAAGGCCAGGGCTTTAAAAAGCCTGCACCTAAGCAACCAGAGGAGCTAGCGAAGAGAGAAGTTTTGTGAGAGAGTTTAGAGGGGAAACTTGAGGGGGCTAGATACACAACATTCTGTAAACTTCTTTAAACTAAAACCCAAACCACCTGATTTCAGAAAAAAACATCAAGAAAGGAACAATTTCCAGGAGAACAAAAACAATGCAGGCAGAAGTCCAGCAGCAAAGTGGGGGCTATGCAGTTTATTGCACAAAATGTGACTTGCATAATTACCTGCCCTATGGGCAGGTGGCGTATGTGTACATTTGGTGCAAGGAGCTCCTGGCCCTCAGAGACCAGGTACAGGCTTTGGAGACCACAGTGGCTGAACTGGAGGAGCTAAGAGAAAGAGAGAGGTTCATAGATGAGACTCTCCAGGACACAGTAGAATAGTCCCACCTCCAGTCAGACAGCCTCTGCGCTGTTGAGGAGAATGAAAGTCCCAGGGAAGGAGAACATCCAACTGGAGCAGAAGGAAATGATCCCATATCTGCAAAGAGTCCTCTGGCACCTTAATGACTAACAGACGTATTGGACCATGACCTTCCGTGGATGAATACCCACTTTGTCGGATGCATGTAGTGGAAATTTCCAGAGGCAGGTATAAATATGCAAGTCAGAACTAGGCTAGGGATAAAAAGGTTAGTTCAATCAGGGAGGATGAGGCCCTCTTCTAGCAGTTGAGGTGTGAACACCAGGGGCGGAGAAACTGCTTTTGTAGTTGGCTAGCCATTCACAGTCTTTGTTTAATCCTGAGCTGATGGTGTCAAATTTGCAAATGAACTGAAGCTCAGCAGTTTCCCTTTGAAGTCTGGTCCTGAAGTTTTTTTGCTGCAGGATGGCTACCTTTAAATCTGCTATTGTGTGTGCAGGGAGATTGAAGTGTTCTTCTGCAGATTTTTGTATATTGACATTCCTAATATCTGATTTGTGTCAATTTATCCTTTTATGTAGGGATTGTCCAATTTGGCCGATGTACATAGCAAAGGGGCATTGCTGGCATATAATGGCGTGTATTACATTGGAGGACGTGCAGGTGAATGAACCGGTGATGGTGTGGCTTATCTGATTAGGTCCTGTGATGGTGTCGCTGGTGCAGATATGTGAGCAGAGTTGGCATCGAGGTTTGTTGCATGGATTGGTTCCTGAGTTAGAGTTACTATGGTGTGGTGTGTAGTTGCTGGTGAGAATATGCTTCAGGTTGGCAGGCTGTCTGTGGGCGAGGACTGGCCTGCCACCCAAGGCCTGTGAAAGTGAGGGATCATTGTCCAGGATGGGTTGTAGATCACTGATGATGCGTTGGAGGGGTTTTAGCTAAGGATTGTATGTGATGGCCAGTGGAGTTCTGTTGGTTTCTTTCTTGGGATTGTCTTGCAGTAGGAGGCTTCTGGGTACATGTCTGGCTCTGATGATCTGTTTCCTTAGTTCCTCGTGCGGGTAATGCCAAGCACTGAGGTACAACCTCATTTGCTCCAACCCCTCAGACAGAGACCAACACCTACAAAATCTTCACCAAGCATTCTCAAAACTATGATATCCACATGAGGAAATAAGGAAACAGATCAACAGAGCCAGACATGTACCCAGAAGCCTCCTATTGCAAGACAAGTCCAAGAAAGAAACCAACAGAACTCCATTGTCCATCACATACAGTCCCAGGCTAAAATCTCTCCAACGCATCATCAGTGATCTACAACCCATCCTGGACAATGCTCTGCTACATGCATCCGATGAAGTGGGCATTCCTGAAAGTTCATGCTCCAATACGTCTGTTAGTCTATAAGGTGCCACAGGACTCTTTGCCACTTCTACAGATCCAGACTAACACGGCTACACCTCTGATACTTGATCCCATAGTTGGGACCCTCCTTCCAATGATGTTATGGTATCCTCTTGCAATGAGGATACCTCTTCCGTGTAGGGAACTTCCAGATATTAGGAAGAGACAGGTATTAGTAATGGGGGATTCAATCATTAGAAACATAGACAGCTGGGTTTATGATGACTGGGAGAACCGTATGGTGATTTGACTACCTGATGCAAAGGTTGTGGATCTCTCGAGACATCTAGATAGACTTATGTGTAGTGCTGGGGAGGCGCCAGTGGTCCTGGTACATGTAGGTACCAGTGACGTAGGGAAGGACAGGAGAGACGCCCTGGAGGCCAAAATTAGGGTGCTAGGAAAGAGATTGAAATCCAAGACCTCCATGGTAGCATTCTCTGAAATGCTTCCAGTTTCACACGCAGGATCTGGTAGACAGGCAGAAACTGCAGGCTCCCAATGCATGGATGAGACGATGGCATAGATTTAGATTTACTAGGAACTAGGGAAGCTTTTGGAAGAGGGGGAGCCTTTACAAGAAGGATGGGCTCCACCTAAGCCAAAATGGAAACAGATTGCTGGCACTTAAAATATAGAAGATTATAGAGAAATTTTTAAACTAAGGGTTGGGGGAAAGTCAAAAGGTGTGGAGGAGCATGTGGTTCTGACAGAGACATCCATTAGGGGAGGATATATTAATGGTGATTCTCTATATCATAGTAAGGAGGAGAGGACGGAAGATGAGAAAATATGGGTAGGATCTGATGAGAAACAGTCAAATGAAAAAGAGTCCCATTCAATCACATCATGTAGTGTCAGACAGCTAAAAAGTAACAAATTTTTAAAGTGCTTATATAGAAATGCTAGAAGTCTAAATAATAAGGTGGGTGAACAAGAGTGCCTCATATTAGATGAGGATATTGATATAATAGGCATCACAGAAACTTGGAGGAATGAGGATTTTCAATGGGACACAGTAATACCAGGGTACAAAGTATATCGGAAGGATAGAACAGGTCACACTGGTGGGGGAGTGGCACTATATGTCAAAGAAAACATAGAATTAAATGAAATAAAAATCTTAAATGAACCAAACTGTACCATAGAATCTCTATGGATAGTAATTCCATGCTCTATAAGAATATAGCAGTAGGGATATATTACCGACCTACCTTACCAGGATGGTGATAGTGACTGTGAAATGTTCAGGGAGATTAGAGAGGCTCTAAAAATATAAAACTCAATAATCATGGGGGATTTCAGTTATCCCCACATTGATTGGACACATATCACCTGAGGATGAGATGCAGAGATAAAGTTTCTTGACACCTTAAATGACTGCTTCTTGGAGCAGCTAGTCTTCGAACCCACAAGAGGAGAGAATTCTTGATTTAGTCCTAATTGAAGCACAATAATAGTGACCATCATATAATTACAGGTTTCAGAGTTAGAGCTATGCATCTGAAGTGGGCTGTAGCCCAGGAAAGCTTATGCTCAAATAAATTTGTTAGTCTTTAAGGTCCATCACATAATTACTTTTAACATCCCATTTGTGGGGAAAATATTATAGCAACCCAACACTGTAGCAATTAATTTCAGAAAGCACGACTACTAAAAAATGAGGAAGTTAGTTAAACAGAAAGTGGAAGGCACAGTGCCAAAAGTGAAATCCCTGCAAGCTGCATGGAAACTTTTAAAAGACATTATAAGAGAGGATCATCTAAACTGTGTACCCCAAATTTAAAAATGTAATAAGAGAACCAAAAAAGAGCCACTGTGGCTAAACAATAAGGTAAAAGAAGCAGTGACAAGCAAAAAGGCACAATTTAAAAAGTGGAAGTTAAATTCTAGTGAGGAAAATAGAAAGGAGCATAAACTCTAGCAAATGAAATATTTAAATAAATGGTATTCTATTATTGTTTAACAGCAATTAATCGTGATTAATTTTTTAATCACTTGACAACCCTATAAAAAAGTAATAGCAAATTAATTTTACATACATCAGAAGCAGAAAGCCTGCTAAACAATCAGTGGGACCACTGGATGAACAAGATGCTGAAGGATCATTCAAGGATGATAAGGCCATTGCGGATAAACTAAATGAATTATTTGCATCGTTGTTCATGGCTGAAGATATGAGGGAGATTCCCAAACCTGAGCCATTCTTTTTAGGTGACAAATCTGAGGAACTGTCCCAGATTGAGGTGTCATTTGGAACAAACTGATAAACTAAACAGTAATAAGTTACCAGGACCAGATGGTATTCACCCTTGAGTTCTGAAGTAACTCAAACGCAAAATTGCAGAACTACTAACTGTATGTAGTCATTGAAATCAGCTTCTGTACCACATGACTGGACGATAGCTAATGTGATGCCGATTTTTAAAAAGTGCTCCATAGCTGATCCCAGCAATTATAGGCCGGTAAGCCTGACTTTAGTACTGGGCAAACTGGTTGAAAATATAAGTAAAGAACAAAATTGTCAAACAGAGATCAACATAATTTGTTGGGGAAGAGTCAACGTAGTTTTTGTAAAGGGAAATCATGCCTGACCAATCTACTAGAATTCATTGAGGGGGGCACAAGCATGTGGACAAGGGGGATTCAGTGGATATAGTATACTTAGATTTTTTAGAAAGCCTTTCACAAGGTGTCTCACCAAAGGCTCTTAAGAAAAGTAAGTTGTCATGTGATGAGAGAAGGGCCCCTCATAGATTAGTAAAAGGTTAAAACATAGGAAACACAGGGTAGGAATAAATGGTCAGTTTTCAGAATGGAGTGAGGTAAATAGTGGAGTCCCCCAGGGGTCTGAACTGAGAGCAATCCTATTCAACACGTTCATAATAAATATGGAGAAAGAGGTAAAGAGTGAGATGGCAAAATTTGCAGATGATACAAAACTACTCAAGATAGGACCTTTGGTCTGAGCAGGGCCGGCTTTAGGAAGTGCGGGGCTCAATTCTAACAGTTTCGATGGGGCCCCGGCAGGGATGACTAAAAAAAACCAACACTTAAAAAGCCCCCCTTTCATTTCTTCCATGTATTATTTACTTTCCATGACTATATAAATAATAACAAAATTATATATTACATACATTGCATCAAATATTAATTAGCTGATTTGCACTTTCATATTAGGAAAATAATTTATGTTTTGATAGTTGTACAACTGATTTTCTTCACTAATGTTTATTTTATTAAAATTTATAAAATATTTCCTTATTAATATAAAATTGCCGCCTCCTCTTCCCCCCCCCAGCGCTGCCCGGCCCCGTGGAAACACACCCTCCTTCCCCAGCTCCGCCCCGCCGAAACAAGGTTGAGGGGGGTGGGAAGAAATGGCACACATAGGGTGACCAGATCACAGCAGTAAAATAGGACCTGCCCCTTCCCTGCTCGGCCACACCTTCATCCCCCTAGGCCCCTGCTCGCTTGCTGCATCCCTCCTAGTCAGTCCCCCACCCACCATCGCCTCCTTTCACCTTCTCCCTCCCCTGCCAGAAACCCCCATGCCCATGCCCAGGGTTACTATATTACTGCACACAGCAGTTAATCAATGCAGTGGTAGATAAATCTCTGCATTATGCATTTTTGTATAACTTTTATATGATGTTGTATTGAAGCTTGGTAATATGTTATAGCAGGCCCCTAAGGTAATGTAATTAAGGTAAAATTAATTACATAAAATTAATTACATAATTACATATTTATAAAGGAGTTTGAGGCGCAAGTGGTGTACTCGTCTATCCTCCCTGTGGCAGGAAAAGGCCAGGGTAGAGACCGTCGAATCGTGGAAATCAACGAATGGCTACGCAGATGGTGTCAGAGAGAAGGGTTTGGATTCTTTGACAATGGGATGGTCTTCCAAGAAGAAGGATTGCTAGGTAGAGACGGGCTCCACCTCACGAAGAGAGGGAAGAGCATCTTTGCAAGCAGGCTGGCTAACCTAGTGAGGAGGGCTTTAAACTAGGTTCACCGGGGGAAGGAGACCAAAGCCCCGAGGTAAGTGGGGAAGTGGAGGAAGCACAAGCAGGAGACTGCAAGAGGGACTCCTGTCTCAGACCGAGAAAGCGGGACAATCAGCGAGTTATCTTAAGTGCCTATACACAAATGCAAGAAGCCTAGGGAACAAGCAGGGAGAACTAGAAGTCCTGGCACAGTCAGGGAATTATGATGTAATTGGAATAACAAAGACTTGGTGGGATAACTCACATGACTGGAGTAGTGTCATGGATGGATATAAACTGTTCAGGAAGGACAGGCAGGGCAGAAAAGGTGGGGGAGTTGCGTTGTATGTAAGAGAGCAGTATGACTGCTCAGAGCTCCAGTATGAAACGGCAGAAAAACCTGAGACTCTCTGGATTAAATTTAGAAGTATGAACAACAAGGGTAATGTCATGGTGGGAATCTGCTACAGACCACCAGACCAGGGGGATGAGGTGGACGAGGCTTTCTTCCAGCAACTAACAGAAGTTGCTAGATCACAGGCCCTGGTTCTCATGGGTGACTTTAATCACCCTGATATCTGCTGGGAGAGCAATACAGCAGTGCACAGACAATCCAGGAAGTTTCTGGAAAGTGTAGGGGAGAATTTCCTGGTGCAAGTGCTGGAGGAACCAACTAGAGGAAAAGCTCTTCTTGACCTGCTGCTCACAAACAGGGAAGAAATAGTAGAGGAAGCAATAGTGGATGGGAACCTGGGAGGCAGTGACCATGAGATGGTCGAGTTCAGGATCCTGACACAAGGAAAAAAGGAAAGCAGTAGAAAAGAGACCCTGGACTTCAGAAAAGCAGACTTTGACTCCCTCAGGGAACTGATGGGCAAGGTTCCCTGGGAGAATAACATGACAGGGAAAGGAGTCGAGGAAAGCTGGCTGTATTTTAAAGAAACCTTATTGAGGTTGCAGGAACAAACCATCCCAATGTGTAGGTAGAAAAGTAAATATGGCAGGCGACCAGCTTGGCTTAACAGTGAAATCCTTGCTGGTCTTAAACACAAAAAAACAGCTTACAAGAACTGGAAGATTGGACAAATAACCAGGGAGGAGTATAAAAGTATTGCTCAGGCATGCAGGTGTGAAATTAGGAAGGCCAAATCATGCTTGGAGTTGCAGCTAGCCGGAGATGTTAGGAGTAACAAGAAGGATTTCTTTAGGTATTTTAGCAACAGGAAGAAAGTCAAGGAAAGTGTGGGCCCCTTGCTGAATGAGGGAGGGAACCTAGTGACGGAGGATGTGGAGAAAGCTTGTGTACTCAATGCTTTTTTTGCCTCTGTCTTCACAGACAAGGTCAGCTCCCAGACAGCTGCACTCTGCAGCAAGGTATGGGGAGGAGGTGACCAGCTCTCTGTGGAGAAAGAAGTAGTTCGGGACTATTTAGGAAAGCTGGACGAGCACAAGTCCATGGGGCCGGATGCGCTGCATCCGAGAGTGCTAAAGGAGTTGGCCGATAAGATTGCAGAGCCATTGGCCATTATCTTTGAAAAATCATGGCGATCGGGAGAGGTCCCGGACGACTGAAAAAAAGCTAATGTAGTGCCCATCTTTAAAAAAGGGAAGAAGGAAGATCCAGGGAACTACAGGCTAGTGAGTCTCACCTCAGTCCCTGGAAAAATCATGGAACAGGTCCATAAGGAATCAATCCTGAACCACTTAAAGGAGGGGAAAGTGATCAGGAACAGTCAGCATGGATTCACCAAGGGCAAGTCATGCCGGACTAACCTAATTGCTTTCTATGATGAGATAACCAGCTCTGTGGATGAGGGGAAAGCAGTGGATGTGCTATTTCTGGACTTTAACAAACCTTTTGATACAGTCTCCCACAGTATTCTTGCCAACAAGTTAAAGAAGTCTGGGCTGGATGAATGGAAGGTAAGGTGGATAGAAAACTGGCTAGATGGTCAGGCTCAACGGGTAGTGATCAATGGTTCCATGTCTAGTTGGCAGCCGGTATCAAGTGGAGTGCCCCAAGGGTCGGTGCTGGGGCCGGTTTTATTCAATATCTTCATTAACGATCTGGAGGATGGTGTGGACTGCACCCTTAGCAAGTTTGCAGATGACACTAAACTGGGAGGAGTGGTTGATACGCTGGAGGGTAGGGATAGGATACAGAGGGAGCTAGACAAATTAGAGGATTGGGCCAAAAGAAATATGATGAGGTTCAACAAGGACAAGTGCAGAGTCCTGTACTTAGGACGGCAGAATCCCATGCACTGCTACAGACTAGGGACCAAATGGCTGGGCAGCAGTTCTGCAGAAAAGGACCTAGGGGTTACGGTGGACGAAAAGCTGAATATGAGTCAACAGTGTGCCCTTGTTGCCAAGAAGGCTAATGGCATTTTGGGTTGTATAAGTAGGGGCATTTCCAGCAGATCGAGGGACGTGATCATTCCCCTCTATTCAGCACTGTTGAGGCCTCATTTGGAGTACTGTGTCCAGTTTTGGGCCCCACACTACAAGAAGGATGTGGATAAATTGGAGAGAGTCCAGCGGAGGGCAACAAAAATGATTAGGGGGCTGGAGCACATGACTTCTGAGGAGAGGCTGAGGGAACTGGGATTGTTTAGTCTGCAGAAGAGAAGAATGAGGGGGGATTTGATAGCTGCTTTCAACTACCTGAAAGGGGGTTCCAAAGAGTATGGATCTAGACTGTTCTCAGTGGTAGAAGATGACAGAACAAGGAGTAATGGTCTCAAGTTGCAGAGGGGGAGGTTTAGGTTGGACATTAGGAAAAAGTTTTTCACTAGTAGGGTGGTGAAGAACTGGAATGGGTTACCTAGGGAGGTAGTGGAATCTCCTTCCTTAGAGGTTTTTAAGGTCAGGCTTGACAAAGCCCTGGCTGGGATGATTTAATTGTTTTTGGTCCTGCTTTAAGCAGGGGGTTGGACTAGATGACCTTCTGAGGTCCCTTCCAACCCTGAGATTCTATGATTCTATGAAAAGAAAAATGTCTTTTTGCTAGGAGTAGAATAAGATCTTCCCCCCACTTTGTAATCAATTGCCCTGTTGAATGAATGAGGTGTGAATTAGGAAGGTGTGGAAGGCAGCACCTCCAGACAGCTGCACCCCTTGGAGAGGGCCTGGGAGCCAGACCAAGGAGAGTTTTGCCCAGGGCTGAGTGGGACGGAGTTTGGGTGCTGGGTGCAGGCTCCGGGCTGGGGCATGGGGTGGAGTGCAGGAAGGGTGGAGGGGTGCAGGCTCTGGGACAGAGTTTGGGGGCCGGAGAGGGGTGGTGGGTGCTGGGAGGGAGGGGAATGCCATCACATGTGGCTTTCTTCTTTCCCTGCTGCCCCTCACCATAGCCTCGGTGGGGGATGGGGCTGCCCCTTGCCCAGTGTTTGCAGGAGTGGTGGTTGGGAGGAAACCCAGTCAAACTCTCGTTTTACTCTTTTGTTGATGGGTCACTTTAACCCCTTACAAACCCTTTCCCGTCTCTCTCACCCCCCTTTTCTACTGGGCTTGTTTGATCTTTTCGGTGGAGGCAGATGAAAACCACAAACCCCAGTGATAGCAACAGGCTGGAAGATAGACTGAACCCACCACCCAGCCTAGTCCATCCCAGAGGCCAGGACTGAGGTCAAATGTCCCCCCAACCCCAGGTCACCTGCTTCCACTCCTGGCCTCTCCCAGCTCCTCCAGTGATTCTGTGTGGCTGCATCGGGTGGGATTTCAACTGGAACGCCCCCCGCTAAACTCACCCCTGTTTTGCAACCACTCTGCACCAAGAGCACCTTCCTTCGCTGCCCTAGAGCTGCTGGATGGCTAGAAAGCTGAGCTGGGCATTTGATTGATCTGGAATTTTATCATGCCCCCTGCCAAAACCTAATATCCACACAGCTTTGGGGGGGGGGGCTATTCCCCCCCCAAAGCTGGTCTATTTTATTGTTGCAGGGTAAACGAAGGAGCCATAGTTTAATGGAAATATTCAGTCCCTACAGCGGTCTTGCAGCAGGGAAAGCAGAGTTGATGAGAAGGGAACTGATTTGGATAGGAGCCCCAGTCCCCTTCCTTTGCAAAATAATTTGGAGAGGGGAATCAGATCGCTCCGTGCCTCAGTTTCCCCTCTTGCGGGGCTGGGGGAGATAAAAGTCTCAGCCTGCCATGTTGCAGACCTTTCGCATTCTCCCCTCTTGATGTATTTGATTTCCTCTTCCAAACCTCCCTCTCTCTCTTACCTGGCGTTCACAGCACTAAGTACTGGCTCGGGGCTTTTTTCCTGGGTTACATTACATGATCCCAACTTTAGTTTTGAAACAGACACAGGCAGGCACAAACTCACCCTCAAACAGCAACACCACTGAAAACCACAAAACTGACCCAATATTACAAACCTACAGGGAATCAGAGGGTCAAACACTAACCGTTGGAAGCCCCAGCAGCTGCTCAGGTAAGTGAGGTCCAGTGCAGAGATTCCTGTCTCCCACCGGACCAGAAACTCCCTCGGCCTCTCCTCCAGGTAAGTGCTGGGGGGAGGGGAGGGGAAGGAAGGCTGCAAAGCACATGTGTCTTCTCCCTCACCCTCCCTCCTTCCCCCTCCTGACCTGCAACAGCGGCGGCTGCCTCTGCCTCAGCCCTCTGCCGGCCAGTGTCTCTCGTTACCTAGCAGCAGCAGCTGCTGCTTCCGGGAGAGACGCTGCCCGATCGGCTCGGGGCCCTCTCAGGCACGGGGCCCAATTCGGGGGAATCGGGCAAATAGGCCTAAAGCCGGCCCTGGGTCTGAGCCAGTATGACTGTTCTTATGTTCTTATGTTTTATTATAATCCCAGTTAATACCAGAGTTGTGACTGAACCTAAACAGGTAGTGGCTGAAATCTGAACCCTGATATAGATCCATATTTTGCAAATTATCTCAGCATTGTAATAAGGTGGACAAAGACCCTGGATGGAAGGCCAAACTCACAATAATGTATGTTATTTTTAAGAATTATCTTTCCTCCTGAAACTTGAGATACTTCGAAGCTTCAGAAATACATGGAACCATATTCTTTTGGTGGAAGAAGATTACAAACTCTGCAGGCATAACCAATGCAGTCTTTTAACACTGTAAGCTAAAGATGTAAAACAATAATTGAGTATTATTACTGTTTATGTGTATCATGCTAGCACCTTGGTCAGGGCCTCATTTTGCAAGAATGTCCTTACACATAGGAAGAGGAAGTCCCTCCCGCTAGTGCTCCCAGTCTCCATTGAGAAGGCAGAAACAGGGTGGAAGAAGGGAAGGACAATTACTTTCATTTCATAGGTGTCAGTAAATTGTCAGGATTCCCATCAATTCTCACTGAATTCAGTGATAGTGGAAGACACTCAGCCCCTCACAGGGTCAGTCCCAAACAATAACTCCTCTCTTTTCAACCAAAGTATTTGGTAAGATATCATATATGTGGCAAAAAATTGGTGTAAGAAATGATTGCCTACCTTTCTCTAACAGTTGCACATATCCATTCCACTGTAGATGTGTGTGCACCTCTTGCACAGATGTCAGAGTTTACTTTTCCCTCAGCAGCACCTATCATGGTGGCTTGAGCACCTTCTTTGCCAAGCACCACTGCATGTTGGTATAAGAGGTCTTTCGTTCTGGTCTGAATCCCAAGTTGTGGATTGGATATGTGCAACACATCTAAAAACACAACAGTAATGGAAAGATAGGTAAACATCTCTTCATAGAATCATAGATCAGAAGGGACCAATATGATCATCTAGTCTGACCTCCTGCAAGATGCAGGCCACATTAGCCGATCTCCCCACTCCATTAGCAAGCAACCCCTGCCCCATGCTTCGGAGGAAGGCGAAAAGCCTTCTTGGAGTCATTGCACATATCAGTTCTACTATATGTGACACAAGCAAACAGCTATAGAGGTGGGTCCAGAGTCTATCTGAACAGTGACTGCAAATCCATCCATTTGAAATGGGCATTGTCTCTCAACTGATGGGGGATAGTGTAATGAGAAGTGAAAGTATGGACTAATGACCAAGTTGCTGCTTTACAAAAGTTGACAATTGATACTCGAGCCAGGAAAGCTCGAGCCAGAAGCTGCTTGTGTTCTAGTAGAATGCACTAGTGCCCTTGGTGGCAGGGTTATGTTAGTCAGTTGGTAGCACAAATGGATGCAGGCAGAGATCCAGGAGATTTTCTTGGAGGAAGCTTCTTGCCCTTAACTCTGTCAGCAACAGAGACAAAAAGCTGTGTGCAAGCCTGGAAAGATTTAGTGCACACTAGGGGTAAAAAGCTAATGATCTTCCCACATCCAGTGAGTGAAGTCTTCCTTCATGATTATGGTCATGGGAGCTGGAAAAACTGTGGGCAAACAGAGAGCTTGGTTAACATGAAAACTAGAGACTACTTTTGACAGAAATTCAGATGTGGACAGAGATAAACCTTATTCTTATTAAAAACATTGTATAAGGGTGTTCTGATACTAGAGCTCTCAACCCACCAGACCTTCTGACAGAGATGATTATGACTAGAAATGCTGTCTTTATAGAAAGGTGAAGGATGGAGTGAGTTGCAAGAGGCTTAAAGGGGGGTCCCATTAGAGTTTCCAGGAGAAGAGACAAGGTCCCAAGAAGGGACGGAGTCCCACACTTGAAGATAAACAGTAATCTGACTAGGCCCTTCAGGAATTGAGTAACAATGGGATTGGAGAAAAGGGACCTATTATCCACCCATATATGGAAAGCTGACACAGCAGCCAAATGCACCCTTACAAAATTAATAGTCAAATTCTGTTTTAGATCTAGAAGGAAGCCCAGCAAACTGTTCAGGGGTGCTTTGCAAGGAGACACAGCTTTCTCATGAGCTCAAATGTAGAAGTGCTTCCACTTTGCCAGGTAAGTGACTCTAAGTAGTAGAAAAACCTCAACTAGAAGTACATTCTGGATTTCCTGTGAGTAGGACCTATCAAAAGATATCAACCATGAAGCATCCATGCTGTGAGATGGAGAGCTTGGAGGCTGCAAAGGAAAATTTGGCCACAGTCTCAGGAAATTATGTTTGGATTCAGCAGGAGGGCTAGATGAGTACCTATTGACAGAATCAGCAGGGTCAAGTGCCATTATTGATGGTGCCATGTCAGTGCTATAAGGATGAGATGAGCACGGTCCTTTTTCATTTTGCATACAACTCTGAGGAGCAAAGGAATCAGAGGGAAGACTTAAAGAAGGGAGTTCTCCAAGGAAAGGAGAAAGTAATCTATTAGGGATCTTGGACTAAGACTCCCCAAGAACGGAACTGACAGCATTCTCTGTTAATCTTTGTTGCAAAAAGGTCCACTTGGGGAATCTCCAAGTTGCAAGGTGAATCTGGCTATTTCTAGAGGTAACAACCACTCATGTTGATCAGTGAAGGATCCGCTCAGCTGATCTGCTAGTGTGTTCTGTTTTCCCAGAAGGTTAGAAGCTTCAAGGTGAATGGAGTGGATTATACAGCAGTCCCAGAGGCAAACTGCCTCCTGCAGACTTGGTATGATTGTGCCTCTCTTTGTCCTTCATCGTCACAAGATTTTTTTCCCACTATGTGGGGAAGGAAGGGTGAGCAGGCTAGTCATGCTGCTCCTAAGCCCCTCACATTTAAGATGTCCAAAGTCATTGTGTCTTCAGGGACAAAATGCAACCTAGAAATGATGGAGAAAGCACAGAGAAAAAAAAGTCTCAAAGGCCATTTTGGTAAAGGAATAAAAGAGAGACAGGGAAAATGAATCATGAACCATAGGCCTTGCTGGAGCACTAGGAATAACTAAGAGTGTGAACCAAAGGCCTTGGACCAGAGTAGAGCTGAGCTTGGCAAAATAGCAACTCACCAGTTATTAGCTAACACCAAGCAAGTATATTCCTGACCTGAGAGGATGGTACAGGAACACCCCAAAATCTCAAGTAATAGTATAAACACATCCCTAGGAAATGGTACAGATCCCAGGAAAGATAAGGAAGGGATGACAGAATAATGGATGGAGTTCATTTAGTCAAACTAGCAGGTACACACTATAGGACAATAATGGAAAATATTTTGAGTGTAATACATAATTTGTTTGTATAAATGTATAAAAGGAGAAGTCATAGGAGGGGCATCTTTGTACTTGCTAAGGGGATGGTATCATAGTGTACCAACTAAGCAAGTACCTTGTTGTGAGCATTCATGTGTTAGTGTATCTGTGCTACTATTGAGCACCAGGACCATGCTTTGTTGACAGAAAACCTAGTCGAGTGCCTTCACCACTGACTGAACCTGTGGTGTTTCATTAGGAATAACACTGAGGTCTGCTGAATCTTCTGTTTGTGAAGCTAAGATTAGAGCTCCAAGAACAGCAGCACTGAGCAGCCTTAATAGTATTTCTGTAGCAAAGACATTCCACAGCACTAAACAACACTGGTGACCCCCAACTGCTGATTTGGTAAGTGGCAAGCTGCCTACTCTAGATGTCATGACCTAAGATGGCAGAAAACTCCGAGCTACAGGATCCATTCTTCCCCTCCCTTCAAATCTACACAGAGCTTGATGAAGAATGGATGCAGTGGGTAACTGGTAAAGATCATCCATACGGATTTAAAAAAGAAAGGGAAGAAACATGGATTGGAATTTATAAGACAAGAGCAGAGACTGTAGCCTTAAAGATTAATAATAAAAGTAACATGTGTAGAATATTGCAGACTATGGCTATGGCTCTCAGAAGGCTAAGGAAACATGCCAAAAATTGGCAGGGAACATAATGGAAAAACAACAACAAAAAAGAGTTAGAAGAAGCAACAGATGCAATACAGCACTGGAAAATGCAAGCTCTGCTAGCAGGGCAACAAGCAGTTCAGACATCTGGTATATTGCAGCAAGCACAGGAACAGAATAGAAAATTGAAAACAATTGTAGAGAATCTGCCAAAAGAGATGTGCTGTCGCCTGTTAGAAATCTTGCTGGGCAACAGCAGATGTAAGCTATTTGTCCTGTGCCTAAATGATGGGGACAGAAATGGAGAAAGATGGCCCTAGCAAAATTAAAAGATGGAACCTGAGATGATTGGAATGGGGACACGTAGAATGACCCAGACCAAAAGTCACTAGGTAGTACGTGGGCAGGGGCCACTGCACCACAACCACCACCTTATGATGAGAGCCAGGTTTCAGGAAAACCCAAACCTAGAATGGTACCTGTTTGGACAGGAGAAGTAAGTGTACAGGAAGAGGAAGGATTACATGGGTCCTTCAATAAATTGGTAAATAAAATGGAGGAAGAAACAGAACAGTTAAGAGTACATTAAGTAACAGGCTGTGAACTGATCACAGGAGACTAGAGAATAAAGAATCTCAAAATAACAAACCTAAAGAAGTAGATTTATTATAGTGATGGAAGAACCCCTTCCACCACCGTACCACTGTAGCATTTCTAATGTGGACATACCCTTATATACGACAAAATTGTGGACAGTGGTAAAGAATGTCTCAGTCAGCAGCAGGAATTTCTGCTGTCCCCTGGTCAGACAAAAGATTAAGATGAAGTACTCCAACATTTATAGACTAAGACAAATAATTGAAAAATGTAACTAACATACCACCTTAGATATTTTACTCTTGAGGGAATTCTGGAAAAAATAATTTTTGCACACAATATTTTAAAATTCTGCAAATTTATTTGACAATACATAAATTTGGATGTTCCAGCATGACAGTGGGGAGCATGCGACACTGGCTGCATGAAGGTGGGATATCTCTCAGGACACAGACTTGGCAGTGAGGCTGCACCCAACCCTCAAGCAGTGCAAGCAGGACCTGCCCAGAAAGATCCAGGGCCCTGACCCTCTGTGCCAGGTGCACCAGATGTGGGCAGGCAGGTGTGGAGGGGCTTAGTGTAGGGTGGTTCCAGGTGTGGGGTGAGAGGGTTCTCTGCAGGGCAATCGGGATGCAGGCAGAACTGTGCGGGAGTCTGGGGTGGATCTGGATCCATAGGGCTCATTGTGGGGTTCTCAATAAGACTCTGTAGAGGGGGGTCCAGGTAAAGGTGGTTGGAACCCAGCAGAGTGGATAGGTATGATGGGATGGGGGCTAAGGATCGGGTCTGTGTGTGTGGGCTAAGCAGGGTGGTCTAGGTGTGAGGATTCTGGGACATGTGAGTTGGGGGTTTGGATGCAGGGGGTGGGGTTCAGTGGGGTTTCAGCTCCGGGGGTGGGCTTTGCAGGCTTCTGCGTCCAGGGAGTTAGGCTTGGTGGGCAGAGGTTCAGGTGTGCGGGGACAAAGTGGGAGGATTCTTGAGCAGGGGGGTGAAGCTTGGCATGGTACCGCTTTGGGTGGTGGGAGCTCGATGGGGGGGTATGGATGTGGGAGCATGCGGCTTGGAAGGGATGTCTGGGTATGGTGGGTCTGGATGCATAGGAGTTGAGTTGACGGTGACGCAGTTCCCTGTATAGTGACCCCTGTCTTGTGGCTGAGGAGTGATCAAGGCAGGATATGGGAGTGGGTGGTGGTGCAGCTTGGGGAGGTTTCTTGGGGTGGGTCTGAGGAAGTCCTGTCCTCCCCTACTCCCAGCCCAGCCAGAACTAGCAGCTGAGCCTGGGACAGGATAGGAGTTACTGGCTGGGGTGTCCCCAGCCCCATTGCCCTCATCCCTGCAGTGATTTACCACTGCACCTGCTGCTCCAGGTGCCTATAATGCTGCAGGGAAGCACAGAAATCTGTGGGGGACATGAATTCTGGGCATGCACAATGGCACAGAATTCCACCAGGAGTAGTATTTCATAACATACGTTTGTTACCTCTCATTGTTCTTATCTTGGAAAAAGTATCCCTATTCATTATTTTGTCAAACCACTTAATCTGGTAGTAGATTGGGATGTATCTGTGCTAGCTGGCATATATTTAAATAAATATATAGTACCAAGTATACTAGCAACAGCTTTCCCACGTTCATGTACTGAACAATGACCTTGTAATTATCTGCTCTAATATGTAGCCTATCTTTGGTTTACAGCCTCTGGTTCAGGCCTCAGATCTTGTACAAGGCTCAGTGCTTGAGGCTCTATCTCTCTATACTACATTCCCCTGATTTTTGTTTTTTTATGGAGAGGATGTTTACCCAGCATCCTGGAAAAGCATAATTCATGAATTGAAAATGACCCAGTGGGCTAAACACCGTTTTATGGCCATTTTGCTTTACCCATTCACATATTTATGCTCCATGTGTTCAATGGTTAGCAAATTCCCTCATATGCTGGGGACAGTTTCCTTCAATCAATTGATCTCAGTTCCATCATGGGCCTGGGAATGTTAGGTCTGGGAATTTGACTGAGGGGTGTAGATTTACATTTTTTTTGAAAAACAGGAAGAGGCACTATTACAATATGTTTCACAGTGCTTTATACATGCCCAGTAAAACAGAAATTTGGAGTAGTGACATTACAAATAAGGCCTTCATATATAAATGTTTTGCAATTAGTTACTACGCGATACTGTCCATCCATGTTATAGGTTGCCCTTACTGCTGATTGAAATCATTTGGTAAGCTTCACTGGGCAGGAGACAGGAGAGGCTAATTTTTTTGTTTCATTGGATTGGTGTGAATTATTTATTGTTGTCACACTCTGGATTTGCCGTGTCAACACCATTGCCTGGCATAAGAAGCCATGTTCAGTGCTCTTTAGACACTGAACAAGAATGTTTTTTATTAACATGTGCCTTAGTTAGGATGCAATGACTCTGACCCCAAATTGTAACTGATACTAATGGGAAATTAGTTACAGTGTTTATAGATATATAAATTTATTTTAAAATTTGCACAATGGATTGCATATTACTGATAATTAGTTCCTTCTGCTCCATAATTAAAGTACTAATCCCTCCTCTTTTCTTAATAGCTTCACCTAATTCATTAGTTAGAGAGTTTTAAGTTTAAGGTTTAATTTTTCAAATGTTTATAGAATTTTATAGGGTAAACTTTTTTTGTTTGTTTGTTTGTTTTGGGTTTTTTTGTTTGCCATCCAGTATGGTTGCCACAGGGTTTGTTGTTCTTGGGGCTTTTTTTCTGGGGTGGCAGGTAGGGGTTGGCGTTACAGCTGGGTTTTGTTTACATACATATTCACTAATTATTTGGGGCCTACTAACGTACAACTGTTTGCCTTTGAAAAAACCCAGGCTTGTTTATATGCCAAACATTTAACATTTTTAACCAATTTGTTTTTTTTCCTTGCCTTTATACTGTTTGCTGCAATTAGTTGGTTCATTTCTACTTGTATTTGGTTAAAAAAATTTTTAACATATACACATGCACATATGTACAAACCTGTTTTTATATTATCTGTTTTAAATAGGTCTCCAGATTTAGATAACCTTGCAATATACTCAATTACTGTATTTAGTGATTTTCACTTTTGAATCCCAAAGGACTTTACAAAGGAAGAGAGTGTCATTATCTGCAATTTACAGTTGGGGAAACTGAGGCACGGAGCAGTGCTGTGACATGCCTAAGTTCAGTCATCAAACCAGTGGCAGAGCCAAGATTAGAATTGAGGCCATTCAGTTCTTACACCTCATTGGAACATGCTGCCAAGGGGTGAAAATAGGTGGGGCTATGGAAAGAGGAGAATATGTAATTTAAAGAGTGGGAGTCAGATCCAAATTATGGCATTCTGAGGGCTTAAGCTATGTCAAGTGTAAGAGGCCCCATGCCATTAAAATTTATTATTTTAATAGAAAAAAGAATCATAGAATAATAGAAGATTAGGGTTGTAAGAGACCTCAGCAGGTCATCTAGTCTGACCCCTTGTTCAAAGCAGGACCAATTCTCAACTAAATCATCCCAGCCAGGGCTTTGTCAAGCCTGATCTTAAAAACCTCTAAGGAAGGAGATTCCACCACCTCCATAGGAAACCCATTCCAGTGCTTCACCACCCTCCTAGTGAAATAGTGTTTACTAATATCAAACTTAGACCTCCCCCACTGCAACTTGAGACCATTGCTTCTTGTTCTATCATCTGCCACCACTGAGAACAGCCTAGCTCCATCCTCTTTGGAACCATCTTTGGAAAGGCTGCTATCAAATTCCCCCTCACTCTTCTCTTCTGCAAACTAAATAAGCCCAATTCCCTCAGCGTCTCCTCGTAAGCCCCAGCCCCCTAATCATTTTTGTTTCCCTCTGCTGGACTCTCTCTAATTTGTCCACATCCTTTCTGCAGTGGGGAGACCAAAACTGGATGCAGTACACCAGATGTGGCCTCCCCAGTGCCGAATAGAGGAGAATAATCACTTCCCTCAATTTGCTGGCAATGCTCCTACTAATGCAACAAAATATTCCATTGGCTTTCTTGACAACAAGGGCACACTGCTGACTCATATCCAGCTTCTCCTCCACTGTAATCCCCAGGTCCTTTTCTGCAGAACTGCTGCTTAGCCAGTTGGTCCCCAGCCTGTAGTGGTGCACAGAATTCTTCCCTCCTAAGTGCAAGACTCTGCACTTGTCCTTGTTGAACCTCATCAGATTTCTTTTGGCCCAATCCCCCAATTTGTCTAAGTCACTCTGAACCCTATCCCTACCCTCCAGCATATCCACCTCTCTCCCCAGTTTAGTGGAATCTTCAAAATTGCTGAGGGAGCAATCCATCCCATCATCCAGATCATTGATAAAGATGTTGAAAAAACCGGCCCCAGGACCGACCCCTGGGGTACTCTGCTTTATACTAGCTGCCAACTAGACATCGAGCCGTTGATCACTACCTGTTGAGTCCGACAATCTAGCCAGCTTTCAATCCACCTTATAGTCCATTCATCCAATCCACACCTCTTTAACTTGCTGGCAAGAATACCATGAGAGATGGTATGAAAAGCTTTGCTAAAGTCAAGTTATATCACATCCCCCACTTTCCCCATAGCCACAGAGCCTGTTATCTCATCATAGAAGGCAATCAGGTTGGTCAGGCATGACTTGCCCTTGGTGAATCCATGTTGACTGTTCCTGATCAAGTGCTCCTCCAAGTGCTTCAAAATAGATTCCTTAAGGATCTGCTCCATGATTTTGCCGGGGATTGAAGTGAGGCTGATTGGTCTGTAGTTCCCTGGGTTCTCCTTCTTCCCTTTTTAAAATATGAGCACTATATTTGCCTTTTTCCAATTGTCTGGTATCTCCCTTTATTGCCACGAGTTTTCAAAGATAATGGTTCTGCAATCATATCAGCCACCTCCCTCAGGACCCTTTGATGCATTAGAGCTGAACCCATGAACTTGTGCATGTCCAGCTTTTCTAAATAGTCCTTAACCTGTTCTTTCACCACTGAGGGGTGCTCACCTCCTCCCCATACTGTATTGTCCAGGACAGCAGTCTTGGAGCTAAACTTGTGTGTTAAGACTGACACTAAAAAGCATTGAGTACTTCAGTTTTTTCCACATCATCTGTCACTAGATTACCTCACCCACTTAGAAAGGGACCCACACTTTCACTGATCTTCTTGTTGCCAATATACCTGCAGAAACCCTTCTTGTTACCCTTCACATCGCTTGCTAGCTGCAACTCCAACTCTGATTACACCCCTGCATTCTTGAGCAATATTTTTACACTCCTCCCTAGTCATCTGCCCAAGTTTTCACTTCTTGTAAGCTTCTTTTTTCTGTTTAAGCTCACCGAAAATTTCACTGTTAAGCCAAGCTGGTCGCCTGTCCTATTTGCTATTTTTTTTTTTTTGCACATCAAGATGGTTTGTTCCTGCACACTCAATAAGGCTTCTTTAAAATGCAGCCAGCTCTCCAGGACTCTTTTCCCCTCCGTATTAGCCTCCCAGGGGATCGTGACCATCAGTTCCCAAAGGGAGTCAAAGTCTGCTTTTCTGAATTCCAGGGTCCGTATTTTGCTACTCTCTTTTCTTCCTTTTGTGAGGATCCTGAATTCACAAAAGGAAGTGAGTCACTGCCTTTGTCACTCATGGCCAAGGCTGCCTAGGTTGCCACCCACTTCTACTTCCCCTACTAATTCTTCCCTATTTGTAAGCAGTACGTCAAGAGGAGCACAGCCTCTAGTTGGTTCCTCCAGCACTTGTACCAGGAACTTGTCCCCAACACTCTCCAAAAACATCCTGGATTGTCTGTGCATTGCTATATTGCTCTCCCAGGAGAAGTCAGGGTGATTGATGTCCCTCATGAGAACCAGAGCCTGTGATCTGGAAACTTCAGTTAGTTGTCCAAAGAAAGTCTTGTCTATCTCTTCCTCCTGGTCCGGTGGTCTATAGCACATGGCCACCACTGCATCATCCTTGTTGCTCTCGCCTCTAAAGTTAACCCAAAGACTCTCAACAGGATTTTCTCCAATTTCATACTGGAGCTCTGAGCAATCATACCACTATGTTAGCCCTGGTCTACACTGTGGATGGGGGGGTCCACCTAAGATACGCAACTTCAGCTATGCAAATAGTGTAAGTCAGTTGAAGTTGACTTACCTGTCCATGAGGATGGCGGCGAGTTGACTGCTGCTGCTCCCCCATTGACCCCACTTCCACCTTTCAGGAGCTGGAGTTCCAGAGTCAAAGGGGAGCGCATTCGGGGATTGATTTCTCATTTAGAATTGCCCCACCAGGTTTCTGTTATTCCAATCATGTCATAGTTCCTTGATTGTGCCAAGACTTCCATTTCTTCCTGGTTTTTTCCCAAGCTTCTTGCATTCGTGTACATGCACCTAAGATAACTAACCCATTGCCCCTCTTTCTCAGTATGTATCAGGAGTCTTCTCCTCTTGCACCCTCCTCCTTGTGTTTCCTCTCGGTATCCCACTTCACCACTTACCTCTTAGGTACCCTACTTAGGTCACCCTCCCCTGGCAAACCTAGTGTAAATCCCTCCTCACTAGGTTAGCAAGCCTGCCTGTGAAGATGCTCTTCCCTTTCATTGTTAGGTGGATCCCATCCTCTTCCTAGCAATCCTTCTTCCTGGAACAACATCCCATGGTCAAAGAATCGAAAGTCCTCTCTCCAACACCACATGCCTAACAACGCATTCACCTCTACAATCTGACAGTCCCTATCTGGGCCTTTTCCTTAAACAAGGAGGATGGACAGGAACACAATTTGTGCCTCAAACTCCTTTATCCTTCTCCCCAGAGCCACATCGTTTTCAGTGACCCGCTCAAGGTCATTGTTGACAGTATCATTGGTGCCCACATGGAAAAGTAGGAAAGGGTAGTGGTCCAAGGTCTTGATCAGTTTCAGCAGACACTCCGTCACAGCCTGGATTCTAGCTGCAGGCAAGCAGCACACTTCTCAACTCTCCCTATCTTGTCAGCAGATGGATGACTCCATCCCCCTTAGGAGGGAATCCCCGACCACCAGCACCCATCTCAAAGGACATTTACTATATAAACATGAAAGTTTATGTTCTCACAGGAAAACTAGAGAGGATTTCTTTTACACCATGAATAAGGAAAATTATCCTTCTTTTCATATGAATAAATGAAATAATGTTTCATTAATTTTGTTAGAGAAATACGTTTATCCAGACTGTATATAAAATATATTTACAAATGTTTATTACAATTTAATTTTCAGTATGAAATAATGAATTATTGGTATTTTCTTTTGCCATACTATAAAAATGCAGTGAAGGTTTCCAAAAGTGACAGAGAGAAGCCAACACAAATGTATCCTCCTCAAGATCCACTTGACCCAAGTCCATAAAATAATCACCTGCAAACTCAATCATGTGAAGCATGGATAGCACATGAAACAGAAATAAGCGTGCACACTAAAATACACAATTGTACATATGTACAGATCAAAAGAATAAAGAATGCACTAACACTTAAGAAAACAAAGAAAATCAGGAGCAAAGGCACTCTATGAATAAGCATGCTGGACTGTAAAGAAAAGATGGCAGCCTTCTGGTTACCACTATCCAAGGGGGACACTATACATGACATCATTCCTAGGACTAGTCCTATCTGAGTATGAACTTGGCAGGATTTCTTCACGATACTGCATTTTTCCTGATTTTATTGGCAGTGAGATTATTTATTTATTTATTTATTTATTCAAATAAGTTATGAAGGCATGGTCAGAATTTTATCAGTAGCAGCTGGTCAGGAAAATGCTGCCTTAGGAGACTGATAGCAGACTTACTCATAGAAATACTAATAATACAAGTGCAATTATAGTCTTTTTTTCCCCTCATCCCTAGCCTCCCGCCTGTCAATAATGAACAATTAGTGAAGGGTAAGTGTAGGGTAAGGGTATTTGTGCAGCCAGATGCATATATTTTTGTCATATTTGAATGAAAATGTCTATATTTAGAGAGAATCTTCTTTCCCCTTGTCTCCTTTATTTGTCAAGCGAATTGGATACAATTTGAAATGGAGTCAGAGTTTTTTTTTTCCTTTTCTTTTTTAGAGGCCCCTCATGTTGTGAGGCCCTATACTGTAGCTCAGTTAGCTTAATGCCTCAATCCAGCACTGGTGGGTGATGAGCTATTGGAATTAATTGATAAACTTAACAGTAACAAGTCACTGGGACCAGATGGCATTCACCCAAAAGTTCTGAAAGAACTCAAAGGTGAAATTGAGGAACTATTAACTATGATTTGTAACCTGTCCATTAAATCAGCTTCAGTACCCAGTGTCTGGAAGATAGCTAATGTAATGCCAATATTTAAATAGGGCTCTAGAGGTGATCCCGGCAATTGCAGTCTAACATCAGTACTGGGCAAATTAGTTGAAACAATAGTAAAGAATAAAATTGTCAGAGACATAGAAGAACATAAATTGTTGGGCAAAATTCAACATGGTTTCTGTAAAGGGAAGTCGTGTCTTACTGATTTATTAGATATCAGAGGGATAGCCATGTTAGTCTGGATTTGTAAAAACAGCAAAGAGTCCTGTGGCACCTTACAGACTAACAGATGTATTGGAGCATGAGCTTTCGTGGGTGAATACCCACTTTGTCGGATGGATAAGGGGGATCCAGTGGACACAGTGTACTTAGATTTCTAGAAAGCCTTTAACAATGTCCCTCACCAAAGGCTCTTAAGAAAAGTAAGTTGTCATGTGACAAGAGGGAAGATCCTTTCATGGATTGAAAACTGGCTAAAAGATAGGGAACAAAGGATAGATTTTCAGAAATAGAGTGGTGTAACTAGTAGCATTCCCCAAGGGTCAGTCCTAGGACCAATCATAGAATATCAGAGTTGGAAGGGATCTCAGGAGATCATCTAGTCTAACCCCCTGCTTAAAGGGGAACCAATTCCCTAAATGTCCCCCTCAAGGATTGAGCTCACAAGCCTAGGTTTAGTAGGCCAATGCTCAAACCTCTGTACAATACCTCCACCTACTCCTAGTCAATTTATTCATAAATGATCTGGAGAAAGGGATAAACAGTGAGTCAGCAAAGTTTGCAGGTGATACTAAACTGCTCAAGATAGTTTTCTCATAGAATATTAGGGTTGGAAGGGACTTCAGGAGGTCATCTAGTCCAACCCCCTGCTCAAAGCAAGACCAATCCCCAGATTTTTACCCTAGTTCCCTAAATGACCCCCTCAAGGATTGAATTCACAACCCTGGGTTTAGCAGGCCAATGCTCAAGCTATCCCTCCCCCAAAAGACCAATACAGACTGTGAAGCACTTCAAAAAGATTTCACAAAAGTAAGTGATTAGGCAACAAAATGACAAATGAAATTTAATGTGGATAAATGTAAAGTAATGTACATTGGGAAAAAAAATAACCCCAGCTATACATACAATATGATGGGGGCTAAATTAGCTACAACTAATCAGGAAAGAGATCTTGGAGTTATTGTGGATAGTTCTCTGAAGACATCCAGGCAGTATGCAGTGGCAGTCAAAAAGTTGAACAGGATGTTAGGAATCATTAAAAAAGGGATAGAGAATATGATGGAGACTATTTTACTGTCCTTATAAAAATCCATGATATGCCCACATCTTGAATATTGCATAAAGATGTGGTCTCCTCATCTCAAAACAGATTCAGAGAAGGGCAACTAAAATTATTAGCTATTAGCCAGAATGGGTAAGGAATGGTGTCCCTAGCCTCTGTTTGTCAGAGGGTGGAGGTGGATGGCAGGAGAGAGATCACTTGATCATTACCTGTTAGGTTCAGTCCCTCTGGGGCACCTGGCATTGACCACTGTCGGCAGACAGGATACTGGGCTGGATGGACCTTTGGTCTGACCCACTATGGCCATTCTTATGTTCTACACATGCACCTTGAGATCAGTACAATGACTAACACACTGTCTTCTGGCTTAGTAACATTTATCTGATGTCATAAGACATTTTAGGGAAGCTGTCAAAATGCCTGGGCCTTACCCTATAACACGTAATCAGCAATGGAGACAGTTTTCACAGGAAAAAATAGACATTTGATTCAATTTATGAGCAAAATATATATCAAATATATATTGGGGCAAACTCCTCTACCTCTGCACTTTCTGGCGGATTTTTGTTTGCTTCAGAGGTTCCTGGCAGTCCTCAGTTTGGCACAAACCGGCAATTCATTTAGCTAACCTCATCACTGGCCAGCATGGGGGAAAAGGAGAGACTCACAGTCTAAGTCAACTCCTCCTATATCAAATAGGGAATGGGGAGGATGTGGGGGGGAAACCCGAGCCCACCATTTACTTCAGGTTCCAGCCCAGGCCCTATGGATAGTAGCTATCTGCAATGTTTCCTACAGCAGCTGCATGGCAGCTACATTTCTCTGGGCCACTTCCCCATAGTCTCCCCGCAAAACATTCTTCCTGATGGCATTTGTACTCCTCAAGCCTCCAGCAGCACACCCTCTCACTCCCAGCTCCTTGCACATGCCTAACTGAAGGGAGGTCCTTTTTTTAAACCAGGTGCCCTGATTAGCCTGCCTGCTTTAATTGATTGTAGTATGATCTTAATTGTCTCCAGGTGTCTCAATCAGCCTGCCTTATTTAGTACTAGCAGGTTTCTGCTTGCTCTAGGGCAGCCCCTGCTCTGGTCACTCAGGGAACAGAAAACTATTCATTCAGTGGCCTGCTTTCCAACAGACTCCTGCACCCAACTGGTCTGGGTCTATCACTATATATATATATATATATATATATATATATATAATCCTGAAAGAAAAAATTCTCTCAGTTAAAACAGAGATGTCAAAACTGAGCATATAAAAATTAAGGATAACTTAAGAAAGTTAAATATATTACCTTCTGTGAATGGACTCCCTTCTTCTGATGTTTCTTTCTTAGAACCATTCTTCTTTGCTATATAATTAAGTATAAAATATTTTGGTATGCTGAGTAAGTTGTTGGCATGCCAAAGAGATACAATAAAACAGATGATTAGCAAAGTGCTTGATTTATTCAGGTAGAAACTATAAGTACAGTATAAATTTGTTATACTATGCATGATAGGCAGAAGGAAGGATTTAAATACACAGATAGCTGAAGGGTTAAGAGAAGGGGAGGGACGAGAAACATAAAATGCTTCACGAACAATTTGAGACTTGTGGAAATACCCATCAATGATGTATATTCTACTGATATTGAACATTTCAACATTCATAAAAGTATTTTGAATTGATAATGTCAAATTGATTCTTAGCAGCCTCTTTTATTCCAAAATGTTTCATGTCTATAAATTGTGGAATTTGTATTAGAGTAATATTTGTTCACAGACCTGATCAATTAGAAGAGGGTTGAAAACTATGACAAAATACTTTTGCTATTATGGCAAATTTGAAAATATTTTCCATTCTGCTATGTTTTGTAAGAGCCCATTGTTTTATTTTCCAAATTTTCTGTCAAAATATTTTTAAGTAAAATTATTTTGATTTTAGATGCAGATATATTTTAAAATGAATTTTTCAGATTTTTTTAAAAATGTACCATGTGTTTTAGTGACCAGTCAAAATCCATAATACAAAAACAGTTAAGCAATAAAAATGGGTGGGGGGGAGGATTTTGAAAAACAAACAAGTCAGCTTTAATCATTTAAAGATTCTGCTGAAAAATGGAAAATTCAGAAAAAAAAATTGAAATGTTTTTGTAAAAATAATCCTTTTAAAAGGACCAGATTTTGATGATATATAAATAAATAAATTCTGACAAACTGCATTCTCAAGTGTAGTGCTCACTACAGTGAGTAATCTCATTAAAGCCAATGAAGTCAGAATCCATGGCAGTAAGCACTATGAAAAATAGTTTTGCCAGGATCAGGCCTCAATATTGTGCTGCTACCCCCTCACTTTCATTCCATATGAAATTCATTGATTCATAGATTATAAAGACAGAAAGGACCACTGTGATTATCTAGTCTGACCTACTGTAAAACAAAGGGCTTAGAACTTTCTAGAAATCATTCCTTTTTGAACAGGAACAGAACTTTTAGAAAAACACCATCTGAATTTTAAAAAAAATTACAGTAATGGTGAATCCACCGCAACCCTTGGTAAATTGTTCTAGTGATTAATCATGCTCACTGTTAAAAAATGTATGTCATATTTCCACACGGCCGCCCAGAGGATACAGGGGGCCTGGGATCTTCGGCGATGGGGGGCCCCCGCTTTGGTGGTAATTTGGCGGCAGGGGGTCCTTCCGCCCCGTAGTGGAAGGACCCCCCATCGCCGAAGACCCGGAGTGGAAGAAACTCCAGGGGCCTGGGCCCTGCGAGAGTTTTCCGGGGCCCCCGGAGCGAGTGAAGGACCCCACTCCAGGAGCCCCAAAAAACTCCAGTGGGGGCTCCTGTGGGGCCCAGGGCAAATTGCCCTACTTCCCCCCGCTCTGGGCGGCCCTGTATTTCCAGTCTGTATTTGTGTAGCTTTAACATCCAGTTGTTTGATTTTGTTGTACCTTTATCAGCTAGATTACAGAGCCCTTTATCAAATATTTATTTCCCATGTAGGTTACAGAATGTGAGATCATGTCACCCCGTAACCTTCTCTTTGTTAAACTAAACAGATTGAGGTCTATGAGTCTATCATTATATGAAATATTTTCTAAATCTTTAATAATTCTTGGGACTTTTCTCACACTCTCTCCAGTTTTTCAACATCCTCTTGAACTGAGGGCGCCAGAACTAGACACAGGATTCTAGTAGGGGTCACACCAGGGCCAAACAGACAGAGGTAATTCAAAATACTAGAACAGACAATTTTTTTAAAATAATCTTCTTCTGGTACTAGATGTTCAGAGATGATCAGACTAAAATAAATAAATATTAAAAAAAAGCCCTGAAGTCTTTCTGAGCATCAATAAACATGTCATCCAGTTTAGTTTGATGTTTGCTTTTCAATTGATTAAAATTTTATAATGATTATTTCCCCCTTTGTGGATGATTATTTCCCCCTTTAAACATGCCGATAATGCACTTACCTTTACATCGCCAAAATGCCCAGGCACCAATACCAATCAACAGAAGGTTTAAAGCAGCTGATGCCGAGAATGCAGCAGGCCAAGGAGAACCATTATGGCAAATATCACCTTTGAAAACAATATATGAAAAATATCACCGTGTCTCTTCTCCATGCTTAGGAACAATGAGTCAGGCTCCATGGATGCATGAAGCAGAGTAGTTGACTAGTTTTGTGGTACAGAACAGGAACACAGGAACCTCAGGAGAATGGGGGACACAAGACCATGCCTCCTCTAGCCCCACCCCACTCCTCTTTTCCCCGAGGTCCCACCCTACCGTGGCCCACATTCTTCTTCCCCCACTGGCCAGACTGAAAACAATTATAAGAGCCACTGAGAGAGCGCAGGCCATTGTGGGGATCCACGGACCTGTGTCCCCACCCCCCTGGGGCATGCCACTCAGGGCAGGTGGAGGGTCCAGGGCAGTGGCCCAGCTCCAGCTTCTGGGGGGAAGAAGAGGAGCAGGTGTGGGGCCACGGAGAATGACTGGCACAGGAAATAGGCTGGCACCATGAGCGGGGGTTGCACTCACAGTGGGGAGAGCATCAGCTCCCCTGCTGCAAAGAGCAGCCCTTGCCTGTGCCACTCTGTTCTTGCCGAAGCTTTCAGTTTTCAATTGGGTGGACCATGATTCCTTGGCCCCCCTGTTCTGGCACCGCGGTACAGAATATCAGCTAGATCTGCAAAACTGGTATAAATTGCCATTGATTTACACCAGCTAATGATCTAGCCCTTGAGTAGGAGAGCTGCCATAGTCACTCGTGCTCTTATACTGCCTGTTTTATGTAGGCCAGATTCTGACGCCCTTACTCACAGTGAATTGAATCTTACTCTTTGAAACCAATGGCACTAATTTCAGATCAATGTACTATGCAGTATCAGCGAGGGCATCATAATCTGGCCCTGGGTCCTTGGCAGTTTTGGGCAACAATAAAGATACTGGACCAGATTCCCAGCTGATGTAAATCGGTCCCTCTCCACTGGAGTCAATGGGCCAAATCCTCGAGTAGTGTAGAATTTACTCCCATTTATACCATCTGAGGTTTGGCCCACTGATTCTAGATTTCACATTGCGAGATCAGGGAAATCAGTTTCATCCACTGCCCTGAGTGAGCAATGAACATCCCTGCACATTCTTCAGAGGTAATGTTGGTAGGTGGCCAGCTCAAGACGTCTTGAACTTATGTAGGACTAACATGGTTCATAAGCCTTATTCTGTCCTTTGGCATTGGGGGAATTGTACTTCAATATAATGATTTCTGACATATTGGACTGACAGCTATTTCACACCAGTTTGTAGTCTGAAGCTCTGCATTGCTGGTTAGCTCACACTTTACAGAGCAACAAAAGGGGGCTGTGGTGAGACAGAATCAGGCCCAGTGTTTCATACTCTGTGCATTTAGAGCTTAGTTGTCCTGCACAGGCACAGTTTAGAGTAAGAGGCTGGTGGGGAGTTGTCCTATCCCAGAGCTCCTATGTGTACACAGGCTGCTACATGCAGCTTGCAGCCCCTTGCAGAGCTGGGCAGCTCCACTGGCTGGTTCATGTGGGGCAGAGCTATGGGCCTGCCTCCTGGAGTTCTGCCTGGCCTTTATACAGGTGGCAGAGAAAGACAAGGCTCCTTGTACCCTCTCTGCACTGCACATCTCCATCATGGAGAGGCAAAATCTGACCTGGCCCAATGAAATCACCAACCTGCAATTTTAAGTTCAGTTGTATCATCAGCGCTCCACTCATTAGACTTCACAATGCAGTTGTATGTTCCCCTATCAGCCGGTTGGACGTTCTTCAGCTTTAAAGACACATTCCCAGAGGTGAATCCATCCTTCAACAGCATGGTCCGGCCCTGGTATTTCTGCCCTGGCTCATCCTGGCCTTTCTGGGCTCTGTATTCATGGACAGTCTCTAGAACTCCCTGGATGATTTTCTTCCATTGCACTTCCATATTCTCTGGCTGTGTCCTGGTGGAGATCTGGCAGGGTAAGACCACATCCTGGCCGACAATCCCCGTGACAGTTGGGCATGAGTTAACTTCGAATTTCTCTGAAATAATCAAACCTAAATGAGAGAGTGTCCACAGTGCAACTGGAGGAGTTATTGCAGCATGGGTAGGCATGTTTGTGCTAGCTTTAATCCAGCTAGCCTGGCTAAAAAGAGCAATGAACACAAGGCAGCATGCGCTTCAGATGTATATACCCACCCAGAACTTTGTATACATATTCACATTCCTATCTCACACAGGGGTTCATGTTGCTGTGTCTTCAATGCTATTTTTTACTTAGCTAGCTAGATTTAAGCTAGCACAGGTATTGCTACCTGAGCTGCAATCAGTCCTTTGATTGGAGTGTAATTGTGCCCTGAGGGTTTGTCCAGAATAAAACTGATGGTGTGTCTAATGGCCATAAATTCCAAGCACTGGGACAGGAATCTCTCTTCATAAATTAAAGAGTGGAAATACTCTGCAATACGGTGACCAGATGAGAGGAAGAAAATATTGGGACACATGGGGGTGGGAAAGGTGTTGCTGGCGAAGGGAAAAAAAAAAGCCGAGTGCTGCTAGCAGAGCGAAATATTGGGACAAACACCTAAATATCGGGATGGTCCCGATTTTATCGGGATATCTGGTCACCCTACTTTGCAAATATGTAATAGATTGTAATCTTTATGGTTCATGAATAATAAGCACCTAATCTTATTCTTATTAAAATTTTTATTTTTGCAGATGATATTGACTCAAGCATTTACCAAGGAAGATTTACAATTACTGACAAAGGAGAGCAGGAAAGCAGAAACTTCAGAATGAATGTCATCACTGGAAAGACAAAAAATATTGCATTTGGAAGACAAGAGGAAGAGATAAACATCAAATCTGGAGACAAAGAACAAAAACAAGTGGCAAAATGTAGGACTATTATCAAAGAATAGGAATTGTGAAGATGACATAAAAAGAAGAATCAGACTAGCTGCTACTACATTTGGAAACTGCAACATCTGGAAGACATTTTGATAACAAAGAAACTCAGTGTGTGAGAGGCAACTATCATGTTGATACTCCTGTGCAGATAGGAATCAGGTATATGAGGAAAGCCAATGAAAAGAAGACATTGAGTGCAGAAATTAACTGGCTGCGGGGAATACTGAGAATTTCAAGACTACAGAAAATAAAAAATGAAATGATAAGAAAATGGGGAGGGCGAGAAACAACTCTGTTACAGAAGATTCAAGAAGGATAACTGCAATGGGATGGACTTGTATCAGGAATGGATCTAAAAAGGGTACCCTACATGGCATTCCAGAGTGCAATTAAGTACAAACAGACAGACTAAGAATGCATTGGATAGATACGGTGACACAGGAAAAAAAAGGATTTAAAGACAAATGAAGCTGTGAAGTTGGTTCAAGACAGAAAGTGGTGGAAAGATGTCACTGGACCCACCGTAGTAGCTGCTGAGCTGACAGATGGGAATCAAAAAAGAAGAATGAAGATCAGTTTTGTTATTGCACCATTGATCTACAAGACATTGTGTAACACATCAAAGATGCCAAATAATAAAAAGAGCCTGCCTGTAAGTGATATAAGGGCTGGTTTATGAGAACATCTTGAAAAAATATAAGATGTTGTCCTGGTCTGCACCCTCACTTGAAACTGGGCGGTTTCAAAGTGAGGACCAGCATGTCTTCCCCCCACCCCAAAATCCTAGGGTAGGTCTCCCCTTCGGCTGCCACCACCCGGTCAATTCCGTGGGCCGGGACACCCCTGTTTCCCCCCTTGGGAACACAGATCAATTCACAGAGGAGGAACCTTCCCCCTCCCCCCTCTTCCCTCTCTCCAGCCTGCTCCGGAGACAGAGAAGCCTGGATTCAAACGCCTTGAATCTCTACACACAGGGAAGCAGCCCACTTCCCCTCCTTCCCCTGAATTTCCCCAAGGGAAGGAATTAACCAAGTCCAAAGAAAAGAAAAGAATTTATTAAGAGAACAAAAAGAAAATACAGAATCTCTATGAGCCCAAGCTGGACACTCATAGGGTATAACCTTATCAATCTCTGGAGAGAATCCCCTCTCCCCCTTTCTTTCTCAGTGAAAGCAAAATCAGCAAACAGGAATAAAGCATTTCCTTTAGCAAACACACAATTGCAAATATAGAAATCAAATCATAAGACTAATTCGCCTTCCTAATTAATACTCACTATTAATTAGTAGAAACTACTCCAGGAGAACTTGGAGACATGACTGTCCTCTCTTAGATTCAAAAAGAGTTCTAACAAAGAACACAGACAAAGGCTTCCCTCCACAGAGATTTGAAATTATCTCGTCTCTGATTGGTCCTTTGGTCAGGTGGTCACCAGGTACTGCATGTTAACCCTTTACAGGTAACACAGACTTTAACCCTTAACTATCTGTTTATGACAGATGTGTTTCAAGAAATGCAGGAAAAAAAATATTTTTTTGTAAAACAGTCCAAATTTTAAACTGTGTAGTTTAAAGAAAATAAAAGATTTTTATTGGGGGATGGAGGTGGCATCTATGTTTTTTTCCTTGATCACTGGTACAATTGGGAAAGAGGGGAGAGAATGGAGAAAAGCAAAAAAGAAAAAGGAGGAAAAAATCCCAAACTGATGTTTTGAGGGAAGGAGGTGGTCTTCTGAAAAATCATAGAAATAAAATATATATTTCAGAGTGGTGGTAGCCGTGTTAGTCTGTATCAGCAAAAACAACGAGGAGTCCTTGTGGCACTTTAGAGACTAACAAATTAATTTGGAAATAAGCTTTTGTGGGCTAAAACCCACTTCATCAGATGCATGGAGTGGAACATACAGTAGGGAGGTATAAATACACTGCATATGAAAAAATGGGAGTTGCCTTACCTGGGGGAGAGGGGGCTGTCAGTGCTAACAAGCCAATTCAATTAAGTGGGCTATTCTCAACAGTTGACAAGAAGGAGTGGGAATCACTTTTATAGTGTTAATGAGGCCAATGTAAACAAAGTGGCCCATTTCAAACAACTGACAAGAAGGTGTGAGTATTTAGCATGGGGAAATTAGTCTTTGTAAAAACAAGGGGTATTTGTGGCACCTTAGAGACTAACAAAATGATTTAGTTTTTGTAGTTACCCATCCACTCTGAGTCTTTATTCAGGCCTAATTTGATGGTGTCCACTTTGCCAATTAATTCCAGTTCTGCCAGTTTCTCATTGGAGTCTGTTTTTGAAGTTTTGTTGTTGAAGAATTACCATATTTAACTCTGTTATTGAGTAACCAGGGCGACTGAAGTGTTCTCTTACTGGTTTTTTGAATGAGCATAAGCGAAGTGGGGTTTTTACCCACAAAAGCTTATGCTCAAATAAATCTGTTAGTCTTTAGGGTGCCACTGGGCTCCTTGTTGTTTTTGTGGATACAGACTAACACAGCTACCCCCGATACATAATTCCTGATGTCAGATTTGTGTCCATGTATTCTTCTCCATAGAGAATTTATTCTCCTTGCTAAATACTCACACTTTCATGTCAACTGTTTGAAATGGGCCACCTTGTTTAGATTGGCCTCATTAACACAACAAAAGTGATTCCCACTCCTTCTTGTCAACTGTTGAGAAGAGCCTACTTCATTGAATTGGCTCGTTAGCACTGACACCCCCCCTTGGTAAGGCAACTCCCATCTTTTCATATGCTGTGTATTTATACCTCCCTACTGTATGTTCCACTCCATGCATCTGATGAAGTGGGTTTTAGCCCACAAAAGCTTATTCCCAAATAAATTTGTTAGTCTCTAAGGTGCCAAAAGGACTCCTCAAAATATATATTGTTTGTAGAAAATGTTCATTGTGGGGAAAAGGGTATTTTTCTGTTGAAACAAAAGTTTCAAACACAGTTTCAATGCTCTATTTGTCCTAATTCCAGCCACCAGCTGCACCAATGTGACCCTCTAGACATAGACAGAGCAAGGTGCAATTTCCATTACTGCAGCTTATCCAGTTTCAAACTAGGATAAGATCAACCAAGCCAAATTGTGTGGGGGCGGGGACGGTTCTTATTTAAACTAGGGCTTTGGATTGGTCATCTTTCCCCGATGGTTAGAATTGTGGCAGATCTGCAGAGTGGGAAAATAGCACAAATTCATCTCTTACTGACAGGTGGTCCATGATGAACTGAGCACCTCAGTGGGAAAACTATGGCTAATAAAGGCTCTGAAACTGCAAGGTACTGATAACCTGCTGTGAGATGCTAAACTCAGCAGGCACTGAGAACACCCAGAGGCTTCCAGAACCAGATCCCCAATGCTTCTTGAATTACCTATTCATATCTCAGTAACACAAATAAAAACATCATCTCTGCTGAAATACAGATAGCAGCAGGAGTTTCATGCAAATTTAGGGTCTCTCTCCAGGGATTTTATGCTACAGCGAAGTGTTTTACCAATAGTGCTTTTACCTGATAAGGAATTCGCTGGTCTGAATATAAAGAACAGGCAGATGTAGAGCTGTACCTTGGACTTCATGCCTCTGGTAACTCATGTGGGAAGAGCCAGAAGGGCTGATCTGAAATGAGAGCAGCAATCAAAATAGACAGATGCTCAGAAATACAAGACACCTGATTTCTCGTTATTCTCTCTTGAAATACACCAGGCTTTTCTTTCCCTTCCTTCTCCAGTGTCATTGTATGATGCATGGAAAGCTGAACAATATATGAGGGTGTCACTATGTCCAGTAATTGTAGGGTGAGTGTGTGTGTGGTGGAGATTACATGAGAACTAGGGCTGTTGATTAATTGCAGTTAACCAATGCAATTAACTAAAAAAAATGGGATTAAAAATTAATCGTGATTAATTACAATCTTAAACAATAGAATACCAATTGAAATGTATTCAATATTTTGGAAGTTTTTCTGCATTTTTAATATGGATTTCAATTACAACACGATACAAAGTGTACAGTGCTCACTTTATATGATTATTTTTTATTACAAACATATGCACTATAAAAATTATAACCAAAAGAAACAGTATTTTTCAATTCACCTCATTCAAGTACTGAAGTGCAATCTCTTTGAAAGTGCAAATTACAAAATGTACTTTTTTTGTTACATAATTGCACTAAAAAACAAAACAATATAAAACTTTAGAGCCTACAAGTCCACTCAGTCCTACTCCTTTTTCTGTCAATCGCTAAGACAAACAAGTTTATTTACAGTGATGTGAGATACTGCTTCCTGCTTATTATTTACAATGTCACCTGAAAGTCAGAACAGGCATTTGCATGGTACTTTTATAGCCAGCATTGCAAGGTATTAACTACCAGATATGCTAAACATTCCTATGCCCTTTCATGCTTTGGCCACCATTCCAGAGGACATGCTTCCATGCTGATGATGCTCTTTAAAAAAATAATATGTTAAATAAATTTCTGACTGAATTCCTTGGGGGAGAATTGTGTCTCCTGCTCTGTTTTACCAGCATTCTGCCATATGTTTCATATTATAGCAGTTTCAGATGATGACCCAGCACATTAGTTTTCAGAACACTTTCACTGCAAAGTGAAATGCAAAGAATGTACCAGTGTGAGATTTCTAAAAATAGCTACAGCACTTAACCCAAGGTTTGAGAATCTGAAGTGCCTTCCAAAGTCTGAGAGGGATGAGGTGTGGAACAGGCTTTCAGAAGTCTTAAAAGAGCAACACTCCAATGCGGAAACTGCAGAACCTGAACCAACAAAAAAGAAAATCAACCTTCTTCTGGTGGCCTCTGACTAGGGCCGGCTCCAGGCACCAGTTTATCAAGCAGGTGCTTGGGGCAGCAACTCCGGAGGGGGGCAGCACTTTCAAGTATTCAGCGGCAATTCGGCGGAGGGTCCCTCACTCCTGCTCAGAGTGAAGGACCTCCCGCTGAATTGCAGCAGATCGCGATCGTGGCTTTTTTTTTTTTTTTGGGCTGCTTGGCTTTTGGCTCCAAAACCACTGGAGCCAGCCCTGCATCTGACTCAGATAATGAAAATGAACATGTGTCGGTCTGCAATTGCTTTGGATCGTTATCAAGCAGAACACATCATCAGCATGGAAGCATGTCCTCTGGAATGGGAACGATGGTTGAAACATGAAGGGATATATGAATCTTTAGCACATCTGGCTCATACATATCTTGCAACACCATTTACAACAGTGCCATGTGAATGTCTGTTCTCATTTTCATGTGACATTATAAATAAGAAGCAGGCAGAATTATTTCTGCAAATTGTAACCAAACATGTTTGTGTGAGCAATTGGCTAAACAAGAAGTAGGACTGAGTGGCCTTATAAGCTCTATCGTTTTATATTGTTTTATTTTGAATGCAGTTATTTTTGTACATAATTCTATATTTGTAAGTTCAACTTTCATGATAAACAGATTGCACTACAATACTTGTATGAAGTGAATTGAAAAATACAATTTCTTTTGTTTTTTACAGTGCAAATATTTGTAATAAAAATAAATATAAGGTGAGCAATGTACACTTTGCATTCTGAATTGTAATTGAAATCAATATATTTGAAAATGTAGAAAACATCCAAAAATATTTAAAATAAGTGGTATTCTATTATTGTTTTAAAGCGTGATTTATCTCATGATTAATTTTTTAAATCACTTGACAGCCCTAATGAGAACCTTTGCTGTGGCACAAGGGCCACTCACAATCATAGTCCTAGTGCTCTGGAAGGGCACGTGGCACAGCGCCTGCCCTTCTCCAGGGTTGCTGGAGGCACTGACTCTCCCTGAGGTACAATGGGCCAGAGATGCAGGCTGTGTCTAGGCTGCAGGCATTGCCTGTGAGGTCTTTAATCTCACTGGCTCAAGTCTTAGAGCAGTGAAGCTGCAGCAGCAGATGCTTCAGTCCGGGTGGTATGAACCAACCCACAATTCAGGATAATTACTTCCAGGGCTAGCCAGTGCAGCTGCGGCTTCACCTCTCCAGGACCGGAGCTAGTGAGATGTCACCCCAGCTAGCAACACAAGCTCTAAACCAGAGAATTTACTTCCTCACACAAGGGAAAGTCTCAGCTAGGAAAATTCAGCAGCTTTCCAGCCTTTTTGCATGCACCAGAGTCGCTAGGATTTCTGTTACCATTGGCTGTGCCTTAGTGTAAATCTACACTGCAATAAAATACCCACAGTATGGCCATGGCTGGGGCAAGGTTGTAGGGCTGTAAATTGCAGTGTAGATATTTGGGCTCAGGCTAGAGCCCAGGCTCTGAAACCCTGCAAGGGTGGTACTCAGATCCCAGGCACTAGCCTGACCCTGAATATCTACACTGCAATTTTTAGCCCAGAATTCAAGCCCTCTGAACTTCAGTCAATTGACTGGGCTCTGAGACTTGGTACTGAAGGTTTTTTATGTAATATCGATATAACCTTAAAGACACAATTCACTAAAAAAAAAATCTACATTTGTCATCAGCAAAAAAGGGCTTTTCTACATAGAGAGACTCAGAAAAATTGCTCCAGATTATCAAAATGTGTGAATTTAAAATGGATTAGTTAAACTGTTAACTTGGATTGACTTTCCTCAGACTCCCCATGTAGATAAGCCCTACATAGTGAAATGTGTCTCTCTTTAAGTTTAAATTAATATTGTCATTTATGAGCTTCTTTTTGAGTCCAAATGTCTTTATAGAAAACTAAACCATTTGTGACACTGTACAAACCAACCTGTTGCAAAATTAGATGCATGTCTGAAGGAACTATCTAGTGCTTCATATTTTAAACTCTGAGGTCCAAATTACATCTACCTTTTCCTGGGTGTGCACAAGGGGGAGGACAAGGAGACAAAGAGCTCCTTTTACCCACTCCCCATTGCACCCGCATAGGAAGCAGATGTAATTTGACTCTGAAAATCTATAGACATGAGAGGGAAATGATTGGCCTTGAAGTCAGAGGGGGCTTTGGGTTTTCAGCATTGCCTGTGTTTGGCTGTCTGATTGTACTGCTGAGTTAAGCCTTCCTTTAACATGGACACTGTGGGTTTAACTCATGTGGGTTGGTAACCTACACAATGAACTCAATGGCCATGAGTTTCAAAATTAACTTGATTTTGGGTGCTCTACTTGAGAGACATAAGAACAGCCATACTGGGTCAGACCAAAGGTCCATCTATCCCAGTATCCTGTCTTCTGACAGTGGCCAATGCCAAGTACCCCAGAGGGACTGAACAGAAAAGCTAATCATCAGATGATCAATCCCCTGTCACCCATTCCCAGCTTCTGGCAAACAGAACTTAGGAACACCATCCCTGCTCATCCTGGCTAAGATCCATTGATGGACCTACCCTCCATGAATTTATCTAGTGCTTTTTTGAACTCTGTTAAAGTCTTGGCCTTCACAGCATCCTCTGCAAGAAGTTCCACAGGTTTACTGTGCATTGTGTGAAAAAAATACTTCCTTTTTTGTTTTAAACCTGCTGCCTATTAATTTCATTTGGTGATCTCTAGTTCTTGTGTTATGAGAACGTGTTATGGGAACGTGTAAATAACACTTCCTTATCTACTTTCTCTACACCAGTCATGATTTTATCAACCTGTATCATATCCCCCATTGGTCGTCTCTTTTCCAAGCTGAAAAGTCTGTGTCTTATTAATATCTTCTCATATGGCAGCCGTTCCATACCCCTAATCATGTTTGTTGCCCTTCTCTGAACCTTTTCCAATTTCAATATATATATTTTTGAGATGGGGCAACCACATCTGCATGCAATATTCATGATGTGAGCATACCATGGATTTATATAGAGGCAATATGATATTTTCTGTCTTACTATCTATCCCTTTTGTAATGATTCCCAACATTTTGATAGCTTTTTTGACTGCTGTGGCACATTGTGTGGATGTTTTCGGAGGACTATCCACAATGAAACCAAAATCTCTTTCTTTAGACATAACAGCTAATTTAGACCACATCGTTGTATATACATAGTTGAGATTATGTTTTCCAATGTGCATTACTTTGTATTTATCAGTATTAAATTCTATTTGCCATTTTTTTGCCCAGTCACCCAGTTTTGTGAGATGCTTTTGAAGCTCTCTGCAGTCTGTTTGGGACTTAACTATCTAGAGTAGTTTTGTATCATCTGTAATGTTTGCCACCTCACTGTTCACCTCTTTTTCCAGATTATTTATGAATGTGTTGAATAGGACTGGGTCCAGTATGGACCCCTGGGGGACTCCACTATTTACCTCTCACCATTCTGAAAAGTGACCACTTATTCCTACCCTTTGTTTCCTATCTTTTAACCAGTTACCAATTTGTGAGAAGACCTTCCTTCTTATCCCAAGACAGTTTACTTTGCTTAAGAGCCTTTGGTTAGGGACCTTGTCAAAGGCTTTATGAAAAGCTAAGTACACTATATCCACTGGATCCCCCTTGTCCACATGCTTGTTGACCCCCTCAAAGAATTCTGATAAATTGGTGAGGCATGTTTTCCCTTTACAAAAAGCATGTTGACTCTTCCCCAATGTTAGGAAATAGATATTCAGGCCTGCCTGTAAAGGCCTATACTTTAAGAATTTAGGTGTATTCTTACCACTTAGCTAGTGATAGAAGTATAAAAGTGAGAATCAAAATGACTGTCTGTGTAAGGGCCTTCTCTTACTGTGACAGTCTGAGGCCTGGTTCTTTGGCTAAGCAGCAGAAACCAGCCATACACTGGGAAATGCATGGTCACATTCTTACATTCCAAACTAGTCACATTGAAATAAGGTGCTATTGGGCTGTTAGGAATACAATCCTGTCCTGATATTCCTAACACCTCCAGAGAAAGGGAAGAGCCTAGAAGATGTAAAAGGAAACTTAGTTTGATAGCATCCTATCTGGCAAGAACTCACTTATCAATAGCTGGGATGTGAAATCCTCATTTCTGTATTGTTCTATCACTGTAGTCTCCACTTCCCTATTGTTTGTCTGTTTGGTTCTGTGATTTTTTCTGTCTGCTGTATAATTAATTTTGTTGGGTGTAAACCAATTAAGGTGATGGGCTATAATGATGGGGAGAGGAATAGCTCAGTGGTTTGAGCATTGGTTTGCTAAATCTAGGGTTGTGAGTTCAATCCTTAAGGGGGCCATTTGGGGGAAATGGGGTAAAAAATCTGGGTATTGGTCCTGCTTTGAGTAGGGGATTGGACTAGGTGATCTTCTGAGGTCCCCTTCCAATTCTAATTGGTTAAATAACCATGTTACAGTATGTTAGGATTAGTTAGCTAAATTTCAGTAAAATGATTGGTTTCAGGTATAGCTAAACAGAACTTAAGTTTTACTATATAGTCTGCAGTCAATCAGTAAGTAAAGGGGGGAATGGGGTGGGGGAATTGGGATCCTGTTTTGCTAAGAGAGGGAATGGGAACAGGGGATGGGAACAGGAATAGGGACACAGGCAGGGCTCTGTGGTGTCAGAGCTGGGAATGGGGACACTAAGGAAGGAAACTAGAATCATGCTTGCTGGAAATTCACCCCAATCTAATTGTTTATCTAACATCTAATTGTTTGCACCTTCGGACTTTGGGTATTGTTGCTCTCTGTTCATGCGAGAAGGACCAGGGAAGTGAGGGAGTGAATGAATAAGCCCCCTAACACCCAACAAATTATGTTAATCTATGTGTCTGGCAGTTCTGTTCTTTACTATAGTTTCAACCAGCTTGCCCGGTACTGAAGTTAGGCTTCCCAGCTTTTAATTACTGGGATCACCTTTGGAGCCCTTTTTTAAAAATTTGCATCACATTAGCTATCCTCTAGTCATTTGGTACAGAAGCTGATTTAAATGATAGATTATAAACCACAGTTAGTAGACCCTAAGGAGGCCTGATATTCAGAGCAGGGGATCCTCAGCACTTCCTGAAATTTATGCCCCTTCAAGTTCTCTCAAATTGGGCACCCAAGATGTTCTGTTCTGAAGGTCTTTGCCAGGGAGACCACTAGTGGAGTGAGGTGTTACTCAACAGGAGTGATGGCAGCACAGTGAGGTGTAATTAGTGGGGTTCTGCTCCTGCTGATTGTCTCTGCAAACACCTAGTGGTATTTTTCACCAACGAAACTTTCACTCTAAACTGGCCATTCATACGGGCATCATCTGTGTGGGCATTAAGTCTTCGAACTTTGTTTAGACCTTTCTGCTTCTTCCCAAATGGAGGACACATAACAGACCCACTGGAGAAAATTCAGTGTAGATATTTAATGGTGTTACTCCAGGGAAAATTTTCACTCATTACATTATCAGCCACTCCCATCCCCTTCCTGTCTGTCGTCTCTCTCAGCTGTTCATGGACTTTGATATCCACAGCATGTTTATTGCTGCACCTCCAGCAATCTCCTCAGCACCAGTCTCAATGTATCTTAGCTATTTTATTACCAGCTCTGACATGCCCATTTGTTGCGTTAAGCACACAGTGCAGAAGGTGTGGCACATACTGATACCATCTAACATTTCTCTGTCGCCTGACTCTGAGGTGTATGAATGTTCTCCTAGAGCACACAACCAAGAAACTCCACAGGCTTAGCTAGTGGCACTAAAGATGGTGCTGTCAGGATTGTCTGGTGTAACCCAAACCTACTTCTTTCGCTTGTATCTCATTGAAACTAACAGGTAATTATTTGTCACATATGAACAAAAGTCCATCAGAAAAGCACTAGACATAATAAATAGTTTTGATATAGGCTCATTTGACCCATAAGGAGGACTTGAAATATATCTATGGGAGTGCTGAATGGAGAAAGTTGGGTGAGAAATTGGGCCCTCATAGCAGAGATATCATTCCATAGCTCTTCCTCATAAGCAGAATGATTTATCAGGGTCAACATAGAGAGATACAAAAAATGTAAGAGCCCCTGGTATAAGCCCCAGTTCAACAAACTACCCACATAAGTCCTCTCTAAGTTCAGCATCTGCTTTGCTGAAAGTGATGGCTTGCTGAACTGGAGTCATTGTAAAGGCATATGGCCTTTCACACAATTACCCTCAGAGAGAAAGCAAAGCACAATGAGGTTCTTGTGATATATTGAAAACTGTGTTAAAATTATGATCTATAGTTTTAATTCTCAGGGGTTTTCCTGGTCCTGCTTCCAGACAGGGGACTTTGTAGAGAAGAATAGGATCAGAGCCAGTGTGCAACCAGCCAATCTGCGGTAAGGTGGGGTGAGCTGTATTTCTGTTTTATGGAGCAATTTGCTTTTTCACTTTCTGTTTTTGGATCTTGTGTGTTGTCATTCTGAATTCTATGCAAAAAAGTCATGTGATGTTGCTACCTTCCAGAAAAAAAATATTTACATTTTTAGCTAACTCAACTGTATATATGATGTGAACTGGACAGTTCTGAAAGCAAAGCAGTTTCCATTTGAAATAATATGTTAAATTTTTCAGTCCACTTCACTGCAAAGAGCTACAGAGAGGGGCTTTAGAGGGGAATCAGAGTTCTTACATGGGAGTTTTATGTTCTACTGGCTGGTAATTGTATTTATTTGTAATTTATGACAGGGAAGCCCAGATATTTGGATAGGCACCTGTTTTTATTTATTTTATTTTATTTTATTTTGATCCCTATATCGGTTAACTACTTATGCTAAACAATCTCTTCCCTCTTGTATTTAGCTGTGACACTCTGAGTAGGTTTTCCAGACCTAAAGAAGAGCTCTATGTAAGCTCAAAAACTTCTCTCTTTCATCAACAGAAGCTGGTCCCCAAAATGCAGCCTATATTGACTGGGTGTTTCTGTTGCTATAGGAGCTCCACCTCTCTATGGGATGGTAGCTAGGTCCACAGAAGCATTCTTTCATTGATCTAGCTGCCTCTACACGCGGGGTTAGGTTGACATAGCTATTGCACCCAGGGGCGTGGATTTAGTAGTGACAGTGAGTACATTTCACAGACCTAAAGAGCTCTGTGTAAGATCAAAAGCGCTCTCTCTCTCTGGATTTTTCACATCCATGAACACCTAAATTTTAAGTGTAGTCGACCAAGCCTGAGATATGAGGTTTTGTCTCCAGAGGGATACTTAGGAAAAATAATCTGACTGAATTTTTAAAATAGATTAATTAGTTAAAATTAAATGCAGATGTGGATGCTCTTATTTGGAATTCAAATGGATTTTATGTGACTTTAATTTGGTTTAATTAAGGCCATTTTAATTCTGAATGACAGCATCCATACAAGAGTTTAATACAGTTTAATGAATTCACCTTAAATTCCACCCCTTTAATTAATTCAGAATAATTTCCCTGAGTGTCTGAGTATGTGCAAGCCAAAGAACAGTGATTTGACCATATAGAACCCACAACAACCCTTTGGGAGAGGTTAGTATCTAATATCTTCTAAGGGGAGTTTGGTGCTGAGATTATCCATCAATGACTAACGTGCTAGCTAATTGCATCTTTTGCCATAATAATATGGATTGTATTTTAGCCCCAAATCTGGCCTTACTCGTTTCTGAATAATACCATGACATTCCTTCTCCTCTGTAACTCAAACAAATTAGTATGGAAGAGCAGACAGCACATTTGCTGACTTTATCTGTATCAGATAGTTTAGTTTTGCTAACATCCAACCTATAAGTGTTAATTTTCCAGAATATATTTCAAAGTCCATTATTTTAAAGAAGCAAAGTATTTGCTGAGGGACTAATTTTCCTCTCAGACTGTATTTATACTAGCCTAACAACATTAGTATGATGGAGTTTCTTCTACTAAATGAGAGGATGATCGGGCCATGAAGAAATAAGAAGTACCCAATCATATTCCCCCTTTAGTTACAACTGTGCAACTTAAACACATTCAGTGGGTTTGTATGGCTTAAAATTAAGGCTGATTTTGACCCATAGTGTCCATATTATAGCTGGTCTCTATAAATTGTTTCCCATAAAAATGCAGTGACCAGAAATGCCTTCTTTCATCTTTGGCTACTCAAGAGATTGTCCGTAAAATTGTCAAAAGAACTTACATCATTTTACCCAAATTTCCTCATAAATATTATTTATAACAAATAGTTTGATAAGTTTTATCTATATGAAGAGTTGTATGAAGCTGCTATCTAGCTAATAATTATGACATGAAGAAATGTGAAACTATATTGGATGTGTAAGCTTCAAGGCTTATGGGATTTGATGGGGAAGGTCAAGGGGGGTGTGAAGAAGTAGGAAGCACAGACTGTCTGTGCGGGGGAGGGGAGAGCCAGAGGTTTAGGTGAGATGCAGGAATTCAAAGGGTGAGTTGAGCCTGGCCTGGGGGAGGGGAGGTGACACCTCTGGCCAGGGGAGACAAAGGAAGGAGGGGAGGAGAGAGGAGGGGCCGGAGAGGACGGAGGGTGAAGGTGGGCTGGAGAAGAGAGGGGAGTCAGGAGACCGAGCTCTGATCCCCGGGGGGGGGGCTGTGAGGCCCCCCAAGATGGGCCTAACCGGGGAATCTGGTTATCTGTGCCTGCAAGACCTGTGTTGGACTGTGTTCCTGTCGTCTAAATAAACCTTCTGCTTTACTGGATGGCTGAGAGTCCTGGTGAATCGTAGGGAGCACGGGGGTGAAGGCCCTGGGTCCCCCACACTCCGTGACAACTGGTGGCAGCGGTGGGATCGGCGGCACCCCGTGGACGGCGCTTCCTGCAGTAAGTGACTGGGGAGCAGGAAAACGAAGGGGCGATTCACCCCTGGGAGAGTGTGGCCAGAGAGCAGGACTTTGCAGTAACAGGGTCCCCTGGGGGATCACAGCGAGCGAGCCCAGGGGCGGAGGAGTCTGCAGCTCGACCCTGGCAGAGAGGGGGTGACCTCAAAGACTGGCACACGAGGGGTCCCCCTGGAACCCGTGGGGAGCGGCGAACACCCCGGCCTGCGAGCGGCCAGCAGGAAGATGTATTCCCAGAAGCGCAAGTGTGAGCTGGTGGAGCTGTGCAGGCAGAAGGGGCTGCGCAGTGGGAGGCTCACCAAGGCCCAGCTGATTGCCCGGCTGGAGGAGAGAGATCGCAGGAATGAACCGGTCCCTGTCTCTGAGGGAAGCAGCCGGGCAGATGCAGCGCAGGCCCCAGTGTCTGTCCCAGCTGGGAGGGGTCAGCCGGCCGCTGAGGGCTCCTCGAGACCCCCCACCCCTAGGCCTAGGGGGAGGGGGAGGAGGAGCCCAGCTACGGAGGGCACCGTGACCCCCCCGGCCAGCAGGGGATCGGCCCGGCAACGCTCGGCCTCCGTGGAACTCAGGCGGCTGGAGTTGGAGAGAGAGATCAAACGGATGGAAATGGAGGAGCGTAAGGAGCTGAGGGCATATGAGGAAAGACAAAGCCAGCGTGAATACGAGGCGAGAGAGAAGGAGAAGCAACAGCAACGTGAATTTGAGGACAGGGAGAAGCAGCGTGAATTCGAGGCGAGAGAGAAGGAGGAGCAGCGCAGACATGAGCTGGCCATGGCCCAACTGAACAACAGGAGGCCCCGGCTGCGGTGAGTGAGGGGGGGCCCAAGCCTACAAAGAGCTTCGATACGAACTTCCTGGCCCCGCGTAAGGAGGGGGAGGACATAGACACCTTCCTGACGGCCTTTGAGAACGCCTGCGCGCTGCACCAGGTTGACCCCGCAGACAGGATCCGGCGCCTCACCCCCTTACTGGACTCCACCGCCGTGGAGGTGTACAGCCGAATGAGAGGGGAGGAGGCGCGGGACTACAACCTGTTCAAAGAGGCCCTGCTCCGCGAGTTTGGGCTGACCCCGGAGATGTACCGGAAGAGGTTCCGGGGTCAACGTAAGACCCGGGAGGTCACATACCTACAACTGGTCAACCGGGCGCAGGGGTACGCCCGCAAGTGGACGTCTGGGGCCCAAACTAGAGAGGACCTGCTTGACCTAGTCGTACTGGAGCACCTGTATGATCAGTGCCCAGCTGACCTGAAGCAGTGGCTGATGGACCGGAAGCCGGAGAACCCGCAGCATGCAGGCCGGCTGGCCGACCAATACATGGACAGTCGGGCGGGGATGGCAGGGAGGAGTCTCGAAGGAGCAGATCTGCCTCAACGCAGAGAGAGTCACCATGGGACCTCCCAGAAGGAGCCGAGGGAGGGCCCCCACCAAAGGGAAGCATCTGGCGTCAGGTCCAGCCGTCCCCCTCGAGGGGACCCACGAGACATGGGCTGCTATCAATGTGGCCAACCGGGCCACGTACGGGAACCAGTGCCCCAAGCTCCGGGACAAACTGAGCAGACCAACCCCACACCGGGTCAACTTGGTAGAGACCCAGCCGGATGAGGGGCAGCGGTCGCACGAAAGGGGGGTAGGCCGCGTACCCCCTGCAAAGGAGGGAGGGGGGCCCCGGGTCGACCCCTCCGAGGGGCTGGATGCTCCCAGCCCTGAGTTGGGGGTGTACAGGGGGGGCCCGGGACTACCCCTCCGGGCGAGTGCCTTGTTCCCTGGAGGTAGACGGAAGGAGGTCACTGGGTACTGGGATACGGGCGCAGAGGTGACGCTGGCCCGGCCACAGGTGGTGGGCTCAGATCGGATGGTGCCCCACACCTACCTGAACCTGAGGGGCGTGATCGGGACCCCATTCAAGGTGCCTGTCGCGAGGGTGCACCTGAAGTGGGGGGACAAGGAGGGCCTCAAGGACGTGGGAGTGCACCCATATTTGCCCACGGAGGTGTTAATGGGGGGGGACCTCGAGGACTGGCCAAGTAACACCCAGGGTACCCTGTCCGTGAACCGTAGTCAGGGTCGACGCAGGGCTCTGCACCCTGACCCCGGGGAAAGTACTTTGGCCGAGACACCGGACCCGGACCCGGTAGGGAGGGAACGCCCAGGGACAGGGCCCAGAGAGGCTGTGGCCCCAGACCCAGCCGGTGAGAGAGGACAGATCCCCGCCCCTGCCCCAGCGGCTGAGTACCAGGCCGCGGTGCGGGAAGACCCCTCCTTGCGGAGGATAAGGGACCTGGCCAGCCTCGGGGGGGGACAGACCATGGGACGAGGTGGCCGGAAAAGGTTCCTGTGGGAGAAGGGGCTCCTGTACCGAGAATGGGCTCCCCCAGGGAAGATGGAGTCAGGGGGGATCAGGAGGCAGCTGGTGGTACCCCAGGAGTATCGCCGCCAGCTGCTGTGCCAGGCCCATGACATTCCCCCCTCTGGGCACCAGGGAGCCTGGCGTACCCAGCAGCGGCTGCTGCAGAACTATTACTGGCCTGGGGTCTTTGCCCATGTCCGGCAGCACTGCCGCTCCTGTGGCCCCTGCCGGAGGGGGGGGAAGGCCCGGGACAGGGGGGAGATGGCTGTAAGGCCCTCGCCCCGCCCTGAGGAGCCTGTCCAGAGGGGGGCCCGGGTCAGAGGGGGGGCTCTGAACCGAGAGAACCCGAATCACAGCCCCCCAGACTGGAACGTGGGGAGAAGGCCCCAGCCCAGGGTGCACCCCAGGGGTATTGGGGTGGGGAAAGAGCGCGGGCGGCATAAGGTGGTAGGTGGGTCCGAACTTCCCCGGGTCACTGGCTGGAGTGACCCCGCTCAGTTCAGTCTCGAAGGGGGGAGAGGTGTGAAGAAGTAGGAAGCACAGACTGTCTGTGCGGGGGAGGGGAGAGCCAGAGGTTTAGGTGAGATGCAGGAATTCAAAGGGTGAGTTGAGCCTGGCCTGGGGGAGGGGAGGTGACACCTCTGGCCAGGGGAGACAAAGGAAGGAGGGGAGGAGAGAGGAGGGGCCGGAGAGGACGGAGGGTGAAGGTGGGCTGGAGAAGAGAGGGGAGTCAGGAGACCGAGCTCTGATCCCCGGGGGGGGGGGCTGTGAGGCCCCCCAAGATGGGCCTAACCGGGGAATCTGGTTATCTGTGCCTGCAAGACCTGTGTTGGACTGTGTTCCTGTCGTCTAAATAAACCTTCTGCTTTACTGGATGGCTGAGAGTCCTGGTGAATCGTAGGGAGCACGGGGGTGAAGGCCCTGGGTCCCCCACACTCCGTGACAGGGGGATTTTAATGTATCTAAGGCCTTGTCTTCACTTGGAAACAGGTGTGCTTTAGCATGTTAACTAACATTTTAAAATACAAGAGCAGACAAGGCAGTTGGGTTTACCTTGAGTTGCTAACACGTATTAAAACTACAATTGCCATATTTATACATAGGATTTTAGTATGTGTTAATGTGTTATCTAACACATGTTAAAACACACCTTTTTCCTAGTGTAGACATTATATGAATGACTTAGAAGCATGTCTCCTTGATTTTTAATGGGACATGATCTCCTAGCTCAAATAGGTGCTTTCGAAAATCTCAACCAGTGATTAATGAACTGCTCCTGATTTTTCAGATATATTCCATTGATCTGTGAATGTATTTACTTTTCTTAAGTATTAACCAAATAATAATAATAATAATAATAATATGAACCAGTTTTAGCCTATAGCTTGCCTGTGACTGCTCATTATTCATGGTGTATGATTGGTTATCAGTTGATATTCTAAACAGAACAATAACAAATAATATGATCATGGTTCCACCATGCTCCAGATGATGACAGTGTTGATGATGATTGATGAAAATAGTGAATTTGAGGCACAACTTTTCAGCCAAATAATTAATTGTTCTAATTTTGTTGCTGTCATAACAAGTAACATAATAGCATCAGTAACAGCAAACTGAGCACAGTGCTTTTATCCACAGAAATATTTTGGATTGTTTTTAATATTGAGCTTCTATGTATTATTATAACACACTCTTATACAGACAGACCAACATATAATTAAATAAATAGATAAAATAACAACAACAAATATTTTGATTTAATAGAACACCACCCAAACCAAGGATTTCAAACTCTTTAAAATGGTGGATATATATTTTTTCATTCTTATTTTGCTTCTGGTGATACTAAAGTCCAAAGCTGTTAACATGTGACTTGCCCAAAGTCAAAGAATGAATCATCAGCAGTGATGCACTATATAAACCCTGCATCCTATACTATAGCCTCCTGATCTATCTTCTAGCCAATCCTCAGACTACTCAATAAACCAAATAAAATATCAGGAAGGAGGTGACACATTTGTTCAAAGAATCATAATTTATCTTTTATTCTTCCCACTATGAACTCTGTTACAGATTCTAGCCACCCTTCTTCTTAATGTGCTCCCCAAGCACTACCATTGAATTTAAAATTAGCCGATGAGGGATAGAAAGGATTCCTCCTTAACTAATTCTGAAGCAATAGATAAACACACGATGGGACATAGTTCCTGCAGGGGTTAATGGTCAGACCTGCCCTGAAGTTAATGGAGCTGCCCCCACCAACAAAAGCAGAGGGTTTAGAATTAAAGAAGAGAGGCCTACCTTTTCCGGTGAATTAAGCTGGACCACAATCTGGAAAGATCTCTATCCCTCAATACCAGTGTGAATAAAACCAAAGGATTCAGATGGGATTTGACAGTGTGCCTTCAGGGAATGGATCACACACTTTGAATATATTGCACAAAAGAAATGAACTTTGACCAAGGAAAGTGAAAGCAAAAAGAGTATGTTAAATATTAAACCTCCCTGTTATTCTATCTGACGTTTATGATTCTTTTCCAGGTAAGGTCGCCCATAACCCTAAAGCTAGGTCAGTGCTTAGATGAGAATGTATTTTGTGTCTGTAACAAACACACATTCAAACATTCTGGAGGTTAGAAACAGATATGGAAATACCAGGCTGGGCAATATTGAAGGGAATTGAAATTCACTCCATCTCTCTCCTAAAACAGATAAAAAAAATTTAGAAGTATTCAAAGAATAGCAGCCAAAGTGATTGGAGCCAGTGAGGGTCTTGGTCAATTCCAAATAGGGTGACCAGATGTCCCGATTTTATCGGGACTGTCCCGATATTTGCTTGTTTGTCCCGCGTCCCGACCAATGTTCGGTCGGGACACTGGACAAACAAACAATTTTGCCCTCCGCTCCCGTGCACAGGCGGAGGCCGGAGGGGCTCTTGCCCCCTTGCCCGACTCCGCCCCCTCCTTCCTCCATTGGATCCCTCACCAAATCCCTGCCCCCAGCCCCGCCCCCTCACTGCCCCATTGGATCCCAAGCCGAACCTGGGGAGGAGACGCCCCTGTGCAGCAGTCTGGGCACACAGGCCATGGCTGGCTGGGGCCGGGAGCGCTGCAGTGCAGCGCGAAGGCTGCTCCAGCCCTGCAGTCCACGGGGCAGCATGGTGGGTCCAGGGGCAGCGCGGAGCAGGCAGGGCCCGGGTGAGCGGCGTGGCCCGGGGGCGTGGGCTGCCCGCCGGAGACATGTGGTGGAGAGGGGCTGCGGGGGCGAGATTTGTCCCAGGCGGGGCGGCTGGCGCGAGGAGCCGGCCAGGATCCCCCGAACTGATAAACTTCCCCGACGCTGCTGGGGAATCCTGCGCCTCTCCCGCTCGGCTGCGCTCCAGCATCTTGCCCTGCCGGGAAGGAGCTGCTGGAGTGCAGCTGAGCGGGAGAGGTGCGGGGCTCCCCGCCTGCGGTGGGATGAGTCTCATGTGCCCGGGGTGGGAGGCTCCGCGGGGAATGCAGTGCGCGCGGCTGGGGCGCTGTGTGCGATCCGGCGGTGCGCTGGGTCCTGCTAATGCCCCCGGCCCCTGCAAAACTGCCTTTTTTTTTTTTTGCTCTGCCGCCATTTTTTTTGCTCCGCCCTCCCCCCCCCCCGTGTCCCGATATTTCATCCCTGTGATCTGGTCACCCTAATTCCAAATGTATTAGATCATGTTTAGGGTTTGAATTGGGACAGCTCACGGTTTCTTGGTGAGCTTAGAACTATGCTTTTAGAGACTGCTCTCTTGAGCTCCAATTTCTGTTTTCATTCAGAGAGCTACTAACTCATTCCACTGTGAAGATGCAATTTGCAATAGGGAGAGCGAGAGAGAGCCTGGAGCTCAGAGCCTAGTGCAAGACCTGAGGCAACACCAGGCCATGCTAAGAGCAAAAGTCAGGCCCTATCATAGAGCAGATGCTTGATTATAAGTTCACCATTTACTACATGAACTTGGCAAAGGTACTATTATTGTTGCTAAAACACTGACACTCCTAAGTAGTATTAGGCACTAATATTAACATAAATATGTTCCAGGAGGCTAGCACAGATACATCCCAATATAGCACAAGATAAATTGGTTTGACAGAATAATGAACAGAGATTATTTTGTCTGAGACATTAGGAACAAGGTACAAGGGAGGTAGCAAAAAGGTAGAAGTCATGAGGCATGTAAAGTGGTGCGTAAATTGTTTCTTTCACCCCATACATATCGAGATACCACTACTTGAATCTTTGTACTGGCTTAGGGGGTGACTTTACATTGAATGTGCTGATACCTTGTCACAAGCATAGATGCACTGTGCCCATGCCATGTATGGAATGCTGATAAAGTTTTTTTAGGCCAATAAACCTAGCGGAAACTTTTCTGCCACCAACCAAGCCAGTGGTCTTTCTGGATAGTATTATTGAGGTTTGCTGTACCACCTGTCTGTTCAGGGCTCCACACACTAACTGATAACACAATTCAAATTGTTAACTGAGTGTAACAGATGCAGGGATGCTAGTGATGTATGTTGACCGCCTCAAAAGAGATTTGACAGGACAAACTGTGCCCATTCCCTCAATGTGTTGTTAATGCTGAAACCTAGTGAAAGTCATTTAAATGTGATCATTGTTAACTATTTCACTGATGATCAAAGCAAACAAATAAGGCATGGGCTTGTCTGAATCATAGTCTATAAATACCTACACTGGAGAAGATATTTGGTATTAGGGGCCCTTTCACCCAGCAGATAAAGGCAGAACAAGATCCAGTGTCTAGAAATTGAAGTTAGAAAAATTCAAACTGGAAATGAAGTTCCAATTTAAATTTAAAAAATGGGAGTAATTAACCACTGTAAAAACTTCCCTGAGGATATGGTAAATTCCCCATCAGCTGTGGTCTTTAAAGCAGGCTTGGATTTCTTTCAAAAAGATAGGATCTAGTTCAACTACAAGTTCTTGGGCTCAGTACAGGAATCAGTGAGTGAAATTATAGGGCTTGTGCAATGCAGGAGTTCTGGACTAAATCATAATGGCCTTCTGGCCTTAAATAAAGCATAAATATTAAGAAACTGAAGATCTTGTTAGCTAGGCAGGAATAGGCAAACTACAGCCTGCGGGCCGCATCTGGCCCATCAACCATTTTAATCTGGCCCTCAAGCTCCTGCTCTGTATATGCCGTGGCTTCACACGACTCATGGAAGCAGCGGCATGTTCCCTCTCTGGCTCCATGCGCTGCCCCCACCCCAAGCACCATCCCCCCAGCTCCCATTGGCTGGGAACCATGGCCAATGGGAGCTTCAGGGGCGGCACCTGCAGATGGGGGGCCAGCACATAGAGCTGCCTGGCTGCACCTCTTTTTAGGAGTCAGTCAGAAGTGGGACATGCCACTGCTTCCTGGAGCTGCTTCAGGAGATAAGCACAGCCTGGAGCCTGCACCCATGAGCCGTTGCCCCCCCTCCAACACCCAATCCTCTGCCCCAGCCCTGATCTTCCTCCCACTCTCCTGCATCCCTCAGTCCCAGGCCAGAGCACTCTCCTGCACCCCAAGCCCCTCATTTCTGGCCTCACCCCTGAGCCCTCACCCCCAGCCAGAGCATTCATGGCCCTCCACACAATTTTCATGCTCTGATGTGTCCCTCAAGCCAAAAAGTTTGCCCACCTCTGAGCTAGAGTCTTTATTCATCTGTATATGTACAGCACCTAGCACAATAGGATCCTGTTCCGCAATTGGGTCACCCAGGCACTACCATGATGCACCTAATAAATAATGCACATTGCCTAACACAACATATAATAAATAATAATAAACAATAAACATGTAACTCAAAACAAAACTCAGATACAAGCCTCAGGCAGAACAAATGAACATTGTAAATAAAACCATCTCAATGGGTCAAAATGTACACAAGCATAATATTCATAACTGTTCTTTGTAAGAGATGAGCATATTTATATTTTAACATTTCCAAAAATGTGGGGTGTCCCCACTTCTCTTGCTGTGGTGGTCATGGGCAATCCTTCCCATTGTTCTCTCAATCTCAGCTTTCCTTTGAAATAATGTCAGTCTCTCTGTATTATGATTGCAAAGAAAACATTCATAGTGGGAGCTATATCTTAACAATGTGTAACTTTGGGTGGGCTAGAGTTCACACACCTCTCTCTCCCATAGAAAAGTGTTTAGCTTTCCAATTGTGGAAAGCGACTACCCTAGTATTGTTTCCCACCAAAAGTGATGTCCTATATTTGCAATAGTTTTCAGCACTTGGCTGATTTTTGTATTATCATGTTGTACTTCACTACATATTTGCTCTCCTGTCTGTGTACTATATTGTAAATGTGAATGTAACATAGTATGGACCAACAATTTTGTTATCATAGTCACATTCATGCCTAAATATACAGGTGTTACATTGTAATATAGCTTTGGTATAAACTATAAGTATTTACAGTCCAAACAGGTACATGGTACTCAAAATTACAAGTGTTAATAATATTTAGTAATATTTCAGAAACCTCTATTAACTACATAAATCATAAAATACAATTCATTATTGTCTACTAAAATCTTTGGACAATGACTCCTAATACAAACATGCCCCCTTCCTGCATACACAATAGCAGACTTTTTTCACTGAATATATCAAACACACATCTTTAGGTCCTTTAGCATTTAACATAAAAACACTGATCTCTTTCTTGTAAATTTTGATCCTCACACACATATCCCAGATTTTCATGGACTACACCCTGAAATATATCCACGGTTTTCCATTTTTGCGGGATTTTATATATCCATGAGTGATTTTCATCAGAATACATAACCAAATTTTGCTCTAGCTAGATTCCCAGAAGTACCACCAGATATATATTGATAGCGAGACTGGGGAACATAGTTGTCACATTTGGTCTTTACTCACTGTAAATTTTACCAATTTTAACTATGCCATCAATTCTCTCTCCCCTTCTGTAACATTTCCCCAAAATAACTTTTTTATTTCCAAAGGCAAATTTTCTTGCATGCCTTTCCAAATGATCTGATTGACCAATTGCTGACTCATTTCCGGGTCCTGTGGACAAACTAATGCTAAAGAATCATAGAATCATAGAATCTCAGGGTTGGAAGGGACCTCAGGAGGTCATCTAGTCCAACCCCCTGCTCAAAGCAGGACCAAACCCAACTAAGTCATCCCAGCCATGGCTTTGTCAACCCTGACCTTAAAAACCTCTAAGGAAGGAGATTCCACCACCTCCCTAGGTAACCCATTCCAGTTCTTCACTACCCTACTAGTGAAAAAGTTTTTCCTAATATCCAACCTAAACCTCCCCCTCTGCAACTTGAGACCATTACTCCTTGTTCTGTCATCTTCTACCACTGAGAACAGTCTAGATCCATCCTCTTTGGAACCCCCTTTCAGGTAGTTGAAAGCAGCTATCAAATCCCCCCTCATTCTTCTCTTCTGCAGACTAAACAATCCCAGTTCCCTCAGCCTCTCCTCAGAAGTCATGTGCTCCAGCCCCCTAATCATTTTTGTTGCCCTCCGCTGGACTCTCTCCAATTTATCCACATCCTTCTTGTAGTGTGGGGCCCAAAACTGGACACAGTACTCCAAATGAGGCCTCACCAGTGCTGAGTAGAGGGGAATGAACACATCCCTTGATCTGCTGGAAATGCCCCTACTTATACAACCCAAAATGCCATTAGCCTTCTTGGCAACAAGGGCACACTGTTGACTCATATTCAGCTTTTCGTCCACCGTAACCCCTAGGTCATTTTCTGCAGAACTGCTGCCCAGCCATTCGGTCCCTAGTCTGTAGCAGTGCATAGGATTCTTCCGTCCTAAGTACAGGACTCTGCACTTGTCCTTGTTGAACCTCATCAGATTTCTTTTGGCCCAATCCTCTAATTTGTCTAGGTCCCTCTGTATCCTAGCCCTACCCTCCAGCATATCAACCACTCCTCCCAGTTTAGTGTCATCTGCAAACTTGCTAAGGGTGCAGTCCACACCATCCTCCAGATCGTTAATGAAGATATTGAACAAAACCGGCCCCAGCACCGACCCTTGGGGCATTCCACTTGATACCGGCTGCCAACTAGACATGGAACCATTGATCACTACCCGTTGAGCCCGACCATCTAGCCAGTTTTCTATCCACCTTACCGTCCATTCATCCAGCCCATACTTCTTTAACTTGCTGGCAAGAATACTGTGGGAGACTGTATCAAAAGCTTTGCTAAAGTCCAGAAATAGTACATCCACTGCTTTCCCCTCATCCACAGAGCCGGTTATCTCGTCATAGAAGGCAATTAGGTTAGTCAGGCATGACTTGCCCTTGGTGAATCCATGCTGACTGTTCCTGATCACTTTCCCCTCCTTTAAGTGGTTCAGAATTGATTCCTTGAGGACCCGTTCCATGATTTTTCCAGGGACTGAGGTGAGACTGACTGGCCTGTAGTTCCCTGGATCTTTCTTCTTCCCTTTTTTAAAGATGGGCACTACATTAGCTTTTTTCCAGTCATCCGGGACCTCCCCCGATCGCCATGATTTTTCAAAGATAATGGCCAATGGCTCTGCAATCTCATCGGCCAACTCCTTTAGCACCCTCGGATGCAGCGCATCCGGCCCCATGGACTTGTGCTCATCCAGTTTCCTAAATAGTCCCAAACTACTTCTTTCTCCACAGAGAGCTGGTCACCTCCTCCCCATACCGTGCTGCAGAGTGCAGCTGTCTGGGAGCTGACCTTGTCTGTGAAGACAGAGGCAAAAAAAGCATTGAGTACACAAGCTTTCTCCACATCCTCCGTCACTAGGTTCCCTCCCTCATTCAGCAAGGCGTCCACACTTTCCTTGACTTTCTTCCTATTGCTAACATACCTGAAGAAACCCTTCTTGTTACTCCTAACATCTCCGGCTAGCTGCAACTCCAAGTGTGATTTGGCCTTCCTGATTTCACACCTGCATGCCTGAACAATATTTTTATACTCCTCCCTGGTTATTTGTCCAATCTTCCACTTCTTATAAGCTGTTCTTTTGTGTTTAAGACGAGCAAGGATTTCACTGTTAAGCCAAGCTGGTCGCCTGCCATGTTTACTTTTCTTCCTACACATCGGGATGGTTTGTTCCTGCAACCTCAATAAGGTTTATTTGAAATACAGCCAGCTTTCCTCGACTCCTTTCCCTGTCATGTTATTCTCCCAGTGGACCTTGCCCATCAGTTCCCTGAGGGAGTCGAAATCTGCTTTTCTGAAGTCCAGGGTCTCTGTTCTACTGCTTTCCCTTTTTCCTTGTGTCAGGATCCTGAACTCGACCATCTCATGGTCACTGCCTCCCAGGTTCCCATCCACTATTGCTTCCTCTACTATTTCTTCCCTGTTTGTGAGCAGCAGGTCAAGAAGAGTTTTTCCCCTAGTTGGTTCCTCCAGCACTTGCACCAGAAAATTGTCCCCTACACTTTCCAGAAACTTCCTAGATTGTCTGTGCACTGCTGTATTGCTCTCCCAGCAGATATCGGGGTGATTAAAGTCACCCATGAGAACCAGGGCCTGTGATCTAGCAACTTCTGTTAGTTGCTGGAAGAAAGCCTCGTCCACCTCATCCCCCTGGTCCGGTGGTCTGTAGCAGACTCCCACCACGACATTACCCTTGTTGTTCATACTTCTAAATTTAATCCAGAGACACTCAGGTTTTTCTGCAATTTCATACTGGAGCTCTGAGCAGTCATACTGCTCTCTTACGTACAACGCAACTCCCCCACCTTTTCTGCCCTGCCTGTCCTTCCTGAACAGTTTATATCCATCCATGACAGTACTCCAATCATGTGAGTTATCCCACCAAGTCTCTGTTATTCCAATTACATCATAATTCCCTGACTGTGCCAGGACTTCTAGTTCTCCCTGCTTGTTCCCCAGGCTTCTTGCATTTGTGTATAGACATGTAAGATAACTCACTGATCGTCCTGGTGTCCCAGTGTGGGGCTGAAGCCCTCCCCTCTTGCACTCACCTACTTGTGCTTTCTCCTGATATCCCACTTCCCCACTTACCTCGGGGCTTTGGTCTCCTTCCCCCGGTGAACCTAGTTTAAAGCCCTCCTCACTAGGTTAGCCAGCCTGCTTGCAAAGATGCTCTTCCCACTCTTCGTGAGGTGGAGCCCGTCTCTACCTAGCAATCCTTCTTCTTGGAAGACCATCCCATTGTCAAAGAATCCAAACCCTTCTCTCCGACACCATCTGCGTAGCCATTCGTTGATTTCCACGATTCGACGGTCTCTACCCTGGCCTTTTCCTGCCACAGGGAGGATAGACGAGAACACCACTTGCGCCTCAAACTCCTTTATCCTTCTTCCCAGAGCCACGTAGTCTGCAGTGATATGCTCAAGGTCATTCTTGGCAGTATCATTGGTGCCCACGTGGAGAAGCAGGAAGGGGTAGCGATCTGAGGGCTTGATGAGTCTCGGCAGTCTCTCCGTCACATCGTGAATCCTAGCCCCTGGCAAGCAGCACACCTCTCAGTTTTCCCGGTCAGGCGGCAGATAGATGACTCAGTCCCCCTGAGGAGAGAGTCCCCGACCACCACAACCCTCCTCCTCCTCCTCTTGGGAGTGGTGGTCGTGGAACCCCCATCCCTAGGACGGTGCATCTCATGCCTTCCAATCAGTGGAGTCTCCTTCTGCTCTGTTCCCTCAGGTGTATCATCCACTCCACTCTCTGCACTAGTACCTGTGGAGAGAACATGAAAACGGTTGCTCACCTGTATCTGTGTTTCTGGTACGTGGACCTTTCTGGTACTCTTTCCCCTTCTGGAAGTCACATGCCGCCACTTATCCTCACTGGCCTTCTGTCCCCGCTGAGTAGCCTGCTCTGAATCTTCAGAACATTGTGCCCGCTGCAGCTGATCCTGACGTCTATCCAGGAAATCCTCAATTTCTTTTATGGAACGCAGGGTTGTTATTCGTTTCTCCAGACCTTGAATCTTCTCTTCCAAGATGGAGATCAGCTTGCACTTTGTACAGACAAAGTCGCTCCTATCCTGTGGAAGGAAGACGAACATGGCGCATCCTGTGCAGGTCACTACGGCGGATTGCCCAGCATCCATGGTCTCTTCCTTCTAAGAGCTCTCTCCAGGCGAACTCCCAGGCAAACTCCTTCTGTTTGCCTCTCTGCTGTTCCCTGCTCAGCTGGTTCGCAGCTGACTGCCTTTTTATAACAGTCAGGCCCAGCTGGAACAAAGCACTCCCAAATCAAACTGGTCAAACAAGCAATCAAACAATCAAGCACACAGTCAAACTGCCAAACTGCCCCCCCAACAGACACTCAGATACTCACCAGCGCAGTCCCCCTACTGCAGCACTTAGCGTACGTCTGCTCAGAGGGATCCCAGGCAAACTCCTTCTGTTTGCCGCTCTGCTGTTCGCTGCTCAGCTGGTTCGCAGAGGCACATTCCCTTGTACTGTTCCATAGTCCCTGCTTAAAGTAACAAATCCTTTTTCACCTTACTGCTCCCACACTGACAGTATTTCAGAAATCAGTTGTTGCTCCATTCCCAATTTTAATAGGGATGAATGGCATTCACAGTTCTTGTATTTCAGCTGCCACATAACTCATTTTTTTTTGGCCAATACTTCTATTTTAAAAGTGTCCAGTACTCCCACTCCTAATCCAGTTCCACACAAAGCAGTTTCCAATACACTCCCTTGGGTCCTTTTCTTTATGGATTTTTCGATATATCATAATTTTAACCATACTGCCCTCATGAAGAGTTTGTACATATGGGACATATCTAAGAATGACTTTGGAAACATTTAACTCAATGATTGCTTTAGAAATTGTATTGGTGATATAACTTGTTCCTTATGCTGCAATGTTACCACTTGTGGTCCATTTATTTGGGTGTCGTTTGGATTTTTACATACCAGATTCAGTTGCAACTACCTCAATGTTTAATTTTACCCAGATGTTTAGCAATATGTATTCATTTAGCTGGGTAGGGACAGTATGAAAAGTAGTCAGACACTGATATTGTAAGTGAACTTTAGGCAGTTTCTTAATGCGATTATTGCCTTGGATTTCTCTGATCCATTCTGAGGGTCCCTGTTCCCATATGTCCCAGATATTCACCTGCCAAAGTACCCTGGTACAGAGTTCCCTGATACTTGCAATTGTTACCCTGTGGGGATAGTCAGTGTGCTGGGACTTGATTTCCAGATTTGAAGCAGGTAGGCTCATAAACCCCACTAACATCCTAATGTCAATATCTACTCCCAAGCAAACCCCATAACTCTTAGTATCCAACATTGGGGTTGTATTGGGGGAAGCTATACCTTTATTGGAAGCCATTATAGTAGTCAGGGAAGCTGTTGTGGTGGCCTTCCTTTCTTACAGTAGCTAGTGTTGCTCTTGCAGAGAGAAAAAAATTTAGATTTGATTTGCCCAATGACAGCTCCATGTGTTATTAAATTGTCCTTCCGCTCCTGCATATCCTTCATTTGGAGGGCCTTTAAACATGCCGATAATGCACTTACCTTTACATCACCAAACTGCCCAGGCACCAATATCAATCACCAGAAGGTTTAAAGCAGTTGATGCCCCGAATGCAGCAAGCCACGGAGAAGCATTATTGCAAATATCACCTTTGAAAACAATATGTGAAAAATATCACCCTGGAGACCCTGCCCCCCCTGTGGCCCACCTCCTTCTTCTCCCTGAGGTCCCACCCACCGGCCAGGCTGGAAACAATGGTAAGAGCCACCCAGAGAGCACAGGCCACTGTGGGGAGCTCTGGACCTGTGTCCCCGCCACCATGGGGCACACCACCCAGGGCAGGTGGAGGGTCCAAGGCTCATCACAGAAGCCCGGGCTCCCTGGGCAGTGGCCGAGCTCCAGCTTCTGGGGGAAGAGAAGGAGCAGGTGTGGGGCCACTGAGAAGGGCTGGTGCAGGAAATAGGCTGGCACCACGGGCAGGGGCTGCGCTTCGCAGTGGGGAGATCATCCGCGCCCCTGCTGCAAAGAGCAGCCCTTGCCTGTGCCACTCTGTTCTTGCCCAAAGCTTGCAGTTTACAATTGAGCAGGCCATGGCTCCTTGGCCCCCCTGTTCTGGCACCCCGGTACAGAATATCAGCTAGATCTGCAAAACTGGTATAAATTGCCATTGATTTACACCAGCTAATGATCTAGCCCTTGAGTAGGAGAGCTGCCATAGTCACTCGTGCTCTTATACTGCCTGTTTTATGTAGGCCAGATTCTGACACCCTTACTCACAGCGAATTGAATCTTACTCTTTGAAACCAATGGCACTAATTTCAGATCAATGTACTATGCAGTATCAGCGAGGGCATCATAATCTGGTCCTAGGTTCTTAGCAGTTTTGGGCAACAATAAAGATACTGGATCAGATTCCTAGCTCATATAAATTGGTCCCTCTCCACTGGAGTCAATGGGACAGATCCTCAGGCAGTCTAATGAGCATAGATTTACTGCAGTCAGTAGAATTACTCCCATTAACACCATCTAAAGGTTTGGCCCACTGATTCTAGATTTCACAGTGCAAGATCAGGGAAATCAGTTTCAGCCACTGCCCTGAGTGAGCAATGAACATCCCTGCACATTCTTCAGAGGTAATGTTCATCCAAGGGTAGGTGGCCAGCTCAAGACGTCAATGTATCTCAATGTATCTCAATGTATCTCTGTTATTTTATTACCAGCTCTGAGATGCACATTTGTTGCATTAAGCACACAGTGCAGAAGGTGTGGCACATACTGATATCATCTCACATTCCTCTGTCGCCTGATTCTGAGCTGTGTGAATGTTCTCCTAGAGCAGACAACCAGCAAATTCCACAGGGTTATCTAGTGCTGCTAAAAATGGTGCTGTCAGGATTGCCAGGTGTAACCAATATCTATTTCTTTTTCTTGTATTTCATTGAAAATAACATGTAATTCTTTGTCGCATATGAAAAAAAGTCAATTGGAAAAGCACTAGACATTATTATTCACAATAAATAGTTTTGATACGGGCTCATTTGGTCCTTAGGGTAGGATTTGAAACATACCTAAGGGAGCTCTGAATGGAGTGAGCTGGATGAGAAGAGAAGTTAGCCCCTTATAGGCCCCAGTTCAGCAAAGTACCCACAAGTCCCTTTTATGTTCAGCATCCGCTTTGCTGAAAAGTGATTGTTTGCTGAACTGGAGTCATTGTAAAGGCACATGGCCCTCCACACCATCACTCTAGGAGAGAGAGCAAAACACAATGAGGTTCTTGTCATGTATTGAAAACTGTGTTCAAATGATGATCTATGACTTAAAATTCAAAGGAGGTTTCCTGTTCCTGCTTGCAGGCAGGGGACTCTGTGGGGAAGCATGGGATCAGAGTCAGTGTGCAACCAGTCAGTCTGGGGTGAGGTGGGGTGAGTTGTATTTCTCTGTTTTACGGAGCAACCTGCTTTCTCTCTCTCTCTCCATTTTTGGTTCTTGTGTGTTCTCGTTCTGAATTCTAAGCAAAAATGTCATGTCATGTTGCTACCTTCCAGCAAAAATATTTATTTTTTTATCTAACTCTTTTGTATATATGATGGGAACTTGAGAGTTCTGCAAGTGAAGCAGTTCCATTTTAAATAATATGTTAAAGCTTTCAGTCCCTGATTTTACTGGGCTCCTTTTATGTGTTTCCATTTCACTTTTGGTATTCACCTTAATTCATTCCCCTTTGGTACTACCCTGTTTAATTTTCCAAGTGGTGGCATATATTACCTGGCACATTTTTTTTTATTACCTACACTGGAAAGGATATGGGTGCACTGGCCTATGGTACACGTATGCACTTGCACCTTCCAGGTATCTTGGAATGATTGATTAATATAAGAATAATAACTGAATACCCAGTTAAGTGTTTTGGGCCAATTTTTTTTCACCTTTGTTCCAAGATATTTTTGTACTGTTCTCCCAAGATTTCCTGGTTTTTATACACACTTTTTTTCCAGGACAATCCTGAGCAAATTTTTTATTATTATTATTTGTTTAACAATTTTAAAAATACTTTTCCCCAATAGTTTACTTAATTCAATTACAGAACATCCCATTTCTTGGTCTATGGTTTTTGTTTTGTTTTGTATTGTTTCCCAGTACATGCTGATTATAATAAGTATTTTTTTGTAAGTGAGTCTATGAGATTTGACTGTTTTGCATAAATAGTGTGGTTCCTTAGTTTTCCTGCGTGTTGCACCAATGCTTAGATGGTAGGAACAACAGCATGTGACTTGCTAAGACCCTTGGGGGCAGGTAAGGCTACTCCAGTTGCCTGTACATAAGCTATAGATGGTGCTTTTCATAACCTAAAACCTTGGAGGGGGGATGCGACCAGGTGACACTTTGCCCGGGAAGTGAGCCAAAGATCAGGAGGAGGGGTAGTGGGCATATTGAAGCTCGGGTTGCTAGAAGCTGGGCAGTCTATGGTTGGGAGAGAGGTGGGGACTCCAAGATGGACTTGGCTAAAAGTTACCGACTCCCAAGACAACAAGTCTGTTCCACATTCTGTACCTGTTAATTAATAAACCCTTCATTTTACAATGTTGGCTGAGAGTTACGGCTGACTACGGAGTTGAAGTGTAGGGCCCTTTGACTTCTTCACAACCTATGCCCAGGCAGACTCACTGTGGGGATGCCAGATGCCCCAAGATCAGACACAGGAAGTCCAAGGCCATGTAGTCTTTTTTTGCCCCAGCATCAGTGTGAGGGGAGGCATGCTTTACCAGGGTTTTGACTGGCTTTTTAGAGAGCAGTTTTAGAGCATTAGCCTGTTGACTCTGTGACAGACTGTTGATTATTCACTTCTTAGGGACTAAGATTACAGAAATCTTAAATTTAGATTTGTTGTGTATGCTATGATTACAATTTCAAATTAACCATTTCATACATTTAGGAACTGTTAGGCAAAAAGATCCTCCCCTCCCAAGAATTAGGCAGGCACAGACAATACTGAAGGGGATTTATTTATGGTACTGGGAAGACTGATAAACAGCTTTAAAAGTGAAGTGCAACAGTGACTAATTATCTATTTTTTTTTTTGCATTTATTTGTATATATCAAGACAGACATTGTTATAAGTGAAGAGAAAACTTTGAGCAAAGGTAAATGTAGGAACATTATGTACAAATAGAGATTATTTTGATTACATCAAGTATTTATGGCTACTTTGCAGGGGAAAGAGGTGCGGGGGGGGGGGGGGGGTAGGGATGAGTGCTTACAGATATTCGGTGGCCTGTGAAGGGAGGGTTTGTTTTGTTTTGTTTTAAGAGCTGAGTTACTGGGCGGACATTTAACCATATAAGTTTATTAAGTGTTTACAGTTGTTAGTGTTTTAGGGCTATTGAAGCATTTTTGCTTGATTTGCATTTTTTGTTTTAGCTGTTAGCTACAGTTTAATTTTTGTTTGATAATTTTTTGTTGTTGATATATTGAACTTTTAGGTGAGATAAAGTTAATATTTTAAATGTTTTGATATACATGATTTGTTTTAGGGTTGCCTAAGGAAGGTGAGAGGGGGGAAGGAGAGGTAAATTGGGGGAAGGGGGTAAAGGAAGGAAACATAGTAAGATTTTGAAGCATGTGTTTAAAGTACTTACACATGACCAGAGGTTAGTAACACAAATATTGAAGCAGCATCAGCTGTTATTTGGATAATCGTTTATTGGTGATAGGGCTCTAGGATGCATTATGAACAGGATTTTTTAGTTGGGTGATAGTTTGATTGGAAAGCTGGACTTGAATGTGACCTTTGGTGATGTGGTTATGAATGGTGGTAAACGCAGACTCAGCAGCCAGAACCACTTTGAGAAGTAGCTTTTTGGCCAATTGAACTGGTGTATTGTTTCAGTATAGGTTGTTATATTATTGAGGAGCCATTGTTATTTTAGTGAACATTATCTAGGGTAAGTGTCAGTAATTTGCAGGCACATGGAAGCATTTTCCTAGCACTGTAATGGTTTGTATATGTAATAAGATGCAGCAGTGATGAAACACCACCAAATAGCAAATACTTGTACAGCAATTTTACTATTTGCAAGAGGAAGGATATTTACAACAACAGAAGAGGGCGAGGTTAAAGGACAAAGGGTTGAACAGGAACACACAATGGAACTGTTTGTTTTTGTACAATAGTTTGAGGTTGTTATTAGTGTAGCATTATTGGGGGATGGTGCCAGGTATTTGGACAGCCCTACTTTGTACATTATATTGTTAATTATATATTTAATAAATTTAAAACAGAAAGAAAAAGGAAACACATTGATAGGGATAACAGAAGGGTACACAAGAAGGAAATTAATGGAAAAGGGTGAGTCTGGAGGAAGTAAAAAGGCTACTATTAGTTGAGTAGAAATGCCTGCAATGTGGGCAAGGGTGGGGGAGGAAAGGATATGGGATGGGGGGGAAAAGCCAGGCATATATTTAAAATGGGATTTTTTTTGCAATGTTAAACAGATTACGAGCCAGCATAATACAAGCATGACCTTTAGCTTGTGACATGGCCAGGTTGACTATAGTATTTGAGGGTTTTTTTAATGATTTTGTAAAAATTTTTTATGGCTATATTAATTGCAGTTAGAGCATAAGATAACCCCGTGTTAGTATGCTTAAGGGGTTGGGTGGTTTGGCTTTTGACCCAAGAATTCAATGACTTTTTAAAGTTTAAATTAAGCGTATTTAGTATGGAATTGGAGCTTTTAATCAAATTTTTAATGTAATTTAATATGCTGTTTTTGTTTTTTGGCTTTTTAAAAAATATTTAGTGATTTTGCATTTTGAAATTGGGGGTTTTATATGTGTGTACCCACATTCTCCTGAAGCTAAATACCCAGTTACAGTCCAGATTCAGTGAGATGCAGGGAGGGAGCCAAAGACTGCTCCTAGGCTGTGGTAGTCAGGTTAAGACCTTGGAATCTGGATGTTTTTGGAGGTGAGCTGTAACCACAATAGGTTCCAGGTGGTTCAGTCTGGGCATAAGTCAAGTGTTTTTGTTTTTTTTTTCCCCTATTTGCTGCTGTTTTTTGTAAGGAGTTGCACATACTGGCCAGCTTTGAAACAAGTATTTTGTGTAACATCTACCAAGGGCGGGTCTCAGGAGGCTGCATCAGGTATGTTTGCCAGGAGGATTAACATGGGGAGTAATGTATCAGAGAGGTAGCCGTATTAGTCTGGATCTGTAAAAGCAGCAAAGAGTCCTGTGGCACCTTATAGACTAACAGACGTATTGGAGCATAAGCTTTCGTGGATCCCACTTCGTCGGATGCATGTAGTAGAAATTTCCAGTGGCAGGTATATATATGCAAGCAAGAAGCAGGCTAGAGATAACGAGATTAGTTCAATCAGGGAGGATGAGGCCCTCTTCTAGCAGTTGAGGTGTGAAAACCAAGTGAGGAGAAACTGCTTTTGTAGTTGGCAAGCCACTCACAGTCTTTGTTTAATCCTGAGCTGATGGTGTCAAATTTGCAGATGAACTGAAGCTCAGCAGTTTCTCTTTGAAGTCTGGTCCTGACTTTTTTTGCTGCAGGATGGCTACTTTTAGATCTGCTATTGTGTGTTCAGGGAGATGAATGTGGCATGCCAGAACGAAGCCATGGAGCGGCTCTTAAAAGTTACAGAGCACCAAGCAGACACACTCCAGGAACTACTAGCACTGCAGCTTGAGGTCTTCAAACTACAATTTGAGGACTTCAATAACTCAGACATAGGCTAAGGGTTTGCTACAGGAGTGGATGGGTGAGATTCTGTGGCCTGCATTGTGCAGGAGGTCAGACTAGATGATCATAATGGTCCCTTCTGACCTTAAAGTCTGTGAGTCTATGAGTCTATGAGATTGAAGTGTTCTCCTACAGGTTTTTGTATATTGCCATTCCTAACATCTGATTTGTGTCCATTTATCCTTTTCCGTAGGGATTGTCCAGTTTGGCCGATGTACATAGCAGAGGGGCATTGCTGGCATATGATGGCGTATATTACATTGGTGGACGTGCAGGTGAATGAACCGGTGATGGTGATGGGGAGTAATATTTGTTACCTAAAAGGATACAGTATAAACAAAATGAATTTATTTATATATTTTAATTTTGGTTTTATGAACCTATGTTGGATTTCTTTGCATTTTTATAGAGATATTTATATGAGTCAATAACATGTGTGAGCTGGAGTATTTTGGCTGAAGTACCCTGGGGTTGTATGTTTTTACGATGACCTGATTTTTTTTGTACGTTTGCCAAGGAGGTTTTTTTTTTGAGGATTCTGGGCTTTTTGTTGGTTTTGGACAGTTAGTTTTAGGGGGTGCAAGACTTTATTTAGGCATTTGATATATTCCTGTACAGTGTTAGAGATTGGGGGAGGGGAGCTGGGACTACACATCCTTCCCCCAATGACATCGTTATTTCAGTAATGAGTTTGAAAGGGTGAAACTTTTGTACTAGTGTTAGGGGTTGCCCTCATGGAAAGAAGGGCAGCAGGTAGTTGTGCTACCCAGTTGATTTTTTAATAATAGTATTTTTAGAAAGAGGGTATTGAAGAGATTCCCCTATAGTTGGCATTAAAGTGGCAGGATTAAGAAGGATTAAAGTGTGCAATTGTAATGTGTGGTCTTAAGAAGGTCCATTTTTACAAGGAACCAGTATGCCTTGCTGAAGTAAAGAGTGAATACCTATTTCATTTAGGGCCTTAGGTTTGAGAGGGTATTGCTTGGTAGGTGGTGGGAGTTGACTGGTAACCAGGATGGGTCGGCAGAGATGAGCAGTCACTAAACTGCAAGACAGCTTATTTTTTGCCCAAACAGAGGGGAACCTGGAACATAATTTTTGAAAAGGGTTAGAGGTGTCCCAAGTGAAAGCCACAGATTTGGCAATTGCAACAGAAGAGAGACATTTATTATTATGGAGAGGAATGGTTTGAGTATGCATAAGTTTATTAGTAAATGTAACTGTACTCTGAGTGAGGTTAAGAGTTGCTGCAAGGTCGCAGAGGACGTTCATGCCCCAAATCATTCCCTTTGCATTTGGAGCTATATAAAAAAGACTGAGTTCAGAAGAATAGATTACATTTTATAATAACAGGGTAGCTTTTATAAGCCATGAGTTTGCACCATTTACCCCTGAAAGAGTAATATATTGTTTAATAGTGGGGAAGGGGAGGTCGGTAATGGAAACAGACACTTCCATGTCCATAAGAAATGTACACAGCTGGCCCCTTATTCATGCTCATAAGTGTGGTGGCCTTAAGGGATTTATATTTGCATTAGCAGTAGTGACGAGCGGTGGGGGAGGGAGGGGCGGTGGGGTGTGTGTGCTGGATCCTAGTGGGTCATGGAATTTAAAAGCTTGGCCATTTTTTTAAGGGTTGGCAGCTGGTTGAGATACTGGGTGGGGCTGGTTGCCCAAGGTTACTCGGCTTTGGCATCCGGCTGCCCAATGTCCGGTCTCCCCACATATAAAACACAGTGAGGTAAGGGGGCCGTTGGGGCTGGGACCAGGATCAGATTAAAAGGGCAGAGAGGTACTGTAGGGATTCAACTGGCCGTGATTCTGTTCCTGATTAGGCTTTTGGGCCTTGCATCTGCAATTTTTTGGGGTATGTTTGAGACACCCACAGTTATAGCAAATGATATTAATTTTTGCTGTTACCACAGCAACACGCTCTGACTTGCTTTTAATTTTTTTAGTTTGTTTGGCTTTGCATTTAGAGGCCTATGTACAGATGGGTTTACTTTTAAATTAAGGGCTGTTTGCAGGTGGGAGTTAAAACCTTTAATGTTTTTAGAAATGTTTGTTTAGTTTTTTTGGGTCCACAATGCCTGCATATATATATATTATAATACTGAGAAGCAGACTTGTTTTTGTCTTGTATGCAGCCCATGATCTGTCCCCAACACTGCTCTACAGCCAAAATGCTTCTGAAATAAATGTAGTCAAACTTTACTAATTCTGGGTCACTGAGAACGAAAATGATGCTTAAAATTGTTGATTGGCTCTAGTTTTCAAGTTATGCTATTGGGTCAGTATATACGATCCTTGACTTGGGAATGGTGGAGGGTAAGTGAGTTATAAAGGGAAGGGATCTCAATTTAAACCAGAAATGACTAAAATACATCTTTGATTGGATCTATGAATAAATCTATGACTGGGTTTGGACAGTACTTGCTTTTTAGGCAAAAAAATGAATGATGCAATCTGAAGCTGGTATTGAGTCATACATGATATGAATTGCATCATGTTATTCCTAGAAGTCATGGATGATGCAATCATAACGAAGCTTACATCACTCTGCTGAACAAATTGCCCTATATCAGCTCTAGAAATCATACAGTGTCATGCTCTCTTATTTGTCAGTGTTTGATTTTGCAAAGGGACACATTTCTGTTTAGCTAAAGTGAGCAGAGATGCCTCGTACTTGTGTGAACATTGCAGATAACTTCTGCTATGTTTGTGATGAAGTGACTTTTGCATCACAAAAGCACAGTATAACCACTATGGTTAAGAAAGCCTATCACCTTTATTTTGGCTGCAAAATTGGAGATCAGGACAAGAGGTGGGCCCCACACATATGCTGCAACACTTGTGCAACAAATCTTCGCCAATGGTTGAACAGGAAAAGGACAGGAAATGGTTGAACAGGCCTTTTGCAGTGCCAATGATTTGGAGAGAGCCAACAGATCATACCAGCAATTGTTACTTCTGCATGGTGCCTCCAGTTGGGAAAGGTGTGTCAAAGAAGAAAAAGTGGACTGTGCATTATCCAAACATTCCATCAGCTATATGCCCAGTACCCCACGCAGAAGGATTGCCAGTTCCTGATGCACCAGAATCATTCTAACTTGAGTCAGACGAGGAAGAGGAAGAGGATGAAACTTCTGGTCCTGAACCATCAATGTCACAGGACCCACATTTCTCCCATCCTCCTCCTCTGAACCACACCTCATAACACAAGGTGAACTGAATGACCTTGTCAGGGATTTGGAACTACCCAAGAGTAAGGCAGAGCTGTTGGGCTCCAGACTACAGCAGTGGAATCTCCTGCCAGGTGATGTTAGGGTTTCCATGTTCCGTGACCGTCAAAAGGATCTTGTCCCATTCTTCTTCATGGAAGGTGATCTTGTAGCCTGCAACAACATCGATGGTGTGATGGCAGCCCTCAACATCGTTCACGATCCAGATGAGTGGAGACTGTTCATTGATTCATCGAAGATGAGTCTTAAAGCTGTTTTACTGCATAATGGCAATGTTTTGCCATCAATTCCAGTTGGTCATGCAGTCCATATGAAGGAAACCTATGACAACATGAAACAACTTTTGAGGTGCATAAACTATGACCAACATCAGTGGCAGCTTTGTGGTGATTTGAAGGTTGTTGCTCTCTTGCTTGGTCTGCAGACTGGATACACAAAGTACTGCTGTTTTCTCTGCAAATGGGATAGTCGTGCAAGAGATTCCCACTACATCAAGAAAGATTGGCCACTCCGACAGTCATTGGAGCCTGGGAGGAAAAGTGTTCAGCATCCACCACTTGTTGAATCAAGGAAGATTTTGTTACCACCCTTACACATCAAGCTGGGTCTGATGAAGAACTTTGTCAAGGCCATTGACAAAACACAAGCAGCTTTCAAGTACCTCCGTGGAAAATTTCCAAGGTTAAGTGAAGCTAAGATAAAGGAAGGTGTCTTTGTTGGTCCTCAGATTCGTGAACTTCTTCGAGACGTTGCATTTGACCATGCACTGCGTGGCAAGGAAAAGACGGCATGGAAAGCCTTCCAGTTAGTGGCAATCAATTTTCTCGGAAACAACAAGGCAGACAACTACAGGTTTTTGGTGGAAAACCTCCTCAAGGCATACAAAAGCCTTGGTTGCAACATGTCACTAAAGATACATTTTTTGCACTCTCATCTAGATTTTTTTCCACCGAACTGCGGAGCAGTGAGCGACGAGTGATTTCACCAGGACATTGCAACAATGGAGAAACGCTATCAGGGCAAATGGAGCCCATCAATGCTTGCAGACTATTGCTGGACAGTGACAAGAGATGCTCCATTTAATGAATACAAGAGACAAGCCAAGAAGCGCCGAGTAGACACTGAATAGGACTAAACTATGTACATAATAGTTTTTGCCTTTTGTTTCATAATAAATTTTAGTTATATAACCCTTTTGCTGATTTTTAAAGTGTTACATAAACAGGACAGGTGAAATATTATCATGTAAAGCAACCATAAACACATGAAAAGACCTAGGTTTACAATTTATGATTAAAACTCTACTATCTACACAATATACATAGACATAAAATGTAAAAACTTAAATAACTTAGAAACAGTAGCCAATCAGTTGTTTTAATTGTCATATTTGAATTCAGCACATCAAAATACATAATAAATACCACATTTTATCTCTGAAGCAGACGACTTCTCAAAAATTGTAGACCAGTGTTACTGGCTCTGTCCCCCAAGGCTTCATGGAGGGCTTCCTTAAACTCAGTGCAGATAGGGGTCATATTATTTTTAGATTTAAATTTAACAGAGGCCCAAACACCGTTTTTGTGTCCTTTTGTAGTGTCGTGGAAAAATTGGCCACGCCTTTGATTTTGGGTCAGACACAACCTTTGAGGCACCTTTATTAGGGTACACAATACATTTATGCATAAATGGAAGGTCGGCGTGTCCCCAAGCAAAAGGGGGGACAGCCGCCTTGAATAAACACACAGTCTTTAAGCTTATAAAGAAAAAAACCGCAACGCGTAATCATGCATTACAAATCTTATCAGCCTTATTTGGTATTTTTATCAGCAAACCAATCAGCGCCCTTCTGGGGCCGTGACTTGGACCCCCTACTATCTAGGGTTTTTTTCCTGTTGTCTCTAGAGGCTCTTGCCTTTCACCACGTCCCCCCTGTCTTGTGATACCTTCTCTTGCACATCTTGCGTACTAAATTACCTAATGCAATTATTTTCCAATAGAGTTGTACAATAAGCACTTTTTCTAACTGTTATGCACACCTATTTGCGGTTTTCATTGTACAAGACTTTTTGCAATATTGATTTTCCATAGCTAACAAGCTGTTATTTTAGGTCAAGTTACCCAATTACCAGTAGGCGTGGGTTCCTCTTTTTCTCCTGTTGGCCTTTTGATTATGCCATACAGGCTTCGAATTGTGCCACACGAGCTCTTACAAATCTTCCTAATGCTTTAAGGTCAAAGTGGCCTGCAGTGGCGTTCTGTTACCTATGCTTAGCTAACTTAGCTTGGGGTAGACAAGACACAGTTTCTAGGGTAAACTTAATCTGGGGTATAGGGGGTCCCTGAAATTCCCCATCAGTAGGAATCTTGGCCCATGATAGATTGGGGCATTTAGCTTTTGTTAAAATATAAAGATCCCTGGGATGTAACATATAGGTGGTAACTATTTGGCTTTTTTTTTTTAGAATATTAAATTTGGGGTTTTGGGCTTTAGATAAGCGAGATTTTTTAGTAAGCCCCTCATTTCCTCTGTGCTGAGAGGAGTGTACTTATAAGTATTATGAACTACTTTGTTTTTACCTGTCCCTGACCACCGAGTGGTCACTTGGAGAGGGACCAAGGGAGCACTGGTACTTAATTTTGGGTTAAAAGAGGGGTAAGGAGAGGAGGGGGCCAATTATTTTGATTTTCCTCTGTGTGTGCCAGGTTTTAATTCTGAATTTGTTTTTTAAGGTGTTTTTAATTAATTTCATTTTGGTTTTTCTTACTATTGCTGCCTAAACCAAAGTCAGTGAAATTACTCTTTTGTTGTATGCTAATAACAATACGGCATGCAGAGGAGCTGGGTTATTTTTAGAGACTTGTTTTCTGCTTTAAGTTTACTTAGCTTGAGGTTGAAATTTGCCTTTGGATTTAGCTTTGATGTAAGAGACTTTTGGAGTATTTTTAACTTCTGTAATTCTTTTTTATATTTGCAATACATTATTACAATGCCCTTTTAAATTTTTCCCTTTGTTTGACCAGACCACCATAACACGCTGTCCATTGTACTTATACCCTTATTCTATTCATTTGTTGCTATTGTTTTTTGAACCTTTTTATGTTTCCCTTTTATAAAATTATTGTGTCTCTCCCATAGAGGGCATCATTGGTGTTCTTTGGGGCTCGTTAATGAGTCTCCCTCCTGTAGAGGGTATCATTGGTCCACCCTGAGGCACGCCAATGAGTCTCCCTCCCTAGAGGGAATCATTAATGCATTTTGGGGCAACTCATACGACATTGTATCCCAGCTTTCTGAAACCCACTTAAGCGGCACTTCAGGGGAGACCGACTGAGCACACCTTTGTACTCAGTCTATTGCAGCACACACTTTGGTGCCCTCTACCTGGCAGTGTGGTCTTCGCCTCCAGCGATCCCTGCACCCCAAAAACTTGGCCACAAACACAGTTCCATTCAGTCCTCTTGTCTGTGCGTCCTTGTAGGGGGGGTTCAGCTGAGGCTTATCCCCCTCCAGGGCAAAGGGGAGCCAGACCGCCTTGTTACTTTGGTCAGCTGTGTTGGGGAATTAACTTGGCTGTGTGGCAAACAATCAGCAGCTCCGGCCCTCTGGTAGGGGCTGAGCAAACAGTTCAATAGTACCAACCCCTGGCCCTCGATCAGGACTGGCAACAAACAGTCAGAAGCTCAGGCCCTCAGGCAGTGGCTGAGCAAACAGGTTTAATATTAGCAAGCCCAGGCCCTGGGTCAGGGCGGGGCAACAAACAGTCAGTAGCTCAGGCCCTCAGGCAGGGGCTGAGCAAACGGTTGAACAGCAAACCCCAGGCTCCTGGCTCTGAGCAGCCGGGGAGAGGGGGAGACTGCCACCAGGGGGGACGCAGGCCCACCCACTCTACTGCATCCCAGCCTGGTGCCCTAGCAGCAGCAGAAGACTCATTGCTGTGCAGTGGGGATCCTGACTGCAACACACTGACATTGGCTCTGGCAGTGTTGCAGCCAGACTCGGGTCGGCTGCCCTCGGGCTACTTCCTACCTCCCCCTCTAGAGGTACCTGGGTCTGGACGGCATCCTCCATGGGGTCACACAGCATGGGATCCAAAGGGTAGCTGACGAGCAGTTGGTTTGGCAGCTCCTCGGGGTAACTGGCAAACAGTAGGCCAGGCAGTTCCTCGGGGTAACGGGCGAGTGGTAGGCTTGGCACCATTTCTGGGCTTGGGCTAGCATCAGGTGTTGGCTAGTCTGGCCAGGCTTCGGGTCAGCTGCCAATCGCCATGGTCTCCCCACTGGGAGCTACACCACAGGCGTCTGGTCGCTCTCGTGGCTGAGATCTGAGTGAGCTCTGGGGTTGGGCTTTTATACTTCCTGTCCTGTGCCTTGACCTCTGAGGGGTAGGTGCAGGGTTTGCTGGCTACACCCACTTTGGTGTACAGAGAGGCTCATCCCCCGCTGGGGTGGCGGGGAGCCAGACAGCCTCGCTACAGTCCTATATATGGTTCATGTTACAAAAGGGGTGCAAAGGGTGTCTCGGGGAGTCCCAAACCAAGGTGTGCACTAGAGATGGTAAGTAAAAGGATACTGACCTCTATCCCTGGTTGTGAGAAACTCTCTGAAGATTCCTGATCACACCCTGCTTGCTGTGCCAAAACTGTTAGGCAAAAAGATTCCCCCCCCCCGCCCAAGAATTAGGCAGGCACAGACAATACTGAAGGGGGTTATTTATGGTATTGGGAAGACTGATAAACAGCTTCAAAAGTGTAGTGCTACAGTGACCAATTATATACATTTTCTTATTAATTTATTTGCATTTACTTGTACATACAGAGACAGACATTGTTACAAGTCAAGAAAAAACTTTGAACAAAGATAAAAGTAGGAACAGTATGGATGTATAGAGGTCATTCAGATTACATCAAGTATGTATGGCTACTGTGACAGACCCAAACCGGTGGGGTACAGGAGTCTGGTAGAGAGCAAATATACTGGTCACTGGATGAGTAGTTTTCTGTTCCCTGAGTGACCAGAGCAGGGGCTGCACTAGAGTAATCAGGAAACTGCTAGAACCAATAAAGGCAGACAGGCTGATTACAACATCTGCAGCCAATCAAGGCAGGCTAATCAGGGCACCTGGGTTTAAAAAGGAGCTCACTCCAGTCAGGCCAGGGGGAGCCAGAGGAGAGGAAGCTAGGAGCAAGAGACGCAAGGAGTTGAAAGTAAGAGGGTGAGCTGCTGGAGGACTAAGGAGTACAAGCGTTATCAGACACCAGGAGGGAAATCCTGTGGTGAGGATAAAGAAGGTGTTTGGAGGACGCCATGGGGAAGTAGCCCAGGGAGTTGTAACTGTCATGCAGCTTTTCCAGGAGACAGCTGCAATCCACAGGGCCCTGGGCTGGAACCCGGAGTAGAGGGCAGGCCCGGGTTCTCCTGAAACCTCTCAACTCCTGATCAGACACAGGAGGAGTTGACCCAGACTGTGGGGAAGATCACTGAGGTGAGCAAATCTGCCAATAAGCGCAGGACCCACCAACGTAGAGGAGGAACTTTGTCACAAGTGGTGTCACAAGTGAAATTTGGTGTGCACAGCGCGGCAGAAGAAGGAGGGTGATTTAAAAAAAAAGGCAGAGGGTTTATTTTTTTCCCACCACAATGGATGACCTACTACGAGCACTGATACAAGCTATGGCGGCCCAGCAGGAGGCTACCCATGTCCAGGCAGCTGCCCAACAGGAGACAGTGTGGCTGCAGCAAGAAACTAATCGCCTGCTAATGGACCAGGCTTCTCAAGACCGAGCTATTTGCAGGAACAGGTAAAGACCCTTACAGAGCTGAGCCATAACGTAAGAACCTAAGAACATAAGAACATAAGAAAGGCCGTACCGGGTCAGACCAAAGGTCCATCTAGCCCAGTATCTCTCTACCGACAGTGGCCAATGCCAGGTGCCCCAGAGGGAGTGAACCTAACAGGCAATGATCAAGTAATCTCTCTCCTGCCATCCATCTCCATCCTCTGACGAACAGAGGCTAGGGACACCATTCTTACCCATCCTGGCTAATAGCCATTTATGGACTTAGCCACCATGAATTTATCCAGTCCCCTTTTAAACATTGTTATAGTCCTAGCCTTCACAACCTTCTCAGGTAAGGAGTACCACAAGTTGACTGTGCGCTGCGTGAAGAAGAACTTCCTTTTATTTGTTTTAAACCTGCTGTCTATTAATTTCATTTGGTGACCCCTAGTTCTTCTATTATGGGAATAAGTAAATAACTTTTCCTTATCCACTTTCTCAACATCACTCATGATTTTATGTACCTCTATCATGTCCCCCCTTAGTCTTCTCTTTTCCAAGCTGAAGAGTCCTAGCCTCTTTAATCTTTCCTCATATGGGACCCTCTCTAACCCCCTAATCATTTTAGTTGCCCTTTTCTGAACCTTTTCTAGTGCTAGAATATCTTTTTTGAGGTGAGGAGACCACATCTGTACACAGTATTCGAGATGTGGGCGTACCATGGATTTATATAAGTGCAATAATATATTCTCAGTCTTATTCTCTATCACCTTTTTAATGATTCCTAACATCCTGTTTGCTTTTTTGACCGCCTCTGCACACTGCGTGGACATCTTTAGAGAACTACCTACGATGACGCCAAGATCTTATTCCTGACTCGTTGTAGCTAAATTAGCCCCCATCATGTTGTATGTATAGTTGGGGTTATTTTTTCCAATGTGCATTACTTTACATTTATCCACATTAAATTTCATTTGCCATTTTGTTGCCCAATCACTTAGTTTTGTGAGATCTTTTTGAAGTTCTTCACAATCTGCTTTGGTCTTAACTATCTTGAGTAGTTTAGTATCATCTGCAAACTTTGCCACCTCACTGTTTACCCCTTTCTCCAGATCATTTATGAATAAATTGAATAGGATTGGTCCTAGGACTGACCCTTGGGGAACACCACTAGTTACCCCTCTCCATTCTGAGAATTTACCATTAATACCCTTTGTTCCCTGTCCTTTAACCAGTTCTCAATCCATGAAAGGACCTTCCCTTTTATCCCATGACAGCTTAATTTATGTAAGAGCCTTTGGTGAAGGACCTTGTCAAAGGCTTTCTGGAAATCTAAGTACACTATGTCCACCGGATCCCCCTTGTCCACATGTTTGTTGACCCCTTCAAAGAACTGTAATAGATTAGTAAGACACGATTTCCCTTTACAGAAACCATGTTGACTATTGCTCAAGAGTTTGTTTTTCTATGTGTCTGACAATTTTATTCTTTACTATTGTTTCAACTAATTTGCCTGGTTAGACTTACCGGTCTGTAGTTGCTGGGATCACCCCTAGAGCCCTTTTTAAATATTGGCGTTACTTTAGCTAACTTCCAGTCATTGGGTACTGAAGCCGATTTAAAGGACAGGTTGCAAACCTTAGTTAATAGTTCCGCAACTTCACATCTGAGTTCTTTCAGAACTCTTGGGTGAATGCCATCTGGTCCCGGTGACTTGTTAATGTTGAGTTTATCAATTAATTCCAAAACCTCCTCTAGTGACACTTCAATCTGTGACAGTTCCTCAGATTTGTCAGCTACAAAAGCCAGCTCAGGTTTGGGAATCTCCCTAACATCCTCAGCCGTGAAGACTGAAGCAAAGAATCCATTTAGTTTCTCCGCAATGACTTTATCATCTTTAAGCGCTCCTTTTGTATTTTGATCATCAAGGGGCTCCACTGGTTGTTTAGCAGGCTTCCTGCTTCTGATGTACTTAAAAAACATTTTGTTATTACCTTTGGAGTTTTTGGCTAGCCGTTCTTCAAACTCCTCTTTGGCTTTTCTTATTATACTCTTGCACTAAAGTTGGCAGTGTTTGTGCTCCTTTCTATTTGCCTCACTAGGATTTGACTTCCACTTTTTAAAGGAAGTCTTTTTATCTCTCACTGCTTCTTTTACATGGTTGTTAAGCCACGGTGGCTCTTTTTTAGTTCTTTTACTGTTTTTCTTAATTTGGGGTATACATTGAAGTTAGGCCTCTATTATGGTGTCTTTAAAAAGGGCCCATGCAACTTGCAGGGATTTCACTTTAGTCACTGTACCTTTTAACTTTTGTCTAACTAACCCCCTCATTTTTGTATAGTTCCTCCTTTTGAAATTAAAGGCCACAGTGTTGGGCAGTTGAGGTGTTCTTCCCACCACAGGGATGTTGAATGCTATTGTATTATGGTCACTATTTCCAAGTGGTCCTGCTATAGTTACCTCTTGGACCAGCTCCTGTGCTCCACTCAGGATTAAATCTAGAGTCGCCTCTCCCCTTGTGGGTTCCCGTACCAGCTGCTCCATGAAGCAGTCATTTAAAGTATCGAGAAATTTTATCTCTGCATTTCGTCCTGAAGTGAAATGTTCCCAGTCAATATGGGGATAATTGAAATCCCCCACTATTATTGGGTTCTTAATTTTGATAGCCTCTCTATTTTCCCTTAGCATTTCATCATCACTATTACTGTCCTGGTCAGGTGGTCGATAATAGATCCCTAATGTTATATGATGGGACACAGATCATACGGGCCAGCCATTGGCTGCAGAAAATGACGTGGGAGGATGATGTAGAGGCATACCTTCTGGCCTTTGAGAGGACAGCCCTACGGGAGGCCTGGCCTTGAGATCAGTGGTCTGGCATGCTTGCCCCATTCCTGTGTGGGGAGGCCCAGAAGTCCTACTATGATCTGCCTGAAGAGGCTGCAGCAGACTACCCCCAGCTGAAAGTAGAGATCCTGGCTAGATCTGGGATAACGACCGCAGTGCGGGCCCAGCGGTATCACAAGTGGAGGTACCAGGAAAACAAAACCCCACAGTCCCAATTGTATGACCTCATCCATCTCACACAAAAGTGGTTGCGAATGGAGTCCCGGAGTCTGAAAGAGATACTAGAGGTTCTGGTCATCGACCGATACATGAGGGGACTACCGCCAGACTTTTGTGCCTGGGTAAGCCAGAACAATTCCTCCACCTATGATGAGGTTGTTGCACTGGTAGAGAGACGAAGGATGGCGAGGGAGCTGACCCGACCAGTTAAGGAAGAGGAACCCCGGGTTAAACTAGCGGCACATAGAGCTCAGGTGACTGGGCCACCAAGAGGGTCCAGGTGGGAAAAGAGAGGGGCTGAAGGCCCACCAGAAGCCACAAGGAGTCGGAGCACTGAGGGAGAAGAGGATCATGATGTTAGATTGCCCAAACCAAGAAACTGGGGAATGCCTAGGGCTCCATACAGATGTTATGCCTGCGGAGAGTGGGGACATATAGCTGCACAGTGTCCCAATGCTGAGGAGCCGATGCAGTGTAACCTGGGGAACTGGGCAGACCCGTGCTCCCTAATCCATCTTGTGGGAGTCTCACTAACCCCGCATATGTACACCAGACCAGTGAAACTAAATGGGGTAGAGACCACGGCACTGGTTGATTTGGGGAGTGCTATCACGCTTGTCTTGGGGAAGCTCGTGAAGTGTAGTCAGTTGCTGCAGGCTAAGCGTATGGGGATTACATGCATCCATGGGACAGTTGGTTATTACCCCACAATCCCAGTAACCTTGAGATTCAGGGGGAACACTATTGAGTTAGCAGCAGATGTAGTCCCTAAACTCCCATACCTGGTGCTCATAGGGAGTGACCTCGCAGGGTTCGGGAACTTACTCCCAGTAGGAGGATTGGAGGAAAAGGGGAACCCTGAAGTTAGTGAGGCATCCACAGTAGACTGTCAACTCCCAGTCTTCTCTGAAATATCCCCAGATTTATTTTCCATTCCCAGACAGGGTAGAAAGTTGAAAAGGGAAAGGAGGGCAGCTAAAGCCTTGGGAACCCGAATACTGACTCAAAGCCAGAGAGTCGCTCTCGTAGGTAGGCAGACCTGAGCAGCTGAAAAGGAGGCCACCCAGGAGAGACAAGCACCCGAATCTGACCCCCACCCTAACGCTTTTGAACCAGTAGAGGCAACAGAGACTGGGCCCCTAGAACTTGGGCAGATTAGCCCTGGGAGAGGAAATTTTGGACGGGACCAGGCTGAAGACCCAAGGTACAGCAATGTTAGGAAGGAGGTGACAGAAATAGATGGGGTCCCTGTGGAAGGGAAAACCCAGGGACCAGGACCCTACTTCATAGTGAAAAAGAATCTCTTATACCGGGTTGCACCAGTACAGGACGGTAAGGTGGATAGAAAACTGGCTAGATGGTCGGGCTCAATGGGTAGTGATCAATGGTTCCATGTCTAGCTGGCAGCCGGTATCAAGTGGAGTGCCCCAAGGGTCGGTGCTGGGGCCAGTTTTATTCAATATCTTCATTAACGATCTGGAGGATGGTGTGGACTGCACCCTTAGCAAGTTTGCAGATGACACAAAACTGGGAGGAGTGGTTGATACGCTGGAGGGTAGGGCTAGGATACAGAGGGACCTAGACAAATTAGAGGATTGGGCCAAAAGAAATATGATGAGGTTCAACAAGGACAAGTGCAGAGTCCTGCACTTAGGACGGAAGAATCCCATGCACTGTTACAGACTAGGGACCGACTGGCTGGGCAGCAGTTCTGCAGAAAAGGACCTGGGGGTTACGGTGGACGAAAAGCTGAATATGAGTCAAAAGTGTGCCCTTGTTGCCAAGAAGGCTAATGGCATTTTGGGTTGTATAAGTAGGGGCATTTCCAGCAGATCGAGGGATGTGATCATTCCCCTCTATTTGGCACTGGTGAGGCCTCATTTGGAGTACTGTGTCCAGTTTTGGGCCCCACACTACAAGAAGGATGTGGATAAATTGGAGAGAGTCCAGCGGAGGGCAACAAAAATGACTAGGGGGCTGGAGCACATGACTTGTGAGGAGAGGCTGAGGGAACTGGTATTGTTTAGTCTGCAGAAGAGAAGAATGAGGGGGGATTTGATAGCTGCTTTCAACTACCTGAAAGGGGGTTCCAAAGAGGATGGAGCTCGGCTGTTCTCAGTGGTAGCAGATGACAGAACAAGGAGTAATGGTCTCAAGTTGCAGAGGGGGAGGTTTAGGTTGGACATTAGGAAAAACTTTTTCACTAGTAGGGTGGTGAAGAACTGGAATGGGTTACCTAGGGAGGTAGTGGAATCTCCTTCCTTAGAGGTTTTTAAGGTCAGGCTTGACAAAGCACTGGCTGGGATGATTTAGTTGGGTTTGGTCCTGCTTTGAGCAGGGGATTGGACTAGATGACCTCCTGAGGTCCCTTCCAACCCTGAGATTCTATGATTCTATGAGGGGCAAAAGGTACAGCAAATCCTAGTACCTCAAAAACACCAGAATGCTGTATTAAGTCTTGCTCATAGTCATCTTTTTGGGGGGCATTTGGTGGTAGAGAAGACCCTGGCACGAGTCCTACGATGGTTCTTCTGACCCGGAGTACATGAAGAAGTGTGGAGGTACTGTGCGTCCTGCCCGGAGTGTCAGCTGCACAGTTCCCGTCCCCACGTGAGGGCACCTTTAGTATCCCTTCCCATCATAGAGGTCCCCTTTGAGCGAATAGCCGTGGACCTAGTGGGACCCCTGGAGAAGACGGCTCGGGGCCACCAATATATAGTTGTTATGGACTATGCTACTTGATACCCAGAAGCCGTCCCCCTGCAGAACACAGCCTCTAAAACGATAGCCAAAGAGCTGGTGGGGATCTTTGCCCGAGTGGGGCTACCAAAGGAGATATTAACAGACCAAGGAACCCCATTTATGTCAAAGCTAATGAAGGACCTCTGTACGCTGCTCCATATACATACTCTGAGAACTTTAGTCTACCATCCGCAGACTGAGGGATTGATAGAAAGGTTTAACCAAACCCTCAATGGTAGTTCCCATTGGAGGAGCCAGGTATTTGTGTTTGCATCTGTCTTTGTGGTGCTTGTGTCTCTCTGTCGGGGCAGACTGCTGAGCCCTGATTAGGGGGCAGAGCTAGGTGGAGGAGGGGCCTATAAAAGTGGCCGCCCAGCCAGGCAGCGGCACAGCTGATCGCAGCGGCCCAGGAGCCGGCCAACAGGGCTGCTAACAGGGGAGTTTGAGTGGGAGTTTACAGGAGGAGGCGGAAGGGGGCGGCGCCGTGCTTCCCGTGTTCCCCAGGTAAGAACGCCGAGCGAGGCCAAGACAACAGCAGCCATGAGCCAAGCAGCAGAGGATACACCGAGGATGATAGCATGCAGCAGCTGCGGTATGTACATGGTCCTAGCGGGGGAGCCAGAACAGTACTATGTATGCATGAAGTGCCGCCTAATAGAGCTGCTGGACGAAAAGATCCAGGGTCTAGAGTTGCAGGTAGAAACCCTGGTAGAGCATAGAAGGGGGTTTGAGCAGCTGATGGAGCAATGGCAAGCAGTGACTGAAGGGGAATGCCCAGAGGTACAGGGGGAAGCAGGGGCTAAGGCCAGTGAGGGGGGACTGCTAGACGAGGAATATGGGCGGTGGAAGCATGTGACTGTGAGAAGCAGGCAGGGGAAAAGGAGAGCCAGTGAAGGAGAAATAGAGCTAAGGAACAGGTTTGAAGGTTTGGAGAATGAGGAAGGGGTACAGCAGGTGGTAGCTGACGGTGGGAGGGCAAGGAAAAAGAGAAGAGCGGCTAGTCCGCTAGAAAGAGGGGAGGAGTCCATGGAGGCAGCACCAAGTTTGGGCCCAGGGAGGTTACAGGATGGCTTAAGGGGAACCACAAGGGATGATAGGAATGGAAGGAGCTTGCAACCAGGGGGGACGGAGGATAGGTTAGAGGACCGCACTGTCCCCAGGCAAAGGCAGGTCTATCTGATTGGGGATTCCATACTGAGAAGGTTGGACAGGCCTGTGACCAGGGCCGATCCAGAGAACAGAAGGGTGTGCTGTCTACCGGGTGCTAAAATACGGGATGTGGACCTGCAGTTGAAAAGGATCCTAAGAGGAGCAGGTAAGAACCCTTTGATCATCCTTCATGTAGGAACGAATGACACGGCTAGATTCTCACTAGAGAGAATCAAGGGAGACTATGCCAGGTTGGGTAAGACGCTCAAGGAAATTGAGGCTCAGGTGATCTTCAGTGGGATTCTACCTGTCCCTAGGGAAGGGCGCCAAAGGGGTGACAGGATCGTGGCGATAAATAGTTGGCTGAGGGAGTGGTGTTACAAGGAGGGCTTTGGGATGTATAGGCACTGGGAGGCTTTTGGGGACAGAGAACTGTTCTCATGGGATGGGCTCCACCTAAGTAGGGAAGGAAGTAGAATTCTAGGAGGGAGGCTGGCTCATCTGATTAAAAGAGCTTTAAACTAGACATTGGGGGGATACGGTTGGGCGAGGTCCAGGTACTCTCCACGCCAAATTTATACGTTGAGAGTGAGAACAACAGTATAACAACAGATATAGCCAGAGGGGGATGGTTAGGTATAAGGAAGGGGGGGGGGGATGGATACTAGACCGACAGGTCATACTGGTAGTACTGTGTCCCTACCAAGTTGGGTGAAAAGGGTGAGAGGAGCCAAACAGCAAAAATTAGGATGTTTGTTCACCAATGCGAGAAGCTTAGGTAACAAAATGGAGGAACTAGAGCTCCTGGTCCGAGAATTGAAACCGGATATCGTAGGAATAACCGAAAGATGGTGGAACGGTAACCATGACTGGAGTACTGGTATGGAAGTGTTTAGGAAAGACCGATACAAAGGTAAAGGTGGGGGAGTAGCATTGTATGTCAATAATGAGGTGAAAAGTAACGAAATAACTAGCAATGCAATGGATAATACGGAGTCTGTTTGGGCAATGGTCACACTGGGGAAGAAAACTACTAGAGCGTCCCCTGGGATAGTGATTGGGGTGTGCTATAGACCGCCTGGATCTAGCCTGGATATGGATAGAGAGCTCTTTAATGTTTTTAAGGAGGTAAATACTAATAGGAACTGTGTGATCATGGGAGATTTTAACTTCCCGGATATGGATTGGGAAACAAATGCTAGTAATAATAATAGGGCTCAGCTTTTCCTAGACATGATAGCTGATGAATTCCTTCATCAAGTAGTTGCTGAACCGAAGAGGGGGGATGCCATTTTAGATCTGATTTTGGTAAGTAACGTTGACCTTGTTGAGGAAATAGTTGTAGGGGACAACCTTGGCTCGAGTGATCATGAGCTAATTCGTTTCAAAATAAATGGAAGGATAAACAAAATTGCATCTGAGACTAAGGTTTATGATTTCAAAAGGGCTAACTTTACTAAATTGAGGCAACTATGTAGGGAAGTGGATTGGACTAACATATTTAGGGATCTAAAGGCGGAAGATGCCTGGGGTTACTTCAGGTTGAAGTTGCAGGAGCTGTCAGAGGCATGTATCCCGAGAAAGGGAAAACGGTTCGTAGGTAGCAGTTTTAAACCGAGCTGGATGAGCAAGCGTCTTAGAGGAGTGATTAAGAAAAAACAGAAAGCATACAAGGAGTGGAAAATGGGAGGGATCAGCAAAGAAACCTACCTTATTGAGGTCAGAGGGTGTAGGGAAGCAGTGAGAAAGGCAAAGACCCGGGTGGAGATGGACCTAGCGAAGGGGATTAAAACCAATAGCAAAAGGTTTTTTAGCCATATAAATAGGAGGAAAACCAAGAAGGAAGAAGTGGGACCGCTTAAAACTTTAAACGGAGTGGAGATTAGGGATAATCTTGGCATGGCACAATATCTGAACGAATATTTTGCCTCGGTCTTTAATGAGGCTAATGAAGGGCTAAGGAATAGTGATAGAGGGACTGATGGGAATGAAGATATAGGGGTAGACATTATGGTATCTGAGGTGGAAGCCAAACTTGAACAGCTTAATGGAAGTAAATCGGGGGGCCTGGATAATCTTCATCCTAGAATATTAAGGGAATTGACGAGTGAAATTACAAGCCCATTAGCAATGATTTTTAATAAATCTCTAAACTCGGGGGTTGTACCATTTGACTGGAGATTAGCTAATATAGTTCCTATATTCAAGAAGGGGAAAAAAAGTGACCCGGGTAACTACAGGCCTGTTAGTTTAACATCTGTAGTATGCAAAGTCATGGAAAAAATTTTAAAGGAGAGAGTGGTTACGGACCTTGAGGCCGATGGCAACTGGGACAAATTACAGCATGGTTTTACGAAAGGTAGATCGTGCCAAACCAACCTGATCTCCTTCTTTGAGAAAGTAACAGATTTTTTAGACAAGGGAAATGTGGTGGATCTAATATATCTTGATTTCAGTAAGGCGTTTGATACAGTACCGCATGAGGAATTACTGGTTAAATTGGAAAAGATGGGGATCGAAATGAAAATCCAGAGGAGGATTTAAAGGGGAGACTGCAGAGGGTCGTATTGAAGGGTGATCTGTCGGGTTGGAGGGGGGTTACCAGTGGAGTTCCTCAAGGTTCGGATTTGGGTCCGATTTTATTCAATCTATTTATCGCTGACCTCGGAACCAAAAGTAGGAGTGGGCTGATAAAGTTTGCGGATGACACAAAGTTGGGAGGTATTGCCAATTCGGAAAAGGATCGGGATATCCTCCAGGGAGATTTGGATGACCTTGTAAACTGGAGTATTAGTAACAGGATGAAATACAATAGTGAAAAGTGTAAGGTTATGCATTTAGGGATGACTAACAAGAATTTTAGTTATAAGCTGGGGACGCACCAGTTGGAAGTAATGGAGGAGGAGAAGGACCTAGGAGTCCTGGTTGATCGTAGGATGACTATGAGTAGGCAATGTGATGTGGCCGCTAAAAAAGCTAATGCGGTCTTGGGATGCATTAGGCTAGGTATTTCTAGTAGAGATAAGGAGGTGCTAGTCCTGTTATATAAGGCATTGGTGAGACCTCATTTGGAGTATTGTGTGCAGTTTTGGTCTCCCATATTTAAGAAGGATGAATTCAAACTGGAATGGGTACAAAGAAGGGCCACTAGAATGATCCGAGGAATGGAAAGCCTGTCGTATGAAAGGAGACTTGAGGAGCTCGGTTTGTTTTCCTTAACCAAAAGAAGGATAAGAGGAGATATGATTGCACTCTTTAAATATATCAGAGGGATAAATACCAGGGAAGGAGAGGAATTATTTCAGCTCAGTGCTAATGTGGACACGAGGACAAACGGATATAAATTGTCAGTCAGGAAATTTAGGCTTGAAATTAGACGAAGGTTTCTAACCATCAGAGGAGTGCAATTCTGGAACAGCCTACCGAGGGAAACAGTGGGGGCGAAGGACCTCCATGACTTTAAGATTAAGCTAGATAAGTTTATGGAGGGGATGGTATGATAGGATAACGGGTTTAGTCAATAGGTCAATAACATGCCACAATGGTAATTAGTACAAAGGGTCAACGATAGGATATTGTTAGCCTTTTTCCAGAGGGTCTGGCTGGAGAGTCTTGCCCGCATGCTCGGGGTTCAGCTGATCGCCATATTTGGGGTCGGGAAGGAATTTTCCTCCAGGGTAGATTGGCAGTGGCTCTGGAGGTTTTTCGCCTTCCTCCAAAGCATGGGGCAGGGGTCGCTTGCTGGTGGATTATCTGCTACTTGAAGTCTTTAAATCATGATTTGGAGCATTCAACAGCAGAGTCAAGGGAGAGAATTATTTCAGGAGTGGGTGGATCGGCTTATGTGGCCTGCATCTTGCAGGAGGTCAGACTAGATGATCATAATGGTCCCTTCTGATCTTGAATTCTATGATTCTATGATTCTATGATAAGGAAGGTGGTAAATTGGGACGGGAAGGATTGGGACACCCTACTTCCCTACCTTATGTTCGCTATCCGGGAGGTACCTCAGGCTTCAACTGAGTTTCCCCCCCTTCGAGTTATTATACGGGCATCACCCCCGTTGTATATTAGACATCACCAAAGAGATCTGGGAAGAGGAACCAAATGAGGGGAGAAATATAATAGAACATGTAATACAGATGCGAGACCGGATAGCCCGTGTCACCCCTATTGTACGGGAACATTTGGAAAAGGCACAGGAGGCCCAGAGAACCCATTACAATCACCAGGCAAAAGTCCGACAGTTCCAACCAGGGGATCGGGTGATGGTGTTGGTACCCACAGCAGAAAGCAAGCTTCTGGCCCAATGGCAGGGGCCTTATGAGGTGGTTGAACTGTGAGGGAAGTAACCTATAAGGTGCGGCAGCCAGGACGCCGAAAACAAGAACAGATTTATCACATCAACCTTCTGAAACCCTGGCATGCACAAGAGGCATGCATAACTGTCCGAAAAGACCTAACCCAGGAAAACAAGCCTTCCAGACAAGTGAGAGGGTCTCCTGATTTAACACCAGACCAGAAGAATGAGGTATCTGAGATGATCTTCTGGAACCAAGATGTGTTCTCAACAAAACGGAGTCGAACAACCGAGACATATCACCACATCGTCACAAACCCTGCGGCCAGAATAACAATGAGGCCCTATCGGGTGCCAGCGGCCAAAAGGGAGGAAATAAAAGCAGAAGTAAAAAAAATGCTGGAGTTGGGGATCATCGAAGAATCCCACAGTCAGTGGTCCAGCCCAATCATGCTGATGCCCAAACCTGATGGCACCACAAAGTTTTGCAATGACTTCCGGCGACTAAACCCCTGTATCCCAGTTCGACGCGTACCCCATACCTCGCATAGATGAGCTAGTGGACCATCTGGGTAATGTCCGGTACTTGACTACCCTAGACTTGACAAAGCGGTACTGGCAGATTCCCCTTGTGGAAGACGCAAAGGAAAAGACTGCGTTCTCTACACCAGAGGGTCTTTTTCAATATACTGTCCTCCCTTTTGGACTACATGGGGCCCCGGATACTTTCCAGTGCCTCATGGACAAGCTATTATGCCTGCGTAACAGTTATGCTGCTGCCTACTTGGACGATGTGGTCATTCATACCCCAGTCTGGGAAACCCACCTAGAGAAGGTGGAGGCAGTCCATGATACCTTCAGGCGAGCTGGCCTTACAGCAAACCCTGCCAAGTGCGCTGTAGGGTTTACGGAGGCCAAATATCTCGGCTACATTGTGGGAAAAGGTCTGGTAAAACCCCAAGTGAACAAGTTGGAGGCCATCCAAAATTGGCCCCGATCACGTTGTAAGAAACAAGTCTGGGCATTCCTAGGTGTAGTGGGGTATTACCGATGATTTATCCCGCATTTCCCTCTGCAGAAACTCTTTATTGATAGCCCCTGATTTCACAAAGGAATTTATCCTGCAGACACATGCATTGGAAGTAGGGTTGGGGGCCATTTTATCACAGATGGTCAGGGAGGAAGAACACCCAATTCTCTACCTCAGTAGGAAACTCCTTCCTAGGGAACAAAAATATGCAGTGGTGTCGAGAGAGCCTCACCGTAAAATGGGCCATGGAAGCATTGCGCTACTACTTGCTCGGGCACAGATTTGTCCTCGTGACCAACCATGCCCCTCTTCAATGGATGCAGCGGAACAAGGAGAAGAACACAAGGGTGACCAGGTGGTTCTTATCCATCCAACCTTTCCAGCTCCATGCAACACAGAACAAGAAGCTGTCACAGCAATGCTGATGGCTTGTCACGTGTGCACTGTCTGGCATCCCAAGCAGACCCAAACCAGTGGGGTACAGGAATCTGGTCCTATTAGTATCCAGGAAGTGGGTGGGCTAAAGGACCTCCCCCCAGCCTAAGGGGAGGATCCACAGGTCTGGGATACTAACTAATTACGTGGGACAACCAATGAAAAAAACAGGATCGGGAGTGAAGTCATAGGGCTAAACGAAGGGAACCTAATGGGGACACCGAGCAGACAACCCCGGACAACGCCCACTGCTCCTCGAAGGCGTCAAGGGAGCCAGTGGACGCCGCCCAGAGGAACTCTGCCCGGATGCGTGAACGGACGGAGGAGCGGAAATAGGCCCCACAGTCGCAGGAAATCCCGTCGGCCAACCTCTTCTCCCTGGTGTTATAGATGGCTAGTTTGGTCAGGGCTAAGAGGAGGCTGACAAGGAGATCCCGCGACTTCGTGGGGCCATGGATGGGGAGTGCATAGATAAACAGGTGAGGGGAAAAGTGCAACCAAAAATGTAAGAGGAGAGCCAAGAGGAGCTGGAACAGGGGCTGCAACCTGGCGCACTCTAAATAAACGTGCGCCAGGGTCTCCTTCATGCCGCAAAAGGGGCAGGTGTGGGGGACAAGGGTAAACCACGCCAAGTACACGCCCGTGCTCATGGCCCCGTGAAGGAGCCGCCAACTGACATCCCTGGCGGGCCTCGGGACCAGGGCAGAATACAGGCTGGCCCACCAGAGCTCCTCACCCTCGAGAGGTGGCAGGAGGTCCCGCCATTTCGTATCGGGGCGGGACGCGAGGGTGAGGTAGTGAAGCATGTGGAGCACGAGCGTGTACAGATGTTTTCTTGGCGCGGTCTGGAACAGAACCGGATGCAGAGTAGGCAGTCGGCTCGCCGTGAAAGGGCGAGGGGTCGATTGGGTCCACGGGGCAGGGGCCCAATAAAAAGGTCCACGGGGCCCGGGGTGGAAGGTGGGGGGGCGTGCCCTTTCGCAGGACCCGGTCGAGGTAGGCCTGAGCAGCGGGCAGTAAAGCAGCCTTCACCTCCTGAAGTACGCACCAGGGAGTACGAGGGCTGGAGAGCCCCATGCACTGAGCGAGCATCAGGGGATCCAGCCAGTCTCCCCAGTCATAGTCCAGGAGGTCTCCGACCCTGGTGACTCCTGCCAAGACCAGCCTCTGGCGCACCGCGTGGGACTCTGCCACCTGCACACGAAGCTGGGGTTGTGTAGCAGGGGCTCCGTGAGGAGATCAACCCCTACGCTGGCCGCCACAGACCGTGGTGAGGTTGCTCAGATCGAGGCCCGTTTACAAAGGGTCGTCTTCCCCCTGTGTAACTGGGGTCAGACCCAGGGCCTCGATCTCCTCATAGATGGAGGGAAGATCGCCGTCCGCCACCCCGGGGCCCTCCCCGCCAACACCCGAAGCAACGCCCACCGCAGCGCTCGTGGGGGCTTCGGATGGCAAGGGGGCAAGAGGGGCTCCCTCGGGGGCTGCGTCGGGAAGGGACCCCGGAGGAGGGGCAGCGTCACCGTCCGGTGCTGCCACGTCGTCCCCAGCCAGCACCACAAAACGGGCATCGCCAGGGGGCAAGGCGGAAGGCTCGTCATCAGAGACCCCCTTCCTACTCTTCCGGGGGGTCTCCGAATCCGAAAGACGTAATGGGGCCTGAGCCTTCCGCTTGCCCCGCTTCCCCTGTACTAAGGACCAGCCCTCCATGGCATCATCCGGGGGCTGGCTAACAGGGGTCGGGTCTGGGGGCAAGGGCAATGGCAATGGAAGGGGCCCCGGCCGCTATAGATGGAAGCGGAAGCGGCGCTTGGAGGAGCAGCGGCAGGCGGGGGGGGACATCTGCGGAACTGGTAGAGGGAACAGCGGGGAGGGACGCCCTGGCCGGTAGTGGGGCCGTGGCAGCAGGGGTAGTCCCTGCCATGGAGGGCTTGGTTTTTTTAGCGGGGCCCTTACCCTTCTTCCCACCCGACCTTCCCCACCGGCTGGGGGGGCTCCCCCCGAATCGGAAGGGGCGAAGGACGTGGCAGCAGCGGACGCCTCCCCGGTACTTGCCGCTGCAGGTGCCCCAGCGGGGGCAGTGACAGATAGACCGGCAGCGGCGGTCGAGGTAGAGGCTCGGGGAACGGACATGGGGGTTTCCGGAGGAGGGGTGGTGGGAGCATCACGAGGGGTCTCCCCCTCCGCGTCCCCCGTTATAACGAGAGCGGGGAGGGGGACAAACAGCAAGGGGAGGGGAGAAAAAAGGAGGCGACCACCCCGCCCCGCTAGGCTGCAGGCAGGGGAGGAGGGTGCCAGAAAGGGAAGGCTAAAGGGGTGAGGGGAGCAATCAAGGACCCAGGGGCAGGAGGGTGGCAGGCCACCGACCCAGAGGGGAATTCCGGCTCCTCTCGTTGCACTAGGGGATCAGGGGGGCTAACAGAATAGGGGGTGCAGTGAACAAGGGCAAACTCAAAAGGGGGAAGGGCACAAGCGCATGGGAGGGGCATGGGCGCATGAGGGAGGGACCAATCAGGGCTGGGGATCACAGGGCTGGGGGGGGAAGGTCGAGCGAGGAACGGGGCAGAGGAACCATGGGGCTAGCTGCAGGGCTGGGGCAGGACAATCAGGGCCACAGAGGAAACGGGTCGGGCAGACAAATGCAGCAAAGGAGAGGGGGCCAGGCCAAGGGGGTGGGGGTGGGGGTAGGGGTGCGCCCACGGGCACTTGAGCCAAAAGTCAATGGTGGCTGCTGCTGTTGCAGGCCCAAACGGTGGAAGTGGGCATGGCAAGCCAGGTGAGCAGCTCAGTCCCGGAGGCAGGAGTTTGAGGTAGATGGAAAACAGCCAGTGGGGGCGGTGGAGGGGGCAACGATGGTGGTGGGGGCGAAGGGGGACACGGATGGACAGGGGGCAGGCTCCACGCTACACCCCCGGCGTCCCAACAGACACAGTCCAAACCCCCACCACAAGAGCACAGTCTGAAAAATACTCAGTCCTCAAGTGCCTCCTCCACGGTGGTCTTCAGAGCCTCTATGAGGTCCTCCAGCAGCAGGCGGTCCTCTCCTTCTCCTCCTCCTCCTCCTCCTCGGGGCTCTAGCAGCTCCCCAGCAGCAAACACAGCAGCTCCAGCAGCGCCAGGCGGTGGTCAGGTGGCCAGGCAGGAGGGACCCAACTCAGAAGATGGTGGTGGTGGAGCCCTCAGCAACAAGGGCTGGAGCTGGGGTCCCTCACTCCCCTCCTCCGGGAGCAGGCCAGCAGCCCCCCCACAAGGGGCTGTGGGTGGAGTAACAGCAGCAATTGAGGTGGTCCTATTAATATCCAGGAAGTGGGCGGGCGAATCCCGCCCACTGCTAAAGGACCTCCCCCCAGCCTAAGGGGAGGATCCACAGGTCCGGGACACTAACTAATTACGTGGGACAACCAATGAAAAAAAACAGGAGCGGGAGTGGGGTCATAGGGCTAAACGAAGGGAACCAGATGGGGACACCGAGCAGAGAACCCCGGACAACGCCCACTGCTCCTCGAAGGCGTCAAGGGAGCCAGTGGACGCCGCCCAGAGGAAGTCTGCCTGGATGCGTGAACGGACGGAGGAGCGGAAATAGGCCCCACAGTCGCAGGAAATCCCGTCGGCCAACCTCCTCTCCCTGGTTTTATAGATGGCCAGTTTGGCCAGGGCTAAGAGGAGGTTGACAAGGAGATCCCGTGACTTCGTGGGGCCACGGATGGGGAGTGCATAGATAAACAGGTGAGGGGAAAAGTGCAACCAAAAACGCAATAGGAGATCCAAGAGGAGCCGGAACAGGGGCGGCAACCTGGCACACTCTAAATAAACATGCGCCAGGGTCTCCTTCACGCCGCAAAAGGGGCAGGTGTTGGGGACAGGGGTAAACCGTGCCAAGTACACGCCCGTGCTCACGGCCCCGTGAAGGAGCCACCAACTGACATCCCCGGCGGGCCTCGGGACTAGGGCAGAATACAGGCTGGGCCACCGGGGCTCCTCACCCTCAAGAGATGGCAGGAGGTCCCGCCATTTCGTATCGGGGCGGGACGCGAGGGCGAGGTAGTGAAGCGTGTGGAGCACGAGTGCGTACAGATGTTTTCTTGGCACGGTCTGGAACAGAACCGGCTGCAGATCGGGCAGCCGGCTCGCAGTGAAAGGGCGAGGGGGGTGATTGGGTCCATGGGGCAGGGGCCCGATAAAAAGGTCCACGGGGCCCAGGGTGGAAGGTGGGGGGGCGTGCCCTCTCGCAGGACCCGGTCGAGGTAAACCCGAGCAGCGGGCAGTAAAGCGGCCTTCACCTCCTGAAGTACGGGCCGGGGGGTACGAGGGCTGGAGAGCCCCATGCGCTGAGCGAGTGTCAGGGGATCCAGCCAGTCTCCCCGGTCGTAGTCCAGGAGGTCTCCGACCCTGGTGACTCCTGCCAAGACCAGCCTCTGGCGCACCGCGGGGGACTCCGCCACCTGCACACGGTGCTGGGGGTTATGTAGCAGGGGCTCGGCGAGGAGATCAACCCCCATGGTGGCCGCCACGGACCTGGTCGTTGAAAAGAGCTTCCAGGTCCGGAGGAGGTCTTGGTAGAAGATCGGCAGCCCAGAGAGGTCTCGCGGAAGACCTCTCGGATGGAGATAAAAGAGCTGCCAGTCATATCGGAGCCCTCGGAAGCGGCGGAGGAAGGTGTGCGCCAATACGCTCCACGCCGGACTACCCACACCATATAGGAGCCTCTGCAGGGCCTGGAGGCTGAAGACGTGGACCTGAGTGTGCAGGCACTTCAGGCCCTGCCCCCCCCCTCCTCCAGGGGCAGGTGGAGGACCCCTGCAGAGACCCAGTGCGTTCCTGGCCAGAAGAACTCCAGAACCGCCGTCCGGAGATTGGCCAGGAAATCCGGGGCCGGGACCAGGGTGTTGAGCCGGTACCAGAGCATGGACAGGACTAATTGATTCAGCACCAGCGCCCTCCCTCGAAGAGAGAGGCACCGGAGTAGTCCTGTCCATTTCCGGAGCCGCGCCCTCACCCCGCCCTCTAAACCATGCCAGTTCTCTGGCGGAGACGGATGCGTGGCAGAAAGGTAAACGCCGAGATAGAGCAGCGGACCCACGCTCCACCGGATGGCCTGAAGCGCGGGTGGGAGGGAGCTCGCCCGCCACCCGGCCCCTACCACCAGGCCAGAGCTCTTGACCCAGTTGACCCGGGCGGAAGAGGCCGCCGAATAAATGGCCTGGCAAGCCTCCACCCGCGCCAAGTCACCTGGGTCCTGGACCATGAGGAGCACATCTTCGGCGTACGCCGACAGGACCAGCTGCAGGTCCGGCTCCCGGAGCACCAACCCCGTCAGCCTCCGACGGAGGAGACAGAGGAAGGGCTCGATCGCCAGAGCGTACAGCTGACCCGAGAGGGGACACCCCTGCCGTACTCCTCGCCCAAAGCTGACCGGCTCGGTCAGGGTCCAGTTGAGCCTGACCAGACACTCTGCGGAAGCGTACAGCACCTGGAGAAAACCCACAAACTGGGGTCCGAAGCCAAACGCTTGCAGAGTTCCCAGGAGATACCCGTGGTCCACCCCGTCAAACGCCTTCTCCTGATCGAGGGACAAGAGGGCGAACGACAGACCATCCCTACACCCTAATTCCAGAAGGTCCCGGACCAGATACAGATTATCAAAGATCGTGCGGCCCGGGACGGTGTAGGTCTGGTCTGGGTGGACCACGTCCGCCAGCACGGACCCTCGCCGCATCGAGATGGCCTTCGCAACGATTTTGTAGTCCGTGCTGAGGAGCGAGATGGGATGCCAATTCCATAAATCGCGGAGGTCCCCCCTCTTCGGCAATAAGGCGAGCACGGCTTGCCTGCATGAGAGAGGGAGGACCCCACCCCGCAAAGACTTGGCCCAGACGGTGACTAGGTCTGGGCCGAGGACGTCCCAGAACACGCGGTAGAACTCCACGGTCAGCCCGTCCATGCCCGGAGATTTATTGGTGGGCATGCGACGGAGGGCTTCCGAGAACTCGGCCAGAGTGAGAGGCAGCTCTAGCCAGTCCCGGTCGCCCGCGCTGACCGTTGGGAGTTCGTCCCAGAGCACTCTGCAAGCATCAGGATCGGTCGGATCCGGGGAGAAAAGAGCCGCGTAGAAGGCCCTGGCCCTCCCGCATATCTCCACCGGATCCGTGAGGGGGGTGCCGTCCTCCGCCAGGAGGCAGGTGACGTGCTTTTTGGCCCCCCTCCTTTTCTCCAGGGCGTAGAAGAAGCGGGAGCCGCGATCCATCTCCCGAAGGACGCGGATGCGGGATCGAACAAAGGCACCCCGTGCTCGATGATCCTCGAGGGCCCGGAGCTCCTCCCGCTTCTCCCGGCACGCTCCGCAGAGGGATGGATCCTCGGGGCTGGCGGCCAGACGCCTCTCCAGCTTCAAAACCTCCCGTTCCAACCGCTCTATCGCCACATCCCTCCGTCGGCTGGCGCCCCAGGTGTAGTTGCGGCAGAAGAGCCGGGCGCGCACCTTCCCCAGGTCCCACCATCGCCGCGCCGAAGGAAAGGCTCGCCTCTGCCCTCGCCAGGCCAGCCAGAACTCCCGGAAGGATGCCACGAAGCCCGCATCCTCCAGCAAACTAGTATTAAAATGCCAATAGGCCGGCCCCAGCCTCTCCGCGCAGAGAGAGGCCGTCACGGTGGCAAGGTGGTGATCCGAAAAGGGGGCTGGCCGAACGCTGGAGGAGTGGGCTCGTGAAAGGTGGAAACGTGACAGGTAAATGTGGTCCACCTGGGAGTGGCACGACCGATGGGCCTCCACCCGGACGAAGGTGAACGTCGAGACGTCATCCGGGTGGTGGTCGCGCCAGACATCCACCAGGAAGTGCCGTTCGACGATCTCCTGGAGGATGTCCGCGGTGGCCGGGCACTGCTCGGTCCCCGAGCGGTCCCGTTCCTCGAGGGTGGTGTTAAAGTCCCTGCCCAGGACCAGGCACTCACGAGGATCCAGAGAGCCGAGGAAGGTGGACGCCTGCTGAAAAAAACGCAACCTCTCCAGGCCCGATGTCGGGGCGTAGACGTTGACGAGATTAACCACAAGCCCCTCCATGCGGACCCGGAGGTGCAGAAGGCGGCCCGGCACAGCCTCGGCGACCCCCAGCACCTCGGGCCGTAGGTCGGGGGAGAACAGGGTCGCCACTCCTGCCGAGCGAACTGAGAGGTGGCTAAAGTAGACCCTGTCCCCCCACTCCAGCCGCCAGCTAGCTTCAGCGGCCGGATCCGTATGGGTCTCCTGCAGGAAAACCACAGAGTAACCCCGTCCCGAAGGAAGGAGAGCACCTGGCTCCTGCGGAGACCCATCCTACAGCCCCGGGCGTTCAAAGTGGCAAAGATGATCGGCGCCATGAGGAGTGCTGGGGGGGATCCTCACCGGCAGACACGCCCACGGCCTCCGTCGGGCCGCGCAGCAATCCGTGACCAAACCCGTAGGTGTGCAGAGAGTCACGGAAGAAGCAGACCCGCCGGTAGGCTGCGGCGGCCTGCTTCCCGGTCCCCTTACCCTCCCCCATGAGGGCCTTTGCGGCCCGGAGGATCAGGTGGAAATCCCCCCACCGCTGGAGCGCAAGATGGACTTTGTTGCAGGAGCCACGGACGTCCTCAAGGAACTCCCGCAGCTCCTCCCTCAGCACATGGGGGGGCGGGGTAACGGATCGATGACCGTCCCCCAGCAGGGCCCCCGTCACAGCCCCGTGGCCCACCGAGGCGGGCAGGCAGGGGGCAGACCCTCGACGTGGCGCCTGATGGACCGACGCCACGCGGTCCTCCCTGCTCCCCAGTTCAGCAGGGGGTGGCGGAAGGAGAACAGCAGCCCCTGATGTGTCAGGGCAGGGAAAAACAACTAAGGCCGCGCCCTGGGGAATATTCCCAGGGGTGGCAATGGCATCACGGGAGGTGGAGGGGACAAGGGTGGGGCCAGGGGCCGGTTGGCCCACACCCCCCCTGGGAATCAGGTCCGGGTAGCGGGGCACCGGCCGTCGCCTCAATGGGCTCGGCGGCCGTCAGTGAGGTGCCACCTGCAGCCGGGCTGATGGAAGATCCCAGGGGACCCTTGGAGGCGGGAGCAGAAGCATCAGTCAGAGGTAGGGAACCCGGGGACAGGGGGACCGTGGTGAGGTTGCTCAGATTGAGGCCCGTTTGCAAAGGGTCATCTTCCCCCTGTGTAACTGGGGTCAGACCCAGGGCCTCGATCTCCTCATAGATGGAGGGAAGATCGCCGTCCGCTACCCCGGGGCCCTCCCCGCCAACACCCGAAGCGACGCCCACCTCAGCACTCGCGGGGGCTTCGGATGGCAAGGGGGCAAGAGGGGCTCCCTCGGGGACTCCCTCGGGAAGGGACCCCGGAGGAGGGGCAGCGTCACCGTCCGGTGCTGCCACGTCGTCACCAGCCGTCACCACAAAACGGGCGTCGTCAGGGGGCAAGGCGGAAGGCTCGTCATCAGAGACCCCCTTCCTGCTCTTCCGGGGGGTCTCCAAATCCGAAAGACCTAATGGGGCCTGAGCCTTCCGCTTGCCCCGCTTCCCCTGTACTAAGGACCAGCCCTCCATGGCATCATCCGGTGGCTGGCTAACAGGGGTCGGGTCTGGGGGCAAGGGCAATGGCTCAGAGAGTCGGGAAAGCAATGGAGGGGCAACAGGAACGAGGGAGGAGTCTCCCTGGGGCGGGCCCTCTCCCACACCCGGCGTTATCTCCGCCGCACCCTCTTCCACAGCGGTGGACTGAGAAGGAGGAGGGGCAGCTTCAGATGCCGGGCAGCCAGAGGCACTGGCGGTGACAGGGCCGGTGCCTTGCCGGGGCTCGGGGGTCCCGGACGCTCCTCCATGCCGGGCCAAGGGGCAGTCCCTCCGGACGTGCCCCATCGCCCAGCAGAGGTAGCACCGCGCCTCCCCCGTTGAGTAATGCACCCGGTAGCGGGCTCCCTGGTAGGGGACCACAAAGGACCCCTCGAGCGCCTGTCCGTCATGCGCCGCCGGCGGCAGTTGAAGCTGCACTTGCCGGCGGAACGAGAGGACGTGACGGAGGGCGGGGTCCTTGCAGCCCAACGGGAGAGGGCTGATGACAGAAATAGGACGCCCCAGGGCAGAAAGGGCGGGCAGCAGGGCGGCATTGGGCAGGAAGGGAGGGACAGAGGTCAGGATCAAGCGGACCCCCAGGTCTTCCAAGGCCTCAAGGGGCACGAACATGCCCCCCACCGCAAGACCCGTCTCTACCGCCTCCTGGGCGGCAGCCTCCGATGCCAGGAAGAAGACTACCTTCCCGTACATCTTGGAGGCCGCCACGATGGCCGTGGGCCCCACCACCCTCGCCAACGCCCGCACGTAGATCTCCACGCAGGGCGAGGCGGACACCAGGAGGCAACGGACGCCGTGCTTCCTGGTCAAGGTGGGGAAGGGGCCCCGGCCGCTATAGATGGAAGCGGAAGCGGCGGTCGGAGGAGCAGTGCCAGGCGAGGGGGCCACCGTCACCTGGGCATACGCCCTGGGGGCTGGGGGAGGAACACCCGCGGAGCTGGTAGAGGGAGCAGCGGGAAGGGATGCTGCGGCCGGTAGTGGGGCCACGGCAGCGGGGGGAGGCCCCGCCATGGAGGGCTTGGTCTTACCCTTCTTCCCACCCCGACCTTTCCCACCGGCTGGGGGGGCTCCCCCCGAATCAGAAGGGGCGAGGGACGTGGCAGCACCGGACGGCTCCCCGGTACTCGCCGCTGCAGGTGCCCCAGCGGGGGCGGTGACAGATAGACCGGCAGCGGTGGTCGAGGTAGAGGCTTGGGGAATGGACACGGGGGTGTCTGGAGGAGGGGCGGAGGGAGCATCGCGAGGGGTCTCCCCCGCCACGTCCCCCGCCATAACGAGAGCGGGGAGGGGGACAAACAGCGAGGGGAGGGGAGGGAAAGGAGGCGACCACCCCTCCCCGCTAGGCTGCAGGCAGGGGAGGAGGGTGCCAGAAAGGGAAGGCTAAAGGGGCGTGGGGAGCAATCGAGGACCCAGGGGCGGGAGGGTGGCAGGTCATCGACCCAGAGGGGAATTCCGGCTCCTCTAGTTGCACTAGGGGATATGGGGGGCTAACAGCATAGGGGGGTGCAGTGAACAAGGGCAAACTCAAATGGGGGAAGAGCACAAGCGCGTGGAAGGGGGCATGGGTGCACGAGGGGAGGGGCTAAACAGGGCTGGGAAAGCACAGGGAGGGGGGGAAAGTTGAGCTAGGAGCGGGGCAGAGGAACCATGGGGCTAGCTGCAGGGCTGGGGCAGGACAATCAGGGCCACATGGGAAATGGGTGGGGCAGACAAAAGTGGCAAAGGAGAGGGGGCCAGACCAAGGGGTGGGGGTGGGGAGGGTGCACCCACGGGCACTTGAGCAAAAAGTCAATTGTAGCTGGCTGCTGCTGCAGGCCCAAATGGTGGAAGTGGGCATGGCAAGGCAGGTGAGCAGCTCAGTCCCAGAGGCAGGAGGCCGAAGCAGAAGGAAAAACAGCCAGCGGGGGTGGTGGAGGGGGCAACGATGGTGGTGGGGGCAAAGGGGGACACGGATGGACCCGGGTCAGGCTCCACGCCACACCCCCGGTGTCCCAACAGACACAGTCCAAACCCCCACCACAAAAGCACAGTTCAAAAAATACTCAGTCCTTTAGTGCCCCCTCCACGGTGGTCTTCAGAGTCACCATGAGGTCCTCCAGCAGCAGGCGGTCCTCTCCTTCTCCTCCTCCTCCTCCTCGGGGCTCCAGCAGATCCCCAGCAGCAAACACAGCAGCTCCAGGCGGTGGTCTGGTGGCCAGGCAGGAGGGACCCCGCTCAGAAGATGGTGGTGGTGGAGCCCTCAGCAACAAGGGCTGGAGCTGGGGTCCCTCACTCACCTCCTCCGGGGAGCAGGCCAGCAGCCCCCCCCCCAGGGGCTGTAGGTGGAGTAACAGCAGTAACTGAGGTGGGGGGGGGGGAAGCTACTAGCCAGCCAGCAAGCAGCTAGCAGAGAAAGGGAGCGGGTGGTGGTGTCTAGCCCAGCCAGGGGAGCAGACGGAGCAGCAGCAACAGCAGCAGCGAGGGCCCAGCAGGAACAGCAACAGCAGCAGCAGCAGCAGCCCTCTCCCTCCTACCCTCTACAGCAGAGTCATCGAAGGGAGACCTTCTGGCCACTGGGGACAGAGTTTTCTGTTCCCTGAGTGACCAGAGCAGGGGCTGCACTAGAGTAATCAGGAAACTGCTAGAACCAATTAAGGCAGACAGGCTGATTAGAACACCTGCAGTCAATCAAGGCAGACTAATCAGGGCACCTGGGTTTAAAAAGGAGCTCACTCTAGTCAGGCCAGGGGGAGCCAGAGGAGAGGAAGTGTGTGTGAGGAGCTGGGAGCAAGAGGTGCAAGGAGCTGAGAGTGAGTGCTGATGGAGGACTAAGGAGTACAAGAGTTACCAGACACCAGGAGGAAGGTCCTGTGGTGAGGATAAAGAAGGTGTTTGGAGGAGGCCATAGGGAAGTAGCCCAGGGAGTTGTAGCTGTCATGCAGCTGGTACAGGAGGCACTATAGACAGCTGCAATCTACAGGGCCCTGGGCTGGAACCCAGTGTAGAGGGCGGGCCCGGGTTCCCCCCAAACCTCCCAACTCCTGATCAGACACAGGAGGAGTTGACCCAGACTGTGGGGAAGATCACTGAGGTGAGCAAATCTGCCAATAAGCGCAGGCTCCATCAAGGTAGAGGAGGAACTTTGTCACACTACCTTGTGGGGGAAAGAGACGGGGTGGGGGTAGGGATAGGGATGAGTTCTTACAGATATCCGGTGGGCTGTGAAGGGAGGGTTTGTTCTGTTCTAGGAGCTGAGTTACTGGGCAGAGATTTGACCATATAAGTTTATTAAGTGTTTACAGTTGTTAGTGTCCTTGGGCTACTGAAGCATTTCTGCTTGATTTACAATTTCTGTTTTAGCAGTTAGCTAAGTTTTAACTCTTGCCTGACAGAACATTCTGACATTCTTGTATTGATTTGTTTACATTAAACCATGTTTATCCTCCCATATATCACATATTGTCTCCATATGAAGTATGGCATCTTAAAGCACATTTATGTTAGGGTTTTTTGTTTGGACACTTTAAATACAGATTTATTACCATACCCCAGGAAACTTGTGTTCTGTGTGCACCAATTACATTTTCATTGACACATTTCCATATTCTCAGTGACGGTATAAAATTTTACAGTTGGTCCTATATCTATGACTGGAATTTTAGTTTTATTTTTAAACCAAGCCCCTTGAATTATATGTTCTTAGGGTGTTTTTTTCCAATGGTGTTGGTGTGTCTGAGAGGTTTGTTTGTTTGTTTTGTTTTTATGTGGTGTATTTAGGTCCCACAATTCTCCAATTTTGGTATTAATTGCTTGGGATATGTTGGTTCCTGATCCATATACACCATTTGTTACACTTGAGGTCCCTAAACACCTTTTCTTAGTTGGATTATATTCCCTCAACTACAAAAGCATGTTTTTCTGAAGATTCTTGCCACCCTTTTGTTAATATCTTGGATGTTAATCCCTGTACCCACACAGAAATACATGCCTTATTTGGTACATGCAATGTCCACATTCCCTGAGTGTCTTTTATGGCCTCAAAGGGAATGACAAATTCTGTTAGCATAGGTACCAGATTTCCCCATTTTCCACATTATTCCTTCTTATCACCCCCTTTACCAGGCTTAGCAGCTTGATATTCCTTTATTGAGTTGTGGAGAGATTTTGTACTGGAAAATCACTTACCGGGTTAGACATTTTTTTCCCTTTCACTTTGCTTTCTTTTAGCCTTTTTTCTCCCTTTGATCCTAGTGAAATAAATGCTGCTAGAGTAAACATTATCAAGGAAACAACTCTGACATGACTTTTGAACAGGACTTTTTTCAGAGGTTGGCTTCAAGTTGTTGCCCACTGTAAGGTTTTCTGGCTAGGACTTTAATTAAATCAGCACCGTTATCTATCCCAGTACTGGAATTTAGACTTTCAAATAGCTTTTTAAAACTTCCCCCTTCTCAGAGAATTAAGCCTGGAGGCTGCTTTCAGATTTTGAGATTTTCCTATACTGATAGCGTATCAAAAGCAGTAAGCCTACTACACAACCAGTGAGGCCACTGGGTGATTATGGTCTCCTTAGCATCTTGGAACACCCAAGAAGAATAAAACTAATATAGAAGAACTAAATAAATTTGCATTAATTGTTACAGTTAAGAAATTATAGTAAAGATGAGTTTACTAGAATTCTTTGAGAGGATTAACAAGGATATACACAAGGTGATTTAGTGAATATAGTGTACTCAGATCTTCAGAAAGTCTTTGAATCCTTACTGAAGGTTTTTAGACAAGGTGATCTGTTATAGGATAACTGAGAAAGTCCTTTATGGATCAATAGCTGGTTAAAAGATAAGAGACAAAAGGCAAGAATAACTGGTTAGTTTTCAGAAAGGAGAGAGGTAAACAGTTGGGTCTGTACTGGGAAAAGACATTACTGTTAAATGATCTATATATTTTTAAAAAGCAAACAATGAAGTGGCAAAAACTTGCAGATGATACAAAACTTCAAGATAGTCAAGTCCAAAACAGACTTTAAACTGTTGCAAAGGGACCTTACAGACCCGAGTGGCTAAGCAGATGAAATTCAGTGCTGACCAATGCAAAGTAATGTAGGTTGGAAAAACATAATTCCAACAATACAGATTAAAGAGTGGGGTATAAAGTAACTGCTACCATCCAAAAGAAAAGAGGTTCTGGAATCATTGTGTATAGATCCCTAAAAAACATTCACTTAATGTGCAACTGCCATATGTGGAACAAAAAAAAGCAGAGAAAAAAAGCAGCAAAAATAATGAGGGGTCTGGAACCACTTTATATAAGAAAAGATTAACAAGAAAGGGACTTTCCAACTTGGAAAAGAGATAACTAAAGGGGGAACACAATAGAGGTCTATGAAATCCTGACTGCTGTGGAGAAGTAAATCATCATTATCATCATGTTCCTATTATGCCTCTGGCTTTAGGGCAGTGACAAAGCTCCTTTGGACCTGGGAAGTTGCTGGTGTGCTGACATGGCATTACGGAAAAAGACACGGTTAAGCAGTATTTCTCCATTTGATAAATAAGCTGCCATCCTTTCCCCTTCCCTGTTACTTGTTAAGAATTGATAGGCATTGCAGCTGCATAAGGAATGTAGTTGTCTAAAGAATACCCTTTGTGTAAAAGAAGTGTTATCTCCCCCTCCCTTCCTTTCCCAGCTACATAAACGAGCCCTGGATCATGGCCCCTTCTTCCCTCCCCTAAGAACTGCTGATTAAGGGAACTTGTAGCAACAATCACTGCCAAGAAATACAGCAAAGAATCCTGTGGCACCTTATAGACTAACAGACGTTTTGCAGTGTGGAAGCAGGGAAAGAATTAATAAGGATTTGAAGGGGATCTTAATACATGTCAGTCAGTTAGCAAGAGTTAGCCCACCTGTAACCCTAATGATGTGAGACTTCTAGAAGCAAGGATAGTGTGAGGCAGAGGGAAAGAACTGTGTAAAAAGTTATTACGACCTTGCACTGATAACCAAATATGCAGGCTTGCTTTTCCTAGGAGTGAGACAAATAAGATAGCAGAATGGCTTATGTATAAACAAAATGTAGTTGTTGCTCTCTATTGTCTGTATTATTGCTAGTTATTGTCTGTAACAAAAGTATAATGGCTTGCTGTAATTGTTTACCAGTTGAGAGACCTGTCCGGGACTGGGGCGACCCTGTGTCCTATGGCACTCTCTCCCTCCATTGTAATTACTGGAGAAATAATAAAGTATTTGTTTTTGCTGCACCCAAACGAAAAAGCGAGAACTGAGTTTTTCTCCGACAGCAGCATGAGCTTTCGTGGGTGAATACCCACTTCTTCAGATGCATCCGAAGAAGTGGGTATTCACCCATGAAAGCTCAGGCTGCAAAACGTCTGTTAGTCTATAAGGTGCCACAGGATTCTTTGCTGCTTTTACAGATCCAGACTAACACAGCTACCCCACTGATACTTGCCAAGAAATGAATTTTCAAGATAAAGTGTGTATAATATTTGTAATGCTGTAATCAGTCAATAGTGGTGGGTATAATCATAGTATGGGTGTTTCTATTAATAAGGATTTTTGCGATGTTGTAGCGGATGTAGGTGTTTACATACTAACGTAAATAAAAAGAGTGTGCTGTAACTAATCCAGTGCTTACTCGACAATTGAGTCGAGGGGAACAAGCACTGCAGTAAAGAAGCCCATTTACTCAATCCGCTTCTGAGTCAGCCTGCTTATTCTTCTTCTAACAATACTTAAAGTTGCCTTTGCTCCTGTATTAGTTAATGCCAGCAGCCAGTATGTCTTTCCTTGTGTCCCCTCTTTCACGTAGGATTTACTAATTATGTGGGGCTGTAATTTGGCTACTAACATCTACCTTTGGGGACAGGGGTTGCTACAGGTGAAGCATTTTTACTGAAATGTGGAACCACCCTGACAGGGAGCTGCCAATTTCATCTGAGCCAATTCTGGGGATAACAAGCCATAAAAACTCACTGGCATATCTTCTGTACCTGTTCCCACGGTCTCAGCAGCCTTAACTCCTGTTTGCAGCATTCATTGTGATCTAGTCCTTGCCATCAAATCACTTAAAGCAGCTAGCAAAGTCTCCAGAGGTTGCCCATCCAAATGGGCCATATGTGCCCCTCTTTCCTGAAGTTGAGCCCATACTTGTGCTCGCAATGGTCCCCCACTAAACACTCCATGTCTCCTACCTTACTGTTCTCGGCCTTGTCCTAATTTCAATGCAACTACCACATCCCATATGGGTGTGGTTAGACTGGGATTCTCAAACTGGGGGTCAGGAGTCCTCAGGGGGTCACGAGGTATTACATGGGGCGTCACGAGCTGTCAGCCTCTACCCCAAACCTCACTTTGCCTCCAGCATTTATAATGGCATTAAATATATAAACAAGTGTTTTTAATTTATAAGGGGGTTGCACTCAGAGGCTTGCTATGTGAAAGGGGTCACCAGTGAAATAGTTTGAGAACCACTGGGTTAGAGCTATTATAGCCTGCTTGATTGCTGTAGGAAGCCTCACTAATCACTTTCCAAGAAGAACTACCTGCTCCACTTATTACCCTTTCTGTTTTCCCAGCTGCTTTAATCAGTTCAACCTGATCTTAATCCATCCAGAATCCTATGAACACCTTAATAGGTTTCCTTAAACCATCTTAGATCAAATCTGCCAGCTGTTTCTTCTTGATTTCAGCCAAAGAGCATACCAACAACAACCTAGTGCAATAAGCCATAACAGATTATTTTTCCTTCTAATGTATTAACAAAGCTGTCCTTCTGAGCTCAGAGGGGGTCAGAAAGTATTGGGCTACCGTCTGCATAACACCGTCTCTGTCACTTTTGTTTAACTCTGCCTCAATTTCTGCCAACAAAGCTGTTCCTTCCATAGCGCCAGCACAAGTTATCAGTTCTCTTAAATCTTCAAGATCTAAATGTTTTCTAACCATGTATTCCAACAGCCAAGACAAACATGTTTTCTTAGTCAAGGAGCCCATTTGTTTAGCCAAAGCCTGTTTTTCAATTTCAGACGATTTACTTACTCTTGTATTTGCCGTGAAGGCTGAGGCATTTTTGCTATCACTACTGGCTGGGCTGCCAGAGGCCCTGGAAGGGGCTACTCTTCCTCTTTCACCTGTATATATATTCTTTCCAGACATATATGAGTTAAAGCTGTTATCTGCTGAACCTTGGTTACATTTTTTGTTACATCAGTTTGCAAGTCACGTTTCTGGTTTTCATTCTGCAATTTTAGTTTTTCCAATTGCTGTTCCAAACTTTCTTGCACAACATCTCACTCCTTTCCAAGCTTATCTACAGCACAATACATAGCACAGATGACATGTGCTGCTGTTTGGGCTTTCTCAGGAGTGTAACCCTTCCGATACCCCAAAAGCAAGTTGTCCAAACTTACTCATGCAGTGTGGGGTCTGCATCAGCCAGACATGGATCAGACCCAAAGCTTTTAAATGCCTGTCTTAACAAATACTCATCAACCACACTCAGAGGCTTCGGGATATCCCCCTCATCCTCTGGTTCAATGACTCGTCCCTGTTTGCATTTGCAAAACATCATTGACTCAAGGAAAGACCAATACAACCCCACTCAGCAGTATATTTTCCTCTCTGTAACTAAATCTGGTCCCGAGCTAGAAATAATATAAGTAAGAACTGATTCAGAACAATATTTAGATTTATTGGTTAACACCAGTGATTCAGGATACCAAGCTCTTAACAGGCAACCAATTCAGAAACAGTTTGATACAGTTTAAAGATTTTTTTTTCTTGGACACAACAGTACCCATCCTCTGCTACCAGATGTTGGCACCAGGGGGGACTACTACTCCTGAAATGGATCTCGCATGGCTCCCAGTGGAGCAGATTATTGTCATACGAGTGAAAAAAGTCCACAGTAATTATCTTGCATGCACAGCAGTTTATTGAGAAGGAATTACACAAGCGGTAAAGGGTTACATTAAACACATAACATCTATGTTAGACACTAAGAACTATACATTAAGAGCTCTACATTCCTCTTAGCCAGCATCTCCTTCACAAATGTACACAAACAGTCCGTGTGCTAGCTTCACGCAGTCCCGGCTTGGCATAATAAGGATGGCTTCTTCCCTCCAGGTCTGGTCTCCTCAGCCCTCTGGTCTTTCTCGGATTCCCTCAAGGCAAGGCCTTGGCTCCCGGGAGACCCCTCTGGCTCACAGTCCTATTCAAGCCCACGGAACAGAGTTTTGGCTACTCTGTTTCGCAGTGTTGCATCTTAAAGCATTAATTAAAGCATCCCCAAAAGTAATTTAATTTACTTGATTTTTATACTCTTTTTCCTCAAAGGAGTCACATGTCTTAAAAGCATGCCCAGTGAGGGTGTGGTTACTAATTTTTACCTAATTAATACTTTAGGAGAAGACTGCAGAGTAGTGCCAAGTGAACATTACCCCACATTCACTTATTAATCAATCACTTCAGCCCCTTGTGTGATGTCCTTCAAGCGAGTCGAGATGCTCTGGTCAGCCCATATTTCATTCAGGGTGCTCTACATGTGTTGTTTGCATTCAAGTGGACATATCTGCTGACCCAAAGATCAGTATTGATCATATACATAGCATGGAGCCAGTCAGCTTCACCTCTGGCATCTGCCTGATGCTAAGAGAAGGATTCTGCTCCCAGAATCCTCTTTCTCAGTTCAGTCATGTCAAGCCATGTTCTCACCATTCATACAGCACGGCCACATTAATTTGGTACCATCCCTACAGTGTGCACACTAAAATACACAATTGTATGTATGTACAGATCAAAAGAGGAAAGAATACACTAAGATTTAAGGAAATAAAGAAAAACAGGAACAAAGGCACTATCCGACTGAGCATGCTGGACTGTAAACAAAAGATGGTGGCCTTTTGGCTACTACCAGCCAAGGGGGACATTATGCATGATGTCACTCGTGGGATGAATCCCATACAAATATGAGCTTGGCAGGATTGTTTCATGACACTATCGTCTCTGACATCACATTTTTCCTGATTTTATCAACAGTGAGATTATTTATTTGTTTAAATAAGTTTTGAAGGCATGGTCAATAGCAGCTGGCCAACAAAATGCTGCGTTAAGAGACTGATAGCAGGCTTGCTCATAGAAATACTGATTTTACAAGTGCAATTATTGTTTTTTTTCCCTCAGCTCTGGCCCCCCGCCTGTCAGTAATGAACAATCATTGAAGGATAAGAGTAGGGTAAGGGTATTTGTGTAGCCAGATGTGTGTATTTTGTCATATTTGAACGAAAATGTCTATATTTAGAAAGAATCTTCTTTTCCCCATAGCTCCTTTATTTATCAACCGATTTTGATAAAATTTGAAATGGAGACATTTTTTCTTTTTTAGAGGCCCCTCATATTGCAAGGCCCTAAGCTATAGCTTAGTTAGTTTATGCCTTAATCCAGCACTGCCCATATTGGTAGCTCACAGTTTATGGACAGGATCTCCTTTTTCTCCTCTCTCTTCTTTTCCAGTGGCCTTCTCATTGTTAGCTCCCTGCCTTTCTTCCCTGTATCGTCTCCTCTAAATGGGTGGGTTATTTTACTTGGAATGCCAGTCTTCAGAAACTTCTCAGTGAGTTTGACAGCAGTTTCTAAAGTAGAAGGCTGGGGGCCTTCCCACCCAAACCCTAATGACCTCAGAAAGACACTGTTACAGTGACTGCAACATAATGGAGTCCCCACAATCGTCCCAATTCCTCAATCATCTGGCCTCAGCCATCTAGTGGCACAACCTGATGTTTGGAAAAAGGCCCTAGGTCTTGTCCCCTCTGCTCACTTTGCCACTTGAAACTTCTGTCTATATCATTCTACAGAAAGACCTATCTGATCCAAAATAGGTGTTTTTACAGTATAACAATCAGGTAATTGTTAGTCGATCAGTGCCGTATATGCATCTTAGATCATCAACTACATTGCTCAGGAATGTGAAAAATCTACATCCCTGAGCAACATAGTTAATCTGATCTAACCTCTGGAGTAGACACGTGCTAGGGCATTGGAAGAATTCTGTCAACTGAGCTACCACCACTTTGTGCGGTGCATTAATTGAAGCAATGGGAAAACCCCTCCCCTTGCTGTACTGAGTGACATCTGTTCCACTCTAGTGGTTTAGGTGTAAAAATAGCCCAGATTGAAGACCCCATGACAAAGCAAACCACAGTCAATGGAACAGACATAACTCACCTGTTTTCCCTTCCTTCTCTCCTTGCTGCTGCTTCAGATGTTCTAGTCTGTGACAGAGTGTAAGTAGCCCAAGTGTAGCCCATAGAGCTAGCTTAGCATTTTACTTTACTTAGCAGTAACATAAGGACCCTACAGACCTGTATCCTGTAAGACATTAGCTTGAGCAGTTAGCCCAAGGCTTTGAGGCCTGTGAACTTTGGCACAGCTAAAGGGCCCCACCGTCTCTCTGAGTTTTGGGGAGCTAAGAAAAGTATGTTTAAGGTAAAGTTTGTACCAAGGAACTGCAAGAACATTGAACTGATACTAGGCTTGGATTAAGGATTTACCATCATTTAGGATAAAATGATGGTAAATGCTTAACCATGAACTTGAGCTGACAACGGATTCACATATATGGTAATAAGCTCAAATCATTAAAAATGCCCAGCCTTGCTTGTCCATATCCAACTTCCTCACCCTACCAATGTTGGGATGTCCTTATTCTACAAATAATATACTTGTAGAATAAGGACATCCCAACATTGGTAGGGTGAGGAAGTTGGATATGGACAAGCAAGGCTGGGCATTTGAAGAACATTCATGACAGTTCCACACCCTATAATAGGCCAGATCACCATATAAGAAGGGTCAGTTGATCTGGATCTGTACCTTCCTTCAGAGTCATTTGACATACTGGGGATAGAGCTAGACCTTTGTCACTTATCACCAGATCCACAAGCAAAGGTGACAGTATGTGAGTATATATGTCAGGAATGGTGCAAATTATCACCTTGACTCTATTTTTTATGTCATTTCTTATGGTTTAGAGCATTTGTGTCTTTCATAATTGTGCTAATAAAATTGCTTAAAGCCATGGTTTATCCTCAGTGTGACTGTTTCTGTGGTACACACAGGGGTTCCCAACCCGATATTGAACTTGGTAACCTTGATTCTGTTGTGCCTGATTCTGGGACTAGAACTCTTCAATGCTCCAGCTCTTTAACTCAGTATTAATTAGAAATCATTAATAATCAATAACCACTAAGAATCAGGAAACATAAGGCTGACTCATTACTCTGTGCATGCTGTGTGTCCCCTCATGGAACAGATAGAGAAGGTAATTGGCTGAGGATTGGCTAGTTAACCAACTAACAAGGTGATTTAATTAGGTACAGTTAAAAGAGACAAGAAGAGATATGTAAGATGGAAAGGCAGGAAGGAAGGGCCAGAAAGGTGAGGTTCCCCAACCGTTTATGCCTAAGAGGAAGGTATTTATGTTGTGTGGAGGAAAAGACTTGTATAGCACATTGTAAATAAAGCTCCTGGTGGTGAATCTAAACAGGTGGGTGTAGGACTGTTTGCAGAGAAGAATCCAGCATGAGGAAGGCCTGGTTTGTGCCACAGGCCTATTGCTGGAAATGGGAGAACAGCAGAGGCTAAGGGAGCAGGAATTTGCACTTTCTTGACCTGAGTCTCCACTCCTTATACTACTTATATGCCGGGGTTACAATAATGACATCAAGCCCTCACAATTCTGTCAAACCAAGCTCAGGTTTCCACTGCACTCTAAAAGATAGAACTGCCACTATGAATGATAATGAATAGTCATTGGGCCAAGGGAGGGAGGAGGGAGAATAATTTGTCAGCATATAGACCAGGCTCCATTAAGTTTTATGAAGTTATGCTAATAGGTTGTTGCCACTTAGGACTACAGTTCCCAGCATGCCTTACAGTTATGTCAAGAAACCAAAAAGCTAACATAGCTTTGAGTATATTAAGTTTATGCAGCTTATAGACTGGAAATGTATGTCCTAGTTATATAACCTATTTTTATAACTGTATACAGTGCTTTTAACCAGATATGTGTTTGTTTATTTAATTAAAAGTAATGATATTGTAATGGTAACCACAAGAATGAATCATAATGGAATATTACTAACAGGTGAACTTTATATTATGGACAGGGGTGGCTCTAGAAATCACGCTGCCCCAAGCAGCGCGGTGCGCTGCGCCGCCCCGGCCCGGTCCTGCGGCGGGTCCCCTTTTCCCGCGGCTCCGGTTGAGCTCCCGCTGCGGCAGGTCGACCGGAGCCCGGGACAAGTGGACCTGCCGCAGGCATGACTGCGGCGGGTGCCGTGGTCCCGCGGCTCCGGTTGACCTGCCGCAGTCATGCCTACGGGAGGTCCAGCCGAGCCGCGGGACGAGCGCCCCCTCCGCAGTCATGCCTGCGGCAGGTCCACTCGTCCCGGGCTCCGGTCGACCTGCCGCAGCCATGACGGCGGCAGGTCCGCCGGCCCAGCCTCCCGCCCTCCCCGGCTGCAGGGGACGCCCCCTACATTTTGCCGCCCTAGGCACCAGCTTGTTTTGCTGGTGCCTAGAGCCGCCCCTGATTATGGAATAAATATGGCATAGAATGTTCTAATGCAAAGGGCAAAATGAAAGTGTTATGCAGTGACAAAATACAATATAGTCTTTGTTAATATTCAGTACAAATATTATTACCTTTTGTAAGTATGTCATCTTGGAAACTTAGAACCAATACTGTCTAGAGCTTTGACCACAAGAGTCACATTTGATGATGACTGGACAATGATTATGCACCAGTTGAAAAAAGAGTTACATAATTTATCTATAAAAACCTTTGGAATTGTAAACCAATTCGGCCCAGTGTGAGTTGCAGATCTTGGACCAAGATAATGGCAAGTGATTGTCTTTCTGTTTGTACTGATTAATCTTAGATGTCTAATCTTTAATTAATAAACCAAATACATTTGACTATTTGACATCTCATCAATCAATATCCTAAAAAGAACCCATAATTGCAAATAGACTCTAGAGCCTTATGGGTACAGCATGTACATAAGGTGTGGAAGACCAGTATCTCTGATCCAATGTTTATTTAAATATTTTATACAAAGGGGGAACAAATTCAACAGGAGAGAGTGCGAGGAATCCATAACAGAATATGCCATAGTCCAGTGGCTAGCAAATTGTGTACTAATGTAGAACAAACAAGTGTAAGTACTTCCACCACATTGGGCAAATGTCTTGAACAAATGGAGGGACTTGAACAAAGGTCTTCTGAAACCCAGATGAGTGTTCTAACCACTGGGCTGAATGTTATACAAGAGCACTTTCTCCTTGGCCATCTTGTGAATCTAGTCCTTTTTTTGCTTCTGGCAAAGTGTCCAAAATCAAAATGAAAACATTTGGGTTGGGTTGAAATATATATATTTTTTGATATTTCAAAAAAGTTTCAATTTTTTTGGTTAATTCAGAACTATTTGGTGATTTCAACAACAACAACAACAACAACAAAGAAATGAAAGGAAAAGAAAAGAAACTTGCTTAGATCTGTAAACAGTGACTGGTGGTACATAGTGTCAAAGGCTGCAGAGAGGTTCATTATAATAATAGGAGATATACCTATCTCCTAGAATTGGAAGGTCATTGAATCCAGCCCCCTACCTTCACTAGCAGGACCAAATACTGATTTTTGCCCCTCATCCCTAAGTGGCCTCCTCAAGGATTGAGCTCACACCCCGGGGTTTAACAGGCCAATACTCAAGCCACTGAGCTATTCCTCCCACCTTATAACTGTGGAGATCATACCTGTGTCACTAGAGCCATCTCTGTGCCGTGCACTGGTCTGAACCCTGACTATAAGTCATCAAGGATGTTGGCTGATGTCACTTCATGTATGAGTTTGGTGATTCCTGCTTTCTCAATTATTTTTCTCAGGAATGGGAAGTTGGAGATGAGCAAGTAATTAGAGAGGTCATCACAGTCAAGTGTTGGCTTCCTGAGGGTTGGTGAAATGTCGTACTTTTTATGGAGCTTTGGTAGGTGTGCTTTTCTGGAGGAGGTATTGACTATTTCCATTGACAATGGGCACGGTTATTCTGCAGTGGCTTTTACCAGCCATGAGTAATACAGTCTTACCTCAGTGCAGGGGACTGGACTAGATAACTCATCGAGATCCCTGTCAGTCCTACAGTTCTATGATTGTATGTGAAATGGATATAATATAATCTAAATGATCCAACAGGTGTTTGTCTAACCTGTTTTTAAAATCCTATAATGTTGGAGTTACCACAACCTCCCTAGGTAATTAGTTCCAGTGCCTAACTTCCCTTAGAGTTAGGAAGTTTTTCATAGAATCATAGAATCTCAGGGTTGGAAGGAACCTCAGGAGGTCATCTAGTCTAACCCCCTGCTCAAAGCAGGACCAAACCCAACTAAATCATCCCAGCCAGGGCTTTATCAAGCCTGACCTTAAAAACCTCTAGGGAAGGAGATTCCACCACCTCCCTGGGTAACCCATTCCAGTTCTTCACCACCCTACTAGTGAAAAAGTTTTTCCTAATATCCAACCTAAACCTCCCCCTCTGCAACTTGAGACCATTACTCCTTGTTCTGTCATCTTCTACCACTGAGAACAGTCTAGATCCATCCTCTTTGGAACCCCCTTTCAGGTAGTTGAAAGCAGCTATCAAATCCCCCCTCATTCTTCTCTTCTGCAGACTAAACAATCACAGCTCCCTCAGCCTCTCCTCATAAGTCATGTGCTCCAGCCCCCTAATCATTTTTGTTGTCCTTTGCTGGACTCTCTCCAATTTATCCACATCCTTCTTGTAGTGTGGGGCCCAAAACTGGACACAGTACTCCAAATGAGGCCTCAACAGTGCTGAATAGAGGGGAATGATCACATCCCTTGATCTGCTGGAAATGCCCCTACTTATACAACCCAAAATGCCATTAGCCTTCTTGGCAACAAGGGCACATTGTTGACTCATATTCAGCTTTTCGTCCACCGTAACCCCCAGGTCCTTTTCTGCAGAACTGCTGCCCAGTCTACCTAGTCTGTAGCAGTGCATGGGATTCTTCCATCCTAAGTGCAGGACTCTGCACTTGTCTTTGTTGAACCTCATCATATTTCTTTTGGCCCAATCCTCTAATTTGTCTAAGTCCCTCTGTATCCTATCCCTACCCTCCAGCGTATCAACCACTCCTCCCAGTTTAGTGTCATCTGCAAACTTGCTAAGGGTGCAGTCCACACCATCCTCCAGATCGTTAATGAAGATATTGAACAAAACCGACCCCAGCACCGACCCTTGGGGCACTCCACTTGATACCGGCTGCCAACTAGACATGAACCATTGATCACTACCCGTTGAGCCTGACCATCTAGCCAGTTTTCTATCCACCTTACCGTCCATTCATCCAGCCCATACTTCTTTAACTTGCTGGCAAGAATACTGTGGGAGACTGTATCAAAAGCTCTGCTAAAGTCCAGAAATAGCACATCCACTGCTTTCCCCTCATCCACAGAGCCGGTTATTTCATCATAGAAGGCAATTAGGTTAGTCAGGCATGACTTGCCCTTGGTGAATCCATGCTGACTGTTCCTGATCATGTTCCCCTCCTTTAAGTGGTTCAGAATTGATTCCTTGAGGACCTGTTCCATGATTTTTCCAGGGACTGAGGTGAGACTGACTGGCCTGTAGTTCCCTGGATCTTCCTTCTTCCCTTTTTTAAAGATGGGTGCTACATTAGCTTTTTTCCAGTCATCCGGGACCTCCCCCGATCGCCATGATTTTTCAAAGATAATAGCCAATGGCTCTGCAATCTCATCAGCCAACTCCTTTAGCACCCTCGGATGCAACGCATCAGGCCCCATGGACTTGTGCTCGTCCAGCTTTTCTAAATAGTCCCGAACTACTTCTTTCTCCACAGAGAGCTGGTCACCTCCTCCCCATACCGTGCTACAGAGTGCAGCTGTCTGGGAGCTGACCTTGTCTGTGAAGACAGAGGCAAAAAAAGCATTGAGTACACTAGCTTTCTCCACATCCTCTGTCACTAGGTTCCCTCCCTCATTCAGCAAGGGGCCCACACTTTCCTTGACTTTCTTCTTGTTGCTAACATACCTGAAGAAACCCTTATTGTTACTCCTAACATCTCCGGCTAGCTGCAACTTTTATACTCCTCCCTGGTTATTTGTCCAATCTTCCACTTCTTGTAAGCTGTTTTTTTGTGTTTAAGACGAGCCAGGATTTCACTGTTAAGCCAAGCTGGTCGCCTGCCATATTTACTTTTCTTCCTACACATCGGGATGGTTTGTTCCTGCAACCTCAATAAGGATTCTTTAAAATACAGCCAGGTTTCCTCGACTCCTTTCCCTGTCATGTTATTCTCCCAGGGGACCTTGCCCATCAGTTCCCTGAGGGAGTCGAAGTCTGCTTTTCTGAAGTCTGTTCTACTGCTCTCCTTTCTTCCTTGTGTCAGGATCCTGAACTCGACCATCTCATGGTCACTGCCTCCCAGGTTCCCATCCACTATTGCTTCCTCTACTATTTCTTCCCTGTTTGTGAGCAGCAGGTCAAGAAGAGCTTTTCCCCTAGTTGGTTCCTCCAGCACTTGCACCAGGAAATTGTCCCCTACGCTTTCCAGAAACTTCCTGGATTGTCTGTGCACTGCTGTATTGCTCTCCCAGCAGATATCGGGGTGATTAAAGTCACCCATGAGAACCAGGGCCTGTGATCTAGCAACTTCTGTTAGTTTCTGGAAGAAAGCCTTGTCCACCTCATCCCCCTGGTCTGGTGGTCTGTAGCAGACTCCCACCACGACATTACCCTTGTTGTTCATACTTCTAAATTTAATCCAGAGACTCTCAGGTTTTTCTGCAGTTTCATACTGGAGCTCTGAGCAGTCATACTACTCTCTTACATACAACGCAACTCCCCCACCTTTTCTGCCCTGCCTATCCTTCCTGAACAGTTTATATCCATCCATGACAGTACTCCAGTCATGTGAGTTATCCCACCAAGTCTCTGTTATTCCAATTACATCATAATTCCTTGACTGTGCCAGGACTTCTAGTTCTCCCTGCTTGTTTCCCAGGCTTCTTGCATTTGTGTATAGACATGTAAGATAACTCACTGATCGTCCTGGTGTCCCAGTATGGGGCAGGAGCCCTCCCCTCTTGCACTCACCTACTTGTGCTTTCTCCCAATATCCCACTTCCCCACTTACCTCGGGGCTTTGGTCTCCTTCCCCCGGTGAACCTAGTTTAAAGCCCTCCTCACTAGGTTAGCCAGCCTGCTTGCAAAGATGCTCTTCCCTCTCTTTGTGAGGTGGAGCCCATCTCTGCCTAGCAATCCTTCTTCTTGGAAGACCATCCCATGGTCAAAGAATCCAAACCCTTCTCTCCGACACCATCTGCGTAGCCATTCGTTGATTTCCATGATTCGACGGTCTCTACCCTGCCCTTTTCCTGCTACAGGAAGGATAGACGAGAACACCACTTGCGCCTCAAACTCCTTTATCCTTCTTCCTAGAGCCACATAGTCTGCAGTGATACGCTTAAGGTCATTCTTGGCAGTATCATTGGTGCCCACGTGTAGAAGCAGGAAGGGGTAGCGATCTGAGGGCTTGATGAGTCTCGGCAGTCTCTCCGTTACATCGTGAATCCTAGCCCCTGGCAGGCAGCACACCTCTCGGTTTTCCCGGTCAGGGTGGCAGATAGATGACTCAGTCCCCCTGAGGAGAGAGTCCCCGACCACCACCACTCTCCTCCTCCTCCTCCTTTTGGGAGTGGTGGTCGTGGAACCCCCATCCCTAGGACGGTGCATCTCATGCCTTCCAATCAGTGGAGTCTCCTTCTGCTCTGTTCCCTCAGATGTATCATCCACTCCACTCTCTGCACTAGTACCTGCACAGAGAACATGAAAACGGTTGCTCACCTGCATCTGTGTTACTGGTACATGGACATTTCTGGTACTCTTTCCTCTTCTGGAAGTCACATGCTGCCTATTATCGTCGCTGGCCTTCTGTCCCCGCTGCGTAGCCTGCTCTGAATCTTCAGAACATTGTGCCCGCTGAAGCTGATCCTGACGTCTATCCAGGAAATCCTCATTTTCTTTTATGGAACGCAGGGTTGATATTCGTTTCTCCAGACCTTGAATCTTCTCTTCCAATATGGAGATAAGCTTGAACTTGTACACACAAAGTCGCTTCTATCCTGTGGAAGGAAGAACATTTGCCATGTGCCATGGCACATCCTGTGCAGGTCACAACAGCGAATCGCTCAGCATCCATAGTCTCTTCCTTCTAAGAGCTTCCTTACTTGTGGCAGAAGCTACTCAGAGAAACCTGCGAGAGGGGGGCCTCAGTAGGCTCTCTCCCTCTTTCCTAATGTCTGACCTAAAACTCCCTTGCTGAAATTTAAGCACATTACCTCTTACCATGGTATCAGTGGTTATGGAGAACAGTTTATTACCCTCATTTTTATAACAACTTTTTTCATTCTTGAAGACAATTAGCAGGGGTCCTAGTTTTCGCTAATAAAAATCCAAGTTTTTCCTCAACTAAAATGAAATGCTGAACTTCAGTGTACCTTTACTTCTGCAATGCTGCTGTTGGCAGTGCTGCCTTTAGAGCTGGGAACCCAGCCAACAGCAGCCACTCTCTGCTTGGCCTTCAGAGCTGGGCAGCTGGAGTAAAAACTAAAGATTTTCTGTAAAAACACACATAACTGTGTGCTTCATCTGCTGCAGTTCATCTGTCAAAGATGGTGGTCTTACTGCTTGGCGTAATCACTTGACAGAGATTATGCACCTTGCTATTTTCCTCAGTAGGGTTTGACTTCCAATTCTTAAAGGATTCCTTTTCTTTTTCTTAAATCACCTCTTTTACTCTGTTATTTAGTCATTATGGAATTTCTTTTTTGGTCCTCTTACTCTTTTATTATTTGGGGTAAGCATTTAGTTTGAGCCTCTATTGTAGTGTTTTCCGTGAAGCATGCAAACATTACACTCTTGTGACTCTTGTGACATGCATCCGACAAAGTGAGTATTCACCCACGAAAGCTCATGCTCCAATATATCTGTTAGTCTATAAGGTGCCACAGGACTTTTTGCTGCTCTTGTGACTCTGCCTTTAATTTCCATTTAGGTAGTTTCCTCGTTTTCATTTAGTTCCCATTCTTGAGGTTTAATGCTACTGTGGTTAGGTTTCTTTGGTATTCCCCCTCTCCCTCACAAGCATGTTAAATTTCATTACATTATGGTCACTGTAACTTAGGGTATGTCTACACTACCAGAGTAGTTCGATTCTACTTAAATCGAATTTGTGGAACCAACCTTACAAAGTCGAACGTGTGTATCCACACTAAGGACAGTAATTCGACTTTGTGAGTCCACACTAATGGGGCAAGTGTCGACATTGGAAGCGGTGCACTGTGGGCAGCTATCCCACAGTTCCCTCAGTCCCCGCTGCCCATTGGAATTCTGGGTCAAGCCCCCAATGCCTGCTGGGGGAAAAAATGTGTCGAGGGTGGTTTTGGGTAACTGTCGTCATTCAATCGTCACTCCCGCCCTCCCTCCCTGAAAGCGCCGGCGGGCAATCAGTTCGCGCTCTTTTCTGGTGAGTGACAGCGCGGACGCCACAGCACTGCGAGCATGGAGCCCACTGTGATCATCGCTGCAGTTATGGCCGTTGTCAACTCCTCGCACCTTATCGTCCACCTTTTCCACAGTCAGATGCTGAGAAATTGGGCGAGGAGGCTACGGCAGCGCGGTGAGGACATGAAGTCAGAGAGTGGCACAGACCTCTCACAAAGCATGGTATGCCGCGCCATGGAGATCATGGTGGCAATGGGTCATGTTCATGCTGTAGAACGGCGATTCTGGGCCCGGGAAACAAGCACGGACTGGTGGGACCGCATAGTGCTGCAGGTCTGGGATGAATCACAGTGGGTGCGAAACTTTAGGATGCGTAAGGGAACTTTCCTTGAACTGTGTGAGTTGCTGTCCCCTGCCCTGAAGTGCAAAGACACCCGGATGCGAGCAGTCCTGACTGTGCAGAAGCGAGTGGCCATAGCCCTCTGGAAACTTGCAACGCCAGACAGCTACCGGTCAGTAGAGAACCACTTTGGCATGGGCAAATCTACCGTGGGGGTCGCTGTGATGCAAGTAGCCAACGCAATCGTTGAGCTACTGCTCTCAAAGGTAGTGACCCTGGGAAACGTTCAGGTCATCATAGATGGCTTCGTCGCGATGGGATTCCCAAACTGCGGTGGGGCTATAGATGGAACTCACATCCCTATTCTGGGACCAGACCACCAGGCCAGCCAGTATATTAACCGAAAGGGCTACTTTTCAATGGTGCTGCAAGCACTGGTGGACCATAGGGGACACTTTACCAACATCAACGTCGGATGGCCGGGCAAGGTTCATGAGGCGCGTGTTTTCAGGAACTCTGGTCTGTTTAGACGCCTGCAGGAAGGTATTTTCTTCCCGGACCACAAAATAACTGTTGGGGATGTGGAGATGCCTATAGTGATCCTCGGGGACCCAGCCTACCCGCTAATGCCCTGGCTCATGAAGTCCTATACAGGCGCCATGGACAGTGACAAAGAACTCTTCAACTACCAGCTGAGCAAGTGCAGAATGGTGGTGGAGTGTGCTTTTGGACGTCTCAAGGGGAGATGGAGAAGCTTACTGACTCACTTAGATCTCAGCGAAACCAGTATCCCCATTGTTATTGCAGCTTGCTGTGTGCTCCACAATCTCTGTGAGAGCAAGGGGGAGACCTTTATGGCGGGATGGGAGGTTGAGACAAATCGCCTGGCTGCTGATTACGCCCAGCCAGACAGCCGTGCGATTAGAAGAGCCCAGCGGGAAGCGCTATGCATCCGGTAGGCTTTGAAAGCTAGGTTCTTCAGTGAGCAGGGTAACCTGTGACTATTACGTTTGTTTACAGAGAAACTGAACCTGCCTCCGTTTCTTTACCCAGTTACTGTTGACTATCCTCTGCAGTTCATACCCCGTTCACCCTATTCCCCCCTTCCAACACACGTTTAAAAATAAAATACATGGAACTTTGTTAATTAACATCGTTTTCTTTATTAGTGATTTCGCGGTAAAGGGTTGAAATTGGGACACAGACTGTGGTGGGTAGGGTGTGTAGTGATCTAAAGACCGCTTCTAAACTCGAGGAATGACAGGCTTCTGCTCCTAGAGCGGACTGGTTGTTTCAACGGAGCCTGCCACCCCTCCTTTTCGGGATTCTGTGTGTGGGGGCTATGTGACTTTGTGGCGGGGGAGGACGGTTACAGATCCCCTGCTGCATGGCTCTGTGATCCAAGATAAGGACCGCTGCATAAGATCTGTAACTGCCCTCCCCCGCCACAAAGTCACATAGCCCCCCCAACACAGAACATGAAAACCACCTCCCAGATTGACCAGGGTGCCTAGTGACTGCACTGTGTGTGTGACCTGCTGCTGAACCTGCCCCCATGTCTGTACCCTGGTAAAGGTGACTGTCCTGTCCAATTACCAACCCCCTTCTCCCCCTTCAAACACAGTCTCCTCTAAAAGAACAGGACGGAACCAGTAATTAACAGAAAAGTATTTTTTATTATCAACTAGACAGCTGGGGATGAAACTGGGACGGGGGCTTGGATGAGGCGGGAAGGAAAGGACTTATCAAACTTTTGGGAATGAGAGCCTTCTTGTAATTGCGCACTCTGCAGGGGTGGAGTGACAGTTTTCACGGCCCCTGCTGCCCCTCCTTCTTGGTACTTTGTGGCGGGGAGGGCAGTTAGAGATAGACTGCAGTGGGGCTCTGTCCTCCTGCCTCCGGTCCTGCAGGACATCCACAAGGCACTGGAGCGTGTCCGTTTGCTCCCTCATTAGTCCAAGCAGCGTTTGAGTCGCCTGCTGGTCTTCCTGCCGCCACCTGTCCTCCTGTTCGCTGTGTGAGTGCTGGTACTGCGACATGTTCTCCCTCCACTGGGTCTGCTGGGCCGCCTCAGCTCGGGAGCAGCCCATACGTTCTGAGAACATCTTGTCCCATGTCCTTTTCTTTCGCCAGCCTCCGTGAGGGGGATGCCGGGTTAGGTCGGGAGACAGTCGCAGCTGTGTGATGGGAAAAAGGGAGTGAATTCCTTACAAAGATACATTTTTGCGAACAATGAACATAGTCTACTCTGTCTCTGTGAACAAGACCATGCACAGCACCTATCTCATGCGCACTCAGGACAAGTTCGAATTTTCGGCCTTCGCATTCAGTGCCTGGGGTCTTGCAGTGGAGATCAGACAAGCGGGCAGGACAGCAGAATTCATGTGGCGGGCAGACATGGTAAGCCATAGACTTTTGGCTGCTTAAAACTTAATTTATAGCAGTGCCCTCCTTTCACGGTCAAAGCAATGCTCCTAGCGTTGACCAGTTCCTGCTGCCGGCAATCCGGAAAGCATGAACTCTGCCCCTGACCCACCCCCTCGCGGCTGTCCACGGGAAAGATCCCGGTATGCTGCCCCTGTCCCGCCTCCACCACGTGGCTGTAAACCGCCAGTTATTGTTATGTAAAGGAACAGGCAAGCAGTCCCAATACTAACATTCCCCTAATTCAAAGCAGGACACCATGAGCGAGATCACCCTGATGAGGATCAGTGACAGAGATAAAGACCGCATGCTGCATGAAAGCCAGCAAAAACCAGGGCCCTATGCCGCCATGCTCGTCGAGGCAATGATACCAGAGTACCTGAGGATAGCCTGGCGCGGAAAAGTGTGCTACCACGGAGGACGCAATAAGGCCGCTCTCCCCAGGAACCTCCTGCGGAGGCTTTTCGTTTACCTCCAGGAGAGCTTCGTGGAGATCTCCCAAGAGGATTTCTGTTCTATCCCCATATATATCGACCTTCTTTTCACATAGTTAATATTCCTGTTCTCTTAAAAATAAATGTTTACATGTTTAAAGCACTTACCGACTGATCCTTCCCCTGATTCAGGGTCCGGGTTAATGGCTGGGGAGGGTTGGTAGGGGATCTCCGTGAGGGTGATGAAGAGATCCTGGCTGTCGGGGAAATCAGCGTTGTAAGAGCTGTCGACTGCCTCGTCCTCCTCATCTCCTTCCTCATCTTCCCCATCTGCAAACATCTCCGAGGAACCAGCCGTCGACACTATCCCATCCTCAGAGTCCATGGCCAGTGGTGGGGTACTGGTGGCGGCCGCACCTAGAATGGAATGCAGTGCCTCGTAGAAGCGGCATGTCTGGGGCTGGGATCCGGAGCGTCCGTTTGCCGCTTTGGTCTTCTAGTAGCCTTGTCTCAGCTCCTTGATTTTCACGCGGCACTGCATTGCATCCCGGCTGTATCCTCTGTCTGTCATGGCTTTGGAGATCTTCTCATAGATCTTCACATTCCGTTTTTTGGAGCGCAGCTCCGAAAGCACAGACTCATTGCCTCACACAGCGATCAGATCCAAGACTTCCTGATCAGTCCATGCTGGGGCCCTCTTTCTATTCTGAGATTGCATGGACACCTCTGCTGGAGAGCTCTGCATCGTTGCCAGTGCTGCTGAGCTCGCCACAATGTCCAAACAGGAAATGAGATTCAAACTGGCCAGACAGGAAAAGGAATTCAAATTTTCCCGGGGCTTTTCCTGTATGGCTGGTCAGAGCATCCGAGCTCGGACTGCTGTCCAGAGCGTCAACAGAGTGGTGCACTGTGGGATAGCTCCCGGAGCTACTAGCGTCGAATTCCATCCACACCTACCCTAAGTCGACATGGCCATGTCGAATTTAGCGCTACTCCCCTCGTCGGGGAGGAGTACAGAAATCGAGCTAAAGAGACCTGTATGTCGAACTAAATAGCTTCGTTGTGTGGACGGGTGCAGGGTTAATTCGATTTAATGCTGCTAAATTTGACATAACCTCCTAGTGTAGACCAGGCCTTAGTGGTTCACCTATAGTCAGCTCTTGGGTCATATATTGATTAAATAATTACCTCTCTCTTTGTGGGTTCCAGGACTGTCATTAAAGGTATCACAATTTTTTTTCCTCTCCATCCCTTCCTGAGGTGATATGTTCACAGTCAATATGGGGATAGATGAATCCACCATTATTATTTATTTTTTCTGTTTTGTAACTTCTATAATCACCTTGAGCAGTTCACAATCACCATCACCACCCTGGTCAGGTGGTTGATAGTATATTCCTATTACTATAGTCATTATTCAAGCATGGAATTGCTATTCACAGAGATTCTATGCTACATTTTGATTACGTTAAGATTTTTACTCTATTTGACTCTATCTTGTCTTTCACATATAGTTCCACACTCACATCAATACAATCTATTCTTTGATACCTATATATTTGGTATACTGGTATTACTGTGTCCCATTGATTATAATCATTTCACCAAATTTCTGTGATTCTCTATTATATCAATAGCCTAATTTAATACCAAGCACTCGAGTTCACTCACCTTAGTATTTAGACTTCTAGCATTCATATATAAGCAGTTACAAAATTTCTCAGTATTTATTTGTCTACCTTCATGTAATATAATTGAATGATACTCTTTTTCATTAGTCTGATTCCCCTTCAGTTCCTAATTTTACTTTATCAACATCTATTCTCTCATCTTGTCTGGGATATAGAATATCACCTTCAATAAAGCTTCCCCTAAGGGCTATTTCTGTGTTTATTATGTGTTCCTCCACACCTGTAGGCTTTTTCCCAACCTTAGTTTAAAAACTCATCTACTACCTCTTTAATATTATGTGCCAGCAATCTGGTTCCATTTTGGTTTAGGTGGAGCTTGTACTTCCTGTATAGGCTCCTCCTTTCCCAAAAGGTTTCCCAATTAAACCTAAATCCCTTCTCATCTAGATATTGAGACTCTGCAGTTCTGCCTGTCTAACTGGCCCTGCACATGTAAATGGAAACATTTCAGAGATTTGTTTGATCTTATCAGAAAAATAAGCTGACAGCTCTCCACGGTGCTTGATGTTTGGGTCAGGTGCCTGGGCTATGCATTCTGGGTTGTTTAGCCAAGTGGCTAGGCAGAATAGGGCTGCCAGCTGTACCCCAACTGTCCTCACTGCAGGGGAGTAGAAGGGTCATTTCACCTCCCTTGTTGCAGAGGCCTAGTCCTTTAAGTGTTGTTTATGCTGCTGGCAGAGGGATTCGGAATATTTTTGCACAGATGGCATTTTAATTTTATACCTGTGTGCTTCATCTGCTGCAGTTCATTTGTCAATGATGGTGGTCTTACTGGTTGGTGTTGGGCGAGGTGGCAGCTTGTGACTAAGGCATCTGGGAGGGGACATCCAGTGATTGTATTAAGTTATCACCACCTTGGCCTTGTAATTGTGGTGCTTGTTCTCTTAGGGTAAGTTGAAAACCTAGAGAGTTCAGGACTCTTCAGGAGTGACCAGCTTTCACTGTTTGCTACCCAGATGCAGGAGGGCCTCTGACTTCTGCTTGTATGAGGAGGTGATCAGATCAGGAGAGTGGTACATTAGGGACAACTCGAATTTCCAGTCCTAGGCTGAAACTAGGATTCACCATATGTATGGCGGCATGTGTAGGTCCAGAGACTTTCTGGGAGAGTCCCATGTGGACCAGCAGATCATGTACTATGGTTCCATTTGTATTGTGTAAGTGAAGCTAGCTGTCCCTGAGGACAAGGAATATGGGGAATTTCCCTGCTGTACTGGATGGCAGCTCTGTGAGTTCCTCCAGCATTGACAGTGTTTTCATTGGGAGGGCTGTACACCATTAAAAGATTCTCAGACTTCATCCTGCAGATGATATGGATGCAGGCACATGTTTGTCTCTTCAGATACTTTGCCATCACCCACCATTGGTGGAGGTGTGTAGTGTGCATGTAGCTACACACCACAGTGACTTGCACACCACATCCAGAATGTGCTGTGTAGCTACACATGTTGGGGAAAGGTTCTGGCAGTGGGAAAAGGTTTCAACAGCACTTTCATTGCCATGAGAAAAGGCTCTGGCTAAGGATGGTGTTTGGGGAGCAGGAGACACCTTTCCTCACTGCATTCTGGCTGCCAGAGCCTTTCCCAGCTGCCAAACTTCAAGTGGTGAAGAAGTATTCCAGCAGCGAGGAGCTGGCAGAGCCATTCTCTGCTAATAATAGTGTAGACAAGGTGGCACGGCTTGGGAGATGTGTATGGTATGTACTCAGATATATATTCTCATCCTTAGTGTGTTTCTTCACTCCACGTGCCTAAGCCATGCCTCACTAGCTACTCGGCTATTTATATCTGTCCTAGGGGGATGAGGTGTGTGTGTGTACACTACACGCCGCAGAAAGAAGGGAGCAGTGAAGACACATCCATAAGTGAAGCATCCGCTGCATCAGAAGGGGAACAGGACATCTAACCATCGCCTCTGCACTGCATTTACCCGTGAAGGGTGAAAGTGTTTTTTAAAGGCTCCTAGCTGGTGCTGATGGTAGCTGAGCTCCTGGGATCCCAGGGGATCCCAGGGGGATGAGCATACACAGAGACTAATTCAGTTGAATATTGACCCAGATTATAGTTATCAATCAGACATAAGACTGGTCCATTTATTGTTCAGAAATATGCTGAAATTAAATTAGTAGTAAACTTGGTGTTATTTTGTCTCCAAGGCTAATGCTAACCAATGATTGTATGAAATAATGCTGCATTTTCATTAGTAAAATACTCACATTCTGGGTCAAAAACATCATGTTCTTAAAAGGAAACACAGATATCAATATTTGCCATGAGGCTGAACACTTATTTTGAGGAAAACATACAGATAAGAGGGCACCACAAACAATAAACAGCTCTTCCTTTTTTTCTTCCCCAAAGATGCATCAGTATAAATTGCTATGGTTTGATAAAAGTTAATATTACGAGATGTCAAATAACAAGGCTCAATCAAATTTTATTAATAAAAAATTATTGTAACAAAGCATAATATAGAAAAAAGTCAATTTGTTACCAATCCATTTTGAAATGGGGCTGTGCAGTGTAACTGGTCAAACTTTCTCAAGATTGTGTGCATTCCCCACCTATACTTATAGCTGGCTCAAAGATTGGTTATACGGTCTAGCACAGATACATCAGTATAATATACAATATTATTTCCTTACTCTTAGCTGCTAATATGCCTTATCCAGATAAACTAGTAGTGAGTAAAAAAATAAAATAAAGTTCATTCCTAGTTAATAGCTCTGTTTGTAAAAGTTCAGTTTTATGGATTCCAGTAAAGTTGCATCTGTTACATGGGAAGCTACCCCTGCAGCATTAGCAATGCATGTAACTATAATTTCACAGGCAATGTTTTTTATTTTGCCTTTCATCTGGCTGCAAAGTATTCTCTTACTTTGGTTCGGTTTGGTCAGAAGTGCCACAATGCAGCAGAGGTCTTTGGGATTAATTTTGTCAACAAAACGGAGCATAAGAGCCATTTTAAATTTAGTGCTCTTCTTTAATTGAACAAATTCTCATTACTGTCTTTGTGGGAATTTTTAAAGAATGGATAAATGTCTCCTGAGAATGAACAATCGTGAAATGTAAACAACACAGCCATATCAGTTAAACTGAAAAAGGTCACCCGCCTGCCTTGGCAACTAAGGTAAACTCCAATTTTCTTGGGCTTTTTCTGCACCATGACCCGGGTCCATGGATTGGTTTTTGCCCAGTAATCTCTCCCACTCAGACCCAGAGCCAGAATCCCTCTTTAGGGGGCAGAGAAATCTTCCCTTTTCTCTCTATGGATTGTCTGGCCACTTTCAGGTCCCAGTCAGTGCTGCTTCCAACATCCACCTCCCAGTAGTGCTCTCCAGAGGAGAATCCTTCAGAGCCCAACACACACGAATATCCCCGGGTTTGGTGGAACTTTTTGAGGTTGGGCTTCATGTTTTCAAACTCTTCTTATCCCCAGCAATGGAGAGGTTGGGGTGGGCTGTGTCTGCATTAAGAGTGATGTCATCTGCAAAGATACATTGGGTTGTCAAAAGCACCAGTCTAATATCTGTCTGAGCTGGGATTAGGGGATGTTTACAGGATGGGGCCTATCCTGCATTCCCTTCTAGGTGAGAGTTTTACCTGATGGCATGCTTAACAATTTTTTTGTTGTATTGAAATGTTTCAGATATATGAACGTTGCGTGAGATTCACACAAAACTGAAAGTGATTCTGAACTATTTGAGCGGCATTCACGAGGAGAGATATAAGCAACTCAGTTCATCATTTAGGGGCCATTGACTTTCACAGAATTCTGCGTAATTTAGGTATCTAAATTTTCTAGGCACTTAGGCTTCCACTATTAAAGTTCCCAAGGTGCCTAAACTTTGGCAGCTGGGCATGCACCCAGCCACCTAAATCCTTACATTGCCTAGCAGCTTGACACCTAACTCATGCCCAAGCCCCAGCAGGATTCAGAAACTAGGTGTTCTCCTATCTAGCCTACCTTTGAGGCCTGATCCAGTTGATATGCTCAGACAAGGAGTGTGTAATTTTAAGCCACCCTTAAATTTGTTTAAAGTTTAGCCCTTGCTTAAATACTCTGCTGAACTGGGGCCTTGAAAAGGTCTGAGCATATCAACTGGAGGAGGAATTACACCTTCCCAGCCAGAGCCCATCAAAGCTTCCCTCGCAGGGAAGCCAGTTAACAAGCGGTTCTAAAACCGCTTCTAAATTTAACAACCGGTTCCTGCGAACTGCTGCGAATGGCTCCAGCTCACCCCTGGTTAGCTTAGTAATGAAAATAATGTTTTGTCTAGAAACTAGAGGGCGGGGTTGAGAATCAGAACTCCTGGGTTCTATTCCTTTCTTTGACAGGAGTGGCGCCAGGGTTTCTGGCGCCATAGGCAGAATTTGGGGGGTGGTATTTTGTGAGCTCCCCACGGGGCGCGCGGGAGCTTCTGGTTCCGCTCCCATCACGCTGCCAAAGAAGGACCCTCCGCCGAAATGCCACAGGCGACAGTGGCAGTCATTGAGCTGCTCAATTGCCTGCTGCTGTTTTCCGTGGCACATCGACAGAAGGTCCTTCTTCGGCGGCACGAAGGGAGCAGAACCAGAAGCTCCCGTGCGCCCCATGGGGAGCACACAAAATGCTGCCCCCCGAATCCTGATGCCCTAGGCGACTGCCTAGGGTCGCCTAATGGAAGCGCCGGCCCTGTTCTTTGACACTGACTCGTTGGATGATCTCGTTCAAATATCTTAAACTGTAAATTGTATATACTTCCAATCTCAATGAGGGATAGATTGGAAAGAGCTTTGACAAGATAAGAAAAAAAATGCAGTGACATGCAAATGACTGTCAAACTGTTATATCCTTCTCTTCCATAAATCACCATGATTACAGCTGTCTTTCATCATCCACTTAATGATCATCATTGAGTATCATATTCATTTTTTCCATCGTCACCGTCAATCATAAATCAACACCACTTCTATGAGAGCTAACATTTCACCACTGTCTTCATCAGTATCAATGCCATCACAATCCTCCATGTTTTATTCCTGGGAACAACTACCCACCTTCATAACCCCTATCATTACTTGTCTTAGTATGGTAAGGGGGCAATGCATAACTTGTTTGTATAGGGGTATAAAAAGGCATCACAGAGGGGGTGTCAGCCGTTCTCTTGCTGCCTTCACTGAAGGGGAGTTGAAGGGTTATTTCACCTGCTTTGCTGCCGAGGCCTGGTTCTGTATTATTTGTGCTGCTGATGGAGGGATTCAGAAAGTTTTTTGCTCCAGTGATGTTCTAACTTTCTGCCTGTGCACTTCATCTGCTGAAGTTCATCTGTGAAGCATTGTGGTCATCCCAGCTGATGTGGGGGGAGTGGGCAGCTTGGGATCAAGACATTTGAGCGTGGACATCCGGTGATTGTGTTAAGTCATCAGCACCTTGGCCTTGTAATTGTGGGGCTTTGACTCTTAGGGTAAGTTGAAAACTTAGAGAGTTCAGGAGTCTTCAGGGGTGACCAGCTTCGAATGTTTACTACCAAGGTGGGAAGGATGGAAAGCTCTGACCTCTGCCTGGATGAGGAGGTGATCAGATCAGGTACACTTATGAAAACTCAAATTTCCACTCCTAGATTGAAGATATAATTGAATGTACATCTGCAGGTACAGAGTTGGTCCAAAGACTGTCTTGGAGAGTCCCATGTGAACAATGACATCAAGTACTATGGTACCATCTGTATTGTGTAAACGAAGGTAGATGTGTCTGAGGACAAGGAATATGGGGAATTCCAGTGTCGTTTTGGGGAGCAGTTCTATGAGTTGCTCTCGGGTTGATAGTATTTTTCCATCTGGAGGGCAGTACATAACTATGAGTATTTCAACCTGTTCCCTGAAAATCACATAGAGATAGTCACATGTTTGTTACATCACATGCCACTGGCGGTGCTGTACAGCAGACATGTAATTACAGTTGGCAGTGAAAAACTCAGCACATCCAGAGTGTGGTGTGTAGCTACATGTGTCAGTGAAAGGTTCCAGCACAGCTTGGGCAAGTAAAGAGCGGTGTAGTGTATGTACTCTGGTAAATATTAGCACCTTTCATTTATGTCTTTACTCCACTTGCCTAAGCTGTCTCTCACTATCTAGGCTGTTATTTATAGCTATCGTAGGGAGACTACCTGTGTATGCTCACTACTGTTGTCTGAGTTGTACTGGTGTGGTGCTCTTTTTTAAATTCATATGGACCCCCTTTACTGGCAATCCAGCGGGTCCAAGTGTTATCGAACTCCGTGCGGATCAAAAGGGAAGGGATCAGGGGGTTCCCTAGCTCGAGGTTTGCTGCCATGTTGGATTGCGATTCTTACCACGGCAGGTTTGCTTACTCACCAGATCAGCGGTCGGGGTCACCAGTGTTGTCAGAGTTAATATTACTCGGCTGCGCGCGTGCGTTCCCTCTATGTGCTGCCCCAGATCTTCGAAGATAGCTGACACAGCAGACCCGAAGAGAACCCCCAATAACCACAGAGTCCAGTAAGATGCAAAGCCACGTCGGCTAGGTTTATTGCGACCTCGGACACCCTGGCAGGGTCCCCGTAGATTACTTAGTCTACCGGGCGTACTGCGAAAGAATGCCTCTTGGCAATGGACTTAGCTCAGTCAGTGGCGGGACTTTCCACTGCCCCCTAGGCTGAACCACAACACCGCCCTAGAAATGCATTCTTATACACAGATACAAACAAGTTACACATCACACTTGACGTATTGAGGGGCCACCCCTCTATGTAGCAAGGTTCAACCTTTCTACGTATTTAGGTGCCGCCTTCTACCTTGTACATGTTGGTTCGATCAAAACAACTCTATCCATCATTTTACCCTTTTGCCCCTGTCATTGGGATGGGTCGGCCTGTCCTTTTATTATCTATGGAATGTTTCAGTATAGTGTATTCTAGTGCTGTGTTTATACTTCGGTATGCTAGGTGAATATATGTTTCTGCAGCATCAGCCCTTTCCGTGCCAGCTTCTGTGAACCAAGCCAGCCTCTGGCTCACAGCTTAACTTTGCTTTATGTTAGCAGAGTCTTGACCATTACTTTAGTTTAGGCCTCAGGCCTCATACTGGGCCTTTAGCAGGGCCTGCACTTACTACAACTACATGCTGTAGTAGGAAGAGGGCCTGAAACATAAGCCCATGTATCAGAGGCCTGGTATGAGGCCTGAACTAAAGTAGTGATCAAAGCTTTGCTGATATAAAAAAAAGTCAGATTCTAAGGGGGCCTGCTCACAGAATTTGGCAAGAACAGGGCTGATATTACAGAAACACACATTCCTAAGAGGTACTATGTACAGGCCATGCATGCAAACACATTCCAGGAGGGTAATACCAGAACACCCTGATACCAGCACATTCTCCAAAAATAACAGGACCACATTGACCCATCTTAAAGATAAGGTCAGGATGACAGCATGATGGATGGAGATGTTTTGATTGAACCAACATGTACAAGGTAATGGGTGGCACATAGATATGTCAGAGGGTGGCACCTAGATAAGTAAGGGGGCAATGCATAATTTGTTTGTACAGGGGTATAAAGAGGTATCACAGACGGGTGTCAGGATTTGACCGAGGGAATAGTGGAAAATCCCGTCACGAGCATACATGTGTTAGTGTACCTGTAACCATTGAGCCAGGGCATTAGCACTGTTCTTCAGCGGCAATAAACCTGACCAAGTTCCTTAGCTGAAGACCAAGGCCTGGTCTACACTATGAGTTTAATTCGAATTTAGCAGCGTTAAATCGAATTAACCCTGCACCCATCCACACAAGAAAGCCATTTACATCGAAATAAAGGGCTCTTAAAATCGATTTCTGTACTCCTCCCTGACGGGGGGAGTAGCACCAAAATCGACATTGCCATTTTGAATTAGGGTTAGTGTGGCCACAATTTGACAGTATTGGCCTCTGGGAGCTATCCCACAGTGCACCTGAACTTGGATGCGCTGACCAGGTGGACAGGAACAGCCCTGTGAACTTTTGAATTTCATTTCCTATTTGCCCAGCATGGAGAGCACAGGTGACCACATAGAGCTCATCAGCACAGGTAACCATGCAGTCCGAGAATCGAAAAAGACCACCAGCATGGACTGTATGGGAGGTACTGGATCTGATCGCTATATGGGGAGAGGGCCTACGGGCTAGCAGACCTACGTTCGAAAAGATGAAATGCCAAAACATTTGAAAAAGTCTCCAAGGTCATGATGGAGACAGGCCACTATAGGGACTCACTACAGTGCCGCGTGAAAGTAAAGGAGCTCAGACAAGCCTACTAGAAAACCAAAGAAGCAAACGGAAGGTCTGGGGCAGAGCCACAGACATGCTGCTTCTACGCTGAGCGGCATGCAATTCTAGTGGGGGCCGCTACGACTACCCCACCTTTGGCTGTGGATTCTGAGCAGGGGGTAATCTCAGTCATGCCTGAGGATTCCGTGGATGGGGAAAATGATGAGGAGGATGAAGATGAGCTTGAGGAGAGCACATAGCGCTCCGTTCTCTCCAACAGCCAGGATCTTTTTCTCAGCCTGACTGAAGTACCCTCCCAACCCTCAGACAATTAGGCCATGGAAGGGACCTCCGATGAGTGTAACTTTTGTAAATATAAAGCATGGTTTAAAAGCAAGCATTTTTAATGATTAATTTGCCCTGAGGACTTGGGATTCATTCACGGCCAGTACAGCTACTGGAAAAGTCTGTTAACGTGTCTGGGGATGGAGCGGAAATCCTCCAAGGACATCTCCATGAAGCTCTCATGGAGGTACTCCAAAAGCCTTTCCACAAGGTTTCTGGGCAGTGCAGCCTTATTCTGTCCTCCGTGGTAGGACACTTAACCATGCCATGCTAGTAGCAAGTAATCTGGTATCATTGCATGACAAAGCCTGGCAGCGTATGGTCCTGGTGTTTGCTGGCATTCAAGTAACATCCATTCTCGCTATGTTACAGGAGAGTGATATCATTCATGGTAACCTGGTTTAAATATGGGAACTTAATTAAGGGGACAAAGGTGGCTGTTCCTAATGGGCTGTTTTCCTGTGGCTGAAAATCATAGATTATTAAGGTTGGAAGGGACCTCAAGAGATCATCTAGTCCCACCCTCTGCTCAAAGCAGGACCAATCCCCAAATGGCCCTCCTCAAGGAGTGAACTCACAACCCTAGTTTTAGCAGGCCAATACTCAAATCACTGAGCTATCCTTTCCCCCTCCTTCCCTGTAGTTAGCCAAGCTGGGGGGGAAGGGAGGAGGCGATTGGCGCTGAGCTTTTTCACGTTTGGCTAGCAGATATCTTCCCTGATACCAGCCACACGGTGGGGGGAGGGGAAAAGCGATCATCCCAGAGACTTGGATGGGTGGGGGATTAGTTTAGTTTCTGCTGCTGCACAATAACAGGAACACTGCAGTACTCAATGGGCTTTGCTTGGTATGTGGGAAAGAAAGGCACTGCTTTTCTGAAGGCTACAGAAGCCGAAAGACAATGGCTTACCATGGATGCATACAAGCCAAATTCTGTTGCCCGGAACTGCGTCTGTGATCTCTAACATCAAAGCCACGGGCACTCAATATTAAGATGCAAAATGTGACCTTGTACCGAAATCACATGTGCTATGTAATGTGAATAGTGTTGTTCACTGTGAAAAAGTATAAGCATTGTTCTGTAAAATGTATCTTTTTAAATACTTCTCTCCCTTTTTTCCCTCCCTCCTGCAGCTGCAAATTTTTCAAGCCTCCCTCCTCCATCCTGAAGGCTATCTCAGATAAGGTGACAAAAAAAAAGGACAAGAGACTAAATGTTCTCTGAAATCATGGAATCCACCTGCAATGAAAGAGCTCATCTGAATGAGTGGAAGGACACGGTATCAATGTACAGGAAAGATGCCAGTGAATGTGAAGCCATGAGGGATGCTCGAGATGAGAGGTGGCGGGATGCAACACTGGGGCTGCTGCATCATCAAACGGACATGCTCCAGCGTCTGGTGGAGCTTTAGGAATGGCAGCAAGATCATCGACTGCCTCTACAGTCCCTGTACAACCACCCTCCCCTCCTCACCATGTTCCATTGCCTCCTCACCCAGACGTGTAAGAATGTGGGGGAGGAGGCTTCGTGCATCCTCCCACTCCACCCCAGTGGACAGCCCAAGCAAAAGGCTGTCATTATTTTGAACTTTTTAGTGGCCTTTTCCTTCCCTCCTATCCTCCTAAACCCCACCCAGGCTACTTTGTCAGTTCTCTCCCTATGTTTATAATCAATTAATAAAGAATACATGATTTTTAAACGATAGTGACTTTATTTCCTTTGAAAGCAAGCTGTGATCAAAGGGAGGAGGGTGGTTTGCTTACAGAGAACGAGTTAATCAAGGGGGAGGGTTTCCAACAAACAGAACTTTCACACCGTAGCCTGTCCAGTCATGAAACTGGTTTTCAAAGCTTCTCTGATGCGCACCGCTGCCTGGTATGATCTTCTAATTGCCCTGGTGTCTGGCTGCACGTAATCAGCGGCCAGGTGATTTGCCTTAGCCTCCCACCCCGCCACAAAGGTCTCCCCCTTACTCTAACAGAGATTGTGGCACACACAGCAAGCAGCAATAACAATGGGAATATTGGTTTGGCTGAGGTCTGAGCGAGTCAGTAACGTGCGCCAGCGTCCCTTTAAATGTTCAAATGCACATTCTACTACCATTCTGCACTTGCTCAGCCTATAGTTGAACAGCTCCTGACCACTGTCCAGGCTGCCTGTGTATGGCTTCATGAGCCATGGCATTAAGGGGTAGGCTGGGTCCCCAAGGATAACTATAGGCATTTCAACATCTCCAACTGTTATTTTCTGTTCTGGGAAGTAATTCCCTTGCTGCAGCCGTTTAAACAGAGTAGTGTTCCTGAAGACGCGAGCGTCATGAACCCTTACCTGCCATCCCACGTTGATGTTGGTGAAATGTCCCTTGTGATCCCACAGTGCTTGCAGCACCATTGAAAAGTATCCCTTGCGATTTATGTACTGGCTGCCCTGGTGCTCCGGTGTCAAGATAGGGATATGGGTTCCATCTATTGCCCCACCACAGTTAGGGAATCCCATTGCAGCAAAGCCATTCACTACGACCTGCACATTTCCCAGAGGCACTACCTTTGGTAGCAGCAGGTCAGGGATTGCTTTGGTTACTTGCATCACAGCAGCTCCCACAGTAGATTTGCCCACTCCAAATTGATTCCCGACTGACCGGTAGCTGTCTGGCATTGCAAGCTTCCACAGGGCTATCGCCATTCGCTTCTCAACTGTGAGGGCTGCTCTCAACTTGGTATTCTGATGCTTCAGGGCAGGGGAAAGCAAGTCATAAAGTTCCATGAAAGTGCCCTTACGCATGCAAAAGTTTCGCAGCCACTGGGAATCGTCCCACACCTGCAACACTATTCGGTCCCACCAGTCTGTGCTTGTTTCCCAGGCCCAGAATCGGTGTTCCATGACTAGAACCTGCCCCATAACCAGAATGATCTCCAAAGCGCTGGGGCCCGCGGTTTGAGAGAATTCTGTGTCCGTGTCCATGTCCTCATCACTCTCATCGCCACGCTACTGTAGCCTACTCCTCCTCACCTGGTTTTGCAGGTTCTGGTTCAGCATAAACTGCACGATAACGCATGAGGTGTCTACAATGTTCATGACTGCTGTCTTGAGCTGAGCGGGCTCCATGCTTGCCTTGGTATGGCATCTGCACTGTTCACCCAGGAAAAAAGGCATGAAATGGTTGCCTGCCGTTGCTTTCCTGGAGGGAGGGGGAGGATGTACCCAGAACCACCCACAACAATGTTTTTGGCCCCATCAGGCTCTGGGATCTCAACCCAGAATTCCAATTGGCGGAGGAGACTGCGGGAACTATGGGATAGCTATGGGATAGCTACCCACAGTGCAACGCTCCGGAAGTCGACGTTAGCCTCGGTACATGGACACACACCGCTGAATTAATATGCTTAGTGTGGCCGCATACACTCGACTTTATACAATCGGTTGCCAAAAATCGAATTCTATAAGTTCGGATTAATCTCGTAGTGTAGACATACCCCAAATCTGTGGATTTATTGGGGAGTTCAATCAAAGTCTGCTGTCTCTGCTATCTGCGCAGAGCTGGGGCAGCATACAGAGCAAACACACACACACAGCCAAACATCTATCAACAGATGCTATGGAAAGAAGGATGTGGTATAGTTGCATCCATAGGTAGAACATCCTCTGTATCAGAATAACAACAGGATGGCTACCTGTCATGGAGTCGCTGGACGATGCTCTGGAACTGCTCCCCACAAAGCCAGTCAGGACTTTGGGGAGCCTCCTCTCCCTTGGAGCAGACTTTTTTAGGGCAAGAAGCTCAACGTCTTCACCTTCTGGGTCTCTCCTTGGAGCATTCAGCATCCTCTGCCCCTCCGTGCACTTCCCACAATGAGCCCGCCCCAGCGGGATCCTGGGGAAGCCACAGGGTCCTGCACCCCTACTCCACAGTCAAACGTGACTCTTAAAACAGAGGTTTATTTGATGACAGGAACATGGTCTAAAACAGAGCTTGTAGGTACCGTGAACCAGACCCCTCGACTGGGTCCATTCTGGGGGGCAGTGAGGCAGACCCCCACGTCTGCACTTCACTCCTCATCCCCAGCCAGCTCCAGACTGAAAACTCCTCCAGCCCCTCCTTCTCTGCTCAGCTCCTTTCCCGGGCCAGGTCACCTGACCTCTTTGTCTCCAACACCTTCAGTTGGCACCTTTGCAGAGGAGGGGCCCAGGTCATCAGTTGCTAGGAGACAGAGCATCACAGGCATTTAGATGCACTGGCCCTTTGCTCTGTGGCAATCACACACCCTTATCCCACCACCTAGATACTTAAGAACTGAACAGGGGACACTGAGGCTTCAACACAGTATTCAGAGAAAACATTAAGAACGGTCCCAGTTTGTCACACTACCCACCTCCTCTGAACTGTATTTACCTGTGAAGTGTGAAAATATCTTTAAAGGCTACTGGCCAGTGCTGGCAGGAGCTGAGCTCCTGTGATTCCTGCTGACAAGGGGAGGGACATATGCAAATAGATTTATTCAGCTGACTATAGACCCAGATTATAGTTATTAGTCAGATATTAATCTGAAATTTAGTAATATGCTTGGTGTTATTGTGTTTCCAAAATTAATTATATGAAACAGAGCTCTGTTTTCCTCAGTAAAATCCTCATATTCTGTGTCAGAAACATCATATTCTTAAAAGGTTACACAGATTACAGATATTGGTAATTGCCAAGAGGCTGAACACTAATTTTTGGAAAACATACAGAGGACGATGGCACCACAAACAATATACAGCATAGGTGCTGGTACTAGGGGTGCTGCCGCACCCGCTATCTTATAGACTCATAGACTCTAAGGTCAGAAGGGACCATTATGATCATCTAGTCTGACCTCCTGCACAACGCAGGCCACAGAATCCTACCCATCCACTTCTATAACAAACCCTGGTTTCCATTATATATTGGGTTTACAGCTTGGTTCAATGGCTACACTGGTCTACAATTTTTGAGAAGTCGTCTGCTTCAGAGATAAAATGTGGTATTTATTATGTATTTTGATGTGCTGAATTCAAATATGACAATTAAAACAACTGATTGGCTACTGTTTCTAAGTTATTTAAGTTTTTACATTTTATGTCTATGTATATTGTGTAGATAGTAGAGTTTTAATCATAAATTGTAAACCTAGGTCTTTTCATGTGTTTATGGTTGCTTTACATGATAATATTTCACCTGTCCTGTTTATGTAACACTTTAAAAATCAGCAAAAGGGTTATATAACTAAAATTTATTATGAAACAAAAGGCAAAAAGCTATTATGTACATAGTTTAGTCCTATTCAGTGTCTACTTGGCGCTTCTTGGCTTGTCTCTTGTATTCATTAAATGGAGCATCTCTTGTCACTGTCCAGCAATAGTCTGCAAGCATTGATGGGCTCCATTTGCCCTGATAGCGTTTCTCCATTGTTGCAATGTCCTGGTGAAATCGCTCGCCATGCTCGTCGCTCACTGCTCCGCAGTTCGGTGGAAAAAAATTTAGATGAGAGTGCAAAAAATGTATCTTTAGTGACATGTTGCAACCAAGGCTTTTGTATGCCTTGAGGAGGTTTTCCACCAACAATCTGTAGTTGTCTGCCTTGTTGTTTCCGAGAAAACTTATTGCCACTAACTGGAAGGCATTCCATGCCGTCTTTTCCATGCCACACAGTGCATGGTCAAATGCATCATCTCGAAGAAGTTCACGAATCTGAGGACCAACAAAGACACCTTCCTTTATCTTAGCTTCACTTAACCTTGGAAATTTTCCACGGAGGTACTTGAAAGCTGTTTGTGTTTTGTCAATGGCCTTGACAAAGTTCTTCATCAGACCCAGCTTGATGTGTAAGGGTGGTAACAAAATCTTCCTTGACTCAACAAGTGGTGGATGCTGAACACTTTTCCTCCCAGGCTCTAATGACTGTCGGAGTGGCCAATCTTTCTTGATGTAGTGGGAATCTCTTGCACGACTATCCCATTCGCAGAGAAAACAGCAGTACTTTGTGTATCCAGTCTGCAGACCAAGCAAGAGAGCAACAACCTTCAAATCTCCACAAAGCTGCCACTGATGTTGGTCATAGTTTATGCATCTCAAAAGTTGTTTCATGTTGTCATAGGTTTCCTTCATATGGAATGCATGACCAACTGGAATTGATGGCAAAACATTGCCGTTATGCAGTAAAACAGCTTTCAGACTCGTCTTCGATGAATCAATGAACAGTCTCCACTCATCTGGATCGTGAACAATGTTGAGGGCTGCCATCACACCATCGATGTTGTTGCAGGCTACAAGATCACCTTCCATGAAGAAGAATGGGACAAGATCCTTTTGACGGTCACGGAACATGGAAACCCTAACATCACCTGGCAGGAGATTCCACTGCTGTAGTCTGGAGCCCAACAGCTCTGCCTTACTCTTGGGTAGTTCCAAATCCCTGACTAAGTCATTCAGTTCACCTTGTGTTATGAAGTGTAGTTCAGAGGAGGAGGATGGGAGAAAATGTGGGTCCTGTGACATTGATGGTTCAGGAGTTTCATCCTCTTCCTCGTCTGAATCAAGTGAGAATGATTCTGGTGCATCAGGAACCGGCAGTCCTTCTCCGTGGGGTGCTGGGCGTATACCTGACGGAATGTTTGGATAATGCACAGTCCACTTTTTCTTCTTTGACACACCTTTCCCAACTGGAGGCACCATGCAGAAGTAACAATTGCTGTTATGATCTGTTGGCTCTCTCCAAATCATTGGCACTGCAAAAGGCATAGACTTCCTTTTCCTGTTCAACCACTGGCGAAGATTTGTTGCACAAGTGTTGCAGCATATGTGTGGGGCCCACCTCTTGTCCTGATCTCCAATTTTGCAGCCAAAATAAAGGTGATAGGCTTTCTTAACCATAGTGGTTATACTGTGCTTTTGTGATGCAAAAGTCACTTCACCACAAACATAGCAGAAGTTATCTGCACTGTTCACACAAGTACGAGGCATCTCTGCTCACTTTGGCTAATCAGAAAAACTAGAGCCAATCAACAATTTTAAGCATCATTTTCGTTCTCAGTGACCCCAAATTAGTAAAGTTTGACTACATTTATTTCAGAAGCATTTTGGCTGTAGAGCAGTGCTATCAGCATCCCCACTATAAAAATTGTTCCAGATCCCTGAATACACAGCTAATCTTTTATTTTCCAAAGAAACATCAGTGCAAATTGTTATGGGTTTGACATAAACCAATAATGAGATGTCAAATAACTAGGCTCAATCAACTTTTATTAATCAAAAAATTATTAATCAAAATTAGTACAACGTGATACAGAAAGGAAAAGTCAATTAATTACCAACCCATCCTGAAGACAGCAGTGCAACTGGTCAGACTTTCTCAAGATCAGGTGCATTCCCCATGTGTATTTATACCTGACTCAAAGATTGGTTATTCAGTTTAGCAGAGAAACATCAGTATAGGACATTATTTGCTTATTTTAGCTAATAATACACCTAATCCAGATAAACTGGAAGTTAGCAATGAAAAAAATTACTTTCATCATTAATAGCTCTGTTTGTGAGACTCCAGTACAGTTCCATTCCTTATTTGGGGAGTCTCCCCTGCAGCATTAGCAATATTTGTAACTATAATTTCACAGGGAATGTTATTCCAGATCACATTTCTTCTAACTGCAGTGTTCTGTTACTTTGATTCAGTTTGGTCAACAGTGCCATGAAGCAGCACAGGGCTTTGGCTGTGTTTGGTCAACAAAACGGAACATCACGGCATTTTAAATTTATTCCTCTTTCATTGAACAAACTTTCATTGTTGTTTCTTTGTGGGAATTTTTAAAGAATGGATAAACATCTCCTGAGAATGAACAATCATTAAATGTGAACAACACAGACATGTCAGTTACATTGAAAAAGGTAACCTGCCCATCTTGGTAACTAAGGTAAACTCCAATTTTCTGGGGCTTTTTCTGCACCATGACCTGGGTCCATGGATCTGTTTTTGCCCAATAATCTCTCCCACTGAGACCCAGAGCCCAGAATAACTCTTTAGGGGATAAGGGAAGTTTTCCTTTTCTCTGTATTGATTTTCTGGCCACTCCCAGGTCCCAGTCACTGCTCTTCTCAACATCAACCTCCCAGTAGTGCTTTCCAGAAGAGAATCCTTCAGAGCCCAACACACAAAAAGTCAAATCAAACATCTCTTGATTTGCAGGAACTTTTTGAGGTTGGGCTTCATGTTTCAAACTCTTCTTTTCCCCAGCAATGGAGAGTTTGGGGTGGGCTGTGCCGGCATCAAGTGTAATGTCATCTGCAAAGAGAGATTGGGTTGTCAAAAGCACTGGTCTAATGTCAGTCTAAGATGGAATGAGAAGTATAATGTAAGGGACGGATCAGATGATAAACAGTCACATAAAAAAGAATCTGGCACATCAGAAAAAGGCAGGCTAATAAACAGGGACAAGTTTTTAAAGTGCTTGTACACAAATGCCAGAAGTCTAAATAATAAGATGGGTGAACTAGAGTGCCTTGTGATAAAGGAGGATATAGATATAATAGGCATCACAGAAACCTGGTGGACTGAGACCAATCAATGGGACACAATCATTCCGGGGTACAAAATATATCGGAAGGACAGAACAGGCCGTGCAGGGGGAGGAGTGGCACTATATGTTAAAGAAAATGTAGACTCAAATGAAGTAAAAATCTTAAGCGAATCCACAGGTTCCATAGAGTCTCTATGGATAGAAATTTCATGCTTGAGTAAAAATATAACAGTAGGGATCTATTATCGACCACCTGACCAGGACAGTAATAGTGATGATGAAATGCTAAGGGAAATTAGAGAGGCTATCAAAATTAAGAACCCAATAATAGTGGGGGATTTCAATTATCCCCATATTGACTGGGAACATTTCACTTCAGGACGAAATGCAGAGATAAAATTTCTCAATACTTTAAATGACTGCTTCATGGAGCAGCTGGTACGGGAACCCACAAGGGGAGAGGCGACTCTAGATTTAATCCTGAGTGGAGCGCAGGAGCTGGTCCAAGAGGTAACTATAGCAGGACCGCTTGGAAATAGTGACCATAATACAATAGCATTCAGCATCCCTGTGGTGGGAAGAACATCTCAACTGCCCAACACTGTGGCCTTTAATTTCAAAAGGGGGAACTATACAAAAATGTGGGGGTTAGTTAGACAAAAGTTAAAAGGTACAGTGACTAAAGTGAAATCCCTGCAAATTGCGTGGGCCCTTTTTAAAGACACCATAATAGAGGCCCAACTTCAATGTATACCCCAAATTAAGAAAAACAGTAAAAGAACTAAAAAAGAGCCACCGTGGCTTAACAACCATGTAAAAGAAGCAGTGAGAGATAAAAGACTTCCTTTAAAAGTGGAAGTCAAATCCCAGTGAGGCAAATAGAAAGGAGCACAAACACTGCCAACTTAAGTGCAAGAGTGTAATAAGAAAAGCCAAAGAGGAGTTTGAAGAACGGCTAGCCAAAAACTCCAAAGGTAATAACAAAATGTTTTTTAAGTACATCAAAAGCAGGAAGCCTGCTAAACAACCAGTGGAGCCCCTTGATGATGAAAATACAAAAGGAGCGCTTAAAGATGATAAAGTCATTGCGGAGAAACTAAATGGATTCTTTGCTTCAGTCTTCACGGCTGAGGATGTTAGGGAGATTCCCAAACCTGAGCTGGCTTTTGTAGCTGACAAATCTGAGGAACTGTCACAGATTGAAGTGTCACTAGAGGAGGTTTTGGAATTAATTGATAAACTCAACATTAACAAGTCACCGGGACCAGATGGCATTCACCCAAGAGTTCTGAAAGAACTCAAATGTGAAGTTGCGGAACTATTAACCAAGGTTTGTAACCTGTCCTTTAAATCGGCTTCGGTACCCAATGACTGGAAGATAGCTAATGTAACGCCAATATTTAAAAAGGGCTCTAGGGGTGATCCTGGCAATTACAGACTGGTAAGTCTAACGTCAGTACCGGGCAAATTAGTTGAAACAATAGTAAAGAATAAAATTGTCAGACACATAGAAAAACATAAACTCTTGAGCAATAGTCAACATGGTTTCTGTAAAGGGAAATCATGTCTTACTAATCTATTAGAGTTCTTTGAAGGGGTCAACAAACATGTGGACAAGGGGGATCCTTTGGACATAGTGTACTTAGATTTCCAGAAAGCCTTTGACAAGGTCCCTCACCAAAGGCTCTTACGTAAATTAAGCTGTCATGGGATAAAAGGAAAGGTCCTTTCATGGATTGAGAACTGGTTAAAGGACAGGGAACAAAGGGTAGGAATTAATGGTAAATTCTCAGAATGGAGAGGGGTAATTAGTGGTGTTCCCCAAGGGTCAGTCCTAGGACCAATCCTATTCAATTTATTCATAAATGATCTGGAGAAAGGGGTAAACAGTGAGGTGGCAAAGTTTGCAGATGATACTAAACTACTCAAGATAGTTAAGACCAAAGCAGATTGTGAAGAACTTCAAAAAGATCTCACAAAACTAAGTGATTGGGCAACAAAATGGCAAATTAAATTTAATGTGGATAAAAGTAAAGTAATGCACATTGGAAAAAATAACCCCAACTATACATACATCATGATGGGGGCTAATTTAGCTACAACGAGTCAGGAAAAAGATCTTGGAGTTATCGTGGATAGTTCTCTGAAGATGTCCACGCAGTGTGCAGAGGCGGTCAAAAAAGCAAACAGGATGCCCTTATATTATTGCCCTTATATAAATCCATGGTATGCCCACATCTCGAATACTGTGTACATATGTGGTCGTCTCACCTCAAAAAAGATATTCTAGCACTAGAAAAGGTTCAGAAAAGAGCACCTAAAATGATTAGGGGTTTAGAGAGGGTCCCATATGAGGAAAGATTAAAGAGGCTAGGACTCTTCAGTTTGGAAAAGAGGAGACTAAGGGGGGACATGATAGAGGTATATAAAATCATGAGTGATGTTGAGAAAGTGGATAAGGAAAAGTTATTTACTTATTCCCATAATACAAGAACTAGGGGTCACCAAATGAAATTAATAGGCAGCAGGTTTAAAACAAATAAAAGCAAGTTCTTCTTCACGCAGCGCACAGTCAACTTGTGGAACTCCTTACCTGAGGAGGTTGTGAAGGCTAGGACTATAACAATGTTTAAAAGGGGACTGGATAAATTCATGGTGGCTAAGTCCATAAATGGCTATTAGCCAGGATAGGTAAGAATGGTGTCCCTAGCCTCTGTTCGTCAGAGGATGGAGATGGATGGCAGGAGAGAGATCACTTGATCATTGCCTGTTAGGTTCACTCCCTCAGGGGCACCTGGCATTGGCCACTGTCGGTAGACAGATACTTGGCTAGATGGACCTTTGGTCTGACCCGGTACGGCCTTTCTTATGTTCTTATGTTTAAGATGGGATAAGGGAAGTTTACAGGGTGGGCCCCATCCTGTACACCCTTCTCAGGTGGGAGTTTTGCCTGATTGAAGCCTGCTTGACAATGTTTTTGTAGTATTGAAATTCTTCAGATATATGAGAGTTGTCTGAATTTCACACAAATCTGAAAGTGATTCTGAACTATTTGGTCGCATTCTCAAGGGAGATATAGTCAAATTCATCCAAGATTTATTAACACTGGAATTCACAAAAACCTTATTCAGTTTCTGCCTGACCTTGCAGGCACAAAAATTTCCTAAGCACCTAAGTGTCCACCATAAAGTGCCCAAGGTGCCTAAACTTTGGCAGCTGGGCCTGCACTCAGCCACCTGATTACTGACATTGCCTAGCAGCTTGGCACTTAACACATGCCCAAGCCCCAACAGGATTCATAAACTAGGTGCAGCCCTGCCTAGTCTGCCTTTGGGGCCTGATCCAGTAGATGTGCTCAGATGAGGTGAAAGCCTTATATGTGCTTAAAGTTTAGTACTTGCTTAAATACTCTGCTGAACTGGGACTTTGGGAAAAAAAGAAACATTAATCTTCGAACAGACAATCAGACTATAGAGAAGAAAATTACTGCGCCTATTATGTTGGGTCACTATACTTCCCCATTGCATTCACAGTTGTACTCTCAGTGTTATAATGGACTATTTTAGTAATGAAAATAATGTTTTGTTGGTTAGCTGGAGGTGGGTATTGAGAATTAGAACTCATAAATTCTATTCCCCTCTGTGACACTGACCCATTCAATGAGCTTATTCGAATAAATTAATCATTTTCTGTAAACTGTGTAGACTTCCAAACTCAATGAGGTATAGATCGGGCTGGAAAGAGCTTTGAGATGATCAGAAGAAAATTGCAATAAAAGGCACGCCGCAGAAGGGGCAGGTGTCTGGGACAGGGGTAAACCGCGCCAAGTACACGCCCGTGCTCATGGCCCCATGGAGGAGCCGCCAACTGATGTCCCCGACGGGCCTCGGGACCAGGGTGGAGTACAGGCTGGCCCACCGGGGCTCCTCACCCTCCAGAGGTAGCAGGAGGTCCCGCCACTTGGTGTCGGGGCGGGACACGAGGGTGAGGAAGTGGAGGGTGTGGAGCATGAGCGCATAGAGATGCTTCCTTGGCGTTGTTTGGAAACGGACCGGCCGCAGATCGTGCAGCTGGCTTGCGTAGAAGGGGCTGGGGGGCCGGTCAGGTCCACGGGGCAGGGGCCCAATGAAGAGGTCCGGAGGGCTCGGGGTGGGGGGCGGGCGGGGCATGCCCTCACGCAGGACCCGGTCGAGGTAAGCCCGAGCAGTGGGCGGCAAAGCGGCCTTCACCTCCTGTAGTACGCGACGGGGAGTACAAGGTCTGGAGATGCCTCTCCAGCTCTAAGACCTCCCGCTCCAACTGCCCTATCACCGCATCTCTCCGTCGGCTGGCGCCCCGGGTGTAGTCACGGCAGAAGAGCCGGGCGCGCACCTTCCCCACATCCCACCACCGCCGCGCCGAGGGAAAGGCATGCCGCTGCCCTCGCCAGGCCAGCCAGAACTCCCGGAAGGACGCCACGAAGCCCCCATCCCCCAGCAAGCTGTTGTTAAAGTGCCAATAGGCCTGCCCCGGCCTCTCCGCACTGAGAGAGGCCGTCACCGTGACGAGGTGGTGGTCCGAAAAGGGGGCCAGCCAGACGCTGGAGGACTGGGCCCGTGAGAGATGGAAATGGGACAAATAGATGTGGTCCAACCTGGAGCGGCACGACCGATGGGCTTCCACCCGGACATAGGTGAACGTGGAGGCATCGTCCAGGTGGTGGTCGCGCGAGACGTCCACCAGGGAGTGATGGCTGACAATCTCCCGGAGGACGTCCGCGGCGGCCGGGCTCTTCTCGGTCGCCGAGCGGTCCCGCTCCTCTAGGATGGTGTTAAAGTCCCCGCCCAGGACCAGGCACTCACGAGGATCCAAGGAGCCGAGGAAGGCGGACGCCTTCTGATAGAACTGCAGCCGCTCCGGGGCCGATGTTGGGGCATAGATGTTGACGAGGTTGACCACGAGTCCCTCCATGCGGACCTGAAGGTGCATCAGGCGGCCCGGCACAGCCTCGGCGACCCCCAGCAACTCGGGCCGTAGGTCGGGGGAGAACAGGGTAGCCACTCCAGCCCGACGGGTTGTGAGATGGCTGAAGTAGACCCCGTTCCCCCATTCCAGCCGCCAGCTAGCTTCGGTGGCCGGATCCGTGTGGGTCTCCTGCACGAAAACCACAGAGTACCCCCCCTCCTGAAGGAAGGAGAGCACCTGGCTCCTGCGGAAGCCCACCCTACAGCTCCGGGTGTTCAGTGTGGCAAAGGTGACGAGTGCCATGAGGAGGGCTGGGGGGGATCCTCGTCGGCAGGGGCGCTTATGGCCCCCGTTGGGCTGCGCAGCAAACCGTGGCCCACCCCGAAGGTGAGCAAGGAGTCACGGAATTTGCGGACCCGATGGTAAGCCGCGGCACCCTGCTTCCCGGTCCTCTTGCCCTCCCCCACGAGGGCCCTCGTGGCCAAGAGGATCTTGTGGAAGTCCCCCCAGCGCTGGAGAGCAAGCGGGATCTTGTTGCGGGAGCCCCGGATGTCCTCCAGGAACCCTCGCAGCTCCTCTCTCAGCGTATGGGGGGGTGGGGTCACTGGCCTCCGGTGATCCACCGGTGGGGCCTCTGGCACAGCCCCGTGGCCCACTAGGATGGGCAAGCAAGGGGCGGACCCGCGACGTGGCACCCGGTGGGCCGGCGCCACCCGGTCCGCCCCGGACCCCGGCTCAGTGGGGGGTTGCGGAGGGAAGAGTGCAGCCCCTAGTGGGTCGGGACTGTGAAACTCAAAGGCCGCTCCCTGGGCGTCATCCTCCGGGAAAGGGAAGGAGACAGCTCCAGGGGCAGCAATGACATCATGGGAGGTGGAGGGGGCAGGGACGGGGCCAGGAGTAATGGCAGGGCTGGGGTCAGGAGCAGGGTTAGGGGGAGGGACAGAGATGGGACCCTGGGCCGCAGGAGCTGAACCATCAGTAAGTGGCTCAGTCTTTGGTGGCCCCCTCCACAGTGGTCTTCAGAGTTCTGTGCACTCCCCAGCAGCCGGTGGTCTTCTCAGTCCTCCTCTTCCTCCTCCAGGCTCCAGCAGCTCCCCAGGACAAACACAGCTCCAGCAGCAGCAGCAGCAGCAGCAGCAGCTCCTCCTCCAGCAGCCCTGGTGGCCAGGCAGGAAGGACCCCCCACAGGTGGTAGTTGTAGTGGTGGTGGTGGGGTCCCGGCTTCTCCCCCTGAGAGGGGGAGTGGGGGCTGGCCAGCAGGCCCCCCACCCCTCACTCACCCACTCAGCAGTAGTGGCAGCAGCAGCAGTCCAGGGAAGGAGCACTCCAGCCAGCAGCAGCAGCAGCTCAGGAAGGGAGAAGGAGCTCCAGCCAGCAAGGCAGCCAGAGAAGGGGGAGCGCTCCAGCCAGCAGGGCAGCCCAAGCAGACAGAGCGGTTCCGGTAGCAGGGGGGACCCCTGCTCCTGCCCTGAAGGGTTTAAAACAGCCCTGGGAAAGGGCTGTGGTGGGAAAAAACAGCCTTTAGGCTGGGCTGATTGGGGAAGTGGCTGCAGCTGGGGCCACGCCCCAAACTGAGTCATAGGACCTTATAAGAAGGCCAGGGAAGCCAGAAGCCAAGTCAGTCTCTCTCTGGCTGTAGAGAGAGATGGGCCTGGCTGCAGGGAGCTAGACTGGGTACCTGAGTGGAGCAGGGCTGGGGAAAGGCAGAGGAGCTGGGGAGCTCCAGCCTGGAAAGCCCCAGGCTGCAGCCTAGCTATAGGCCAAGAGGTACTGGGAGTTGCAAGGGGCAACCCAGGGGTAGGCAAAGGCAGCAGGTCCAAACCCCTTTGCCTGTGATGAGTAGCTGATACTGCTGTCTGCCCCAGGGTCTGGGGCTAGACAATGACTGGCAGTAGCCAATACTGAGGCAAAGTTGGGATAGTGGGGTGGGGGTTCCCCTGGGAGGGGGAGACCCAGTTGAAGGGGCACTGGGGTCCTGGGAGGGACACGGGGGCCAGTAGCTGGAAGGCGGATCACCAGCCTGCAGAGGGTGCTCTGGACTCTGGACTGAGCTAATTCCCAAGGACAACAAGCAGGAGGAGCCGCGGGGGTGAGTCCGACCTGGTTACATGCCCATTTTTAAATAAGTGAAGAAGGAGAATCTGGGGAACAACAGACTGGTCAGCCTCACCTCAGTCCCTGGAAAAATCATGGAGCAGGTCCTCAAGGAATCCATTTTGAAGCACTTGGAGGAGAGGAAGGTGATCAGAAACAGTCAACATGGATTCACCAAGGGCAAGTCATGCCTGACCAACCTGATTGTCTTCTATGATGAGATAACTGGCTCTGTGGATATGGGGAAAGCAGTGGATGTGATATATCTTGACTTTAGCAAAGCTTTCGATACGGTCTGCCACAGTATTCTTGCCAGCAAGTTAAAAAAGTATAGATTGGATGAATGGATGCTAAGGTAGATAGAAAGCTGGTTAGATTGTCAGGCTCAACAGATAGTGATCAATGGCTCAATGTCTAGTTGGCAGTTGGTATCAACCAGAGTGCCCCAGGGGTCGGTCCTGGGGCCAGTTTTGTTCAATATCTTCATTAATGACCTGGATGATGGGATGGATTGCACCCTCAGCAAGTTCATGGATGAAACGAATCTGGAGGGAGAGGTAGATATGCAGGATGGTAGGGATAGGGTCAGAGTGACCTAGACAAATTGGAGGATTGGGCCAAAAGAAATCTGATGAGGTTCAAGAAGGACAAGTGCAGAGTCCTGCACATGGGATGGAAGAATCCCATGCACTGCTACAGGCTGGGGACCGACTGGCTAAGCAGCAGTTCGGCAGAAAAGGACATGGGGATTACAATGGACAAGAAGCTGGATATGAGTCAACAGTGTGCCCTTGTTGCCAAGAAGGCTAACGGCATTTTGGGCTGTATTAATAACATTGCCTGCAGATCGAGGGAAGTGATTATTCCCCTCTATTCGGCTCTGGTGAGGCCACATCTGGAGTATTGCCTCCAGTTTTTGGTCCACCACTACAGTAAGGATGTGGACAAATTTGAGAGAGTCCAGCGGAGGGCAATGAAAATGATTAGGGGGCTGGGGCACATGATTTATGAGGAGAGGCTGAGGGAACTGGGATTATTTAGTCTGCAGAAGAAATGAATGAGGGGGGATTTGATAGCAGCCATCAACTACCTGAAGGAGAGTTCCAAAGAAGATGTAGCTAGGCTTTCTCGGGAGTGGCAGATCACAGAACAAGGAGCAATGGTCTCAAGTTGCAGCTGTGGGAGAGGTCTAGGTTGGATATTAGGAAAAACTGCTTCATTAGGATTGTGGTGAAGCTCTGGAATGGATTACCTAGGGCTGTGGTGGAATCTCCATCCTTAGAGGATTTGAAGGCCCAGTTTGACAAAGCCCTGGCTGGGATGATTTAATTGGGGTTGGTCCTGCTTTGAGCAGCTGGTTGGACTAGATGACCTCCTGAGGTCCCTTCCAACTCTGATATTCTATGATTCTACGTAGACACACAAACCAACACACTTTAAACAGTAACAGTTTCTTCTGTGTGGTGATGAAACTTGGCTCCTTGGTTTGATAGGCCCAGAAGGGGTGTGTGATGGGGTTAATACCCCACCCACTTGGTTATGGTGTTACAGAAATTACCACAGCAATGTCTCTCAATACTCCTGTAGCAGGGTGGACCCCTGGTCCAGCCCTGAAGGGGTTAAAAACAGCCCTGGGAAGAAGCCGAGGCTCAGGAAAACAGCCTTTAGGCTGGGCTGATTGGGGAAGTGGCTGCAGCTGGGGCCACGCCCCAAACTGAGCAACAGGGCCTTATAAGAAGGCCAGGGAAGCCAGAAGCTTAGACAGTCTCTCTGCCTTCAGAGAGAGAAGGGCCTGGCTGCAAGGAGCTAGAGCAGGGGTCTGCAACCCGCGGCTCTGGAGCTGCATGCGGCTCTTCAGCCTCCTTGTTGTGGCTCCCTTCGGCCTTGACAAAAGAAAAAAAAAAGAAAAAAAAAGAATAACAGTTATTAATTTAATTTTTATTTATATATTATTTTATTTTTGTTTATTTTGTTGCACAGTTATCTTGGAGTTCGAGGTGATACTTTAACATCGAATTTTTAAAAAGTTTTTATAATTTGTCAATTAAAATATGCGTCACATCCACGTCTATAGCCCTCGCCTTTACCTGCAGGCAGCTTCTTGAGTGTGCGACCTCCGCGGTAAGATAACCATGAATACATCCCAAAAAAGAAAAATCTCAGAAGAAAATAGAGAGTTTAATTCTGCATGGATTAAACAAAGATTCCTTTGCCTTCACTGCCAACGACGCTGGCGTACCTGTGTGCTTGATATGTGGTGAGAAATTAGCAAACAACAAAAAATGTAACTTTGAAAGACATTTTCAAAACAAGCACTCAGCATTTTCTGAAAAGTACCCAACTGAAGATGGGCGAAAGAGAGCGATTTCGGAACTACTACGGAAAGTTGAGCAGAGCAAACATACTTTCAAGAAGTGGATCAACTCTCCAAACTCAACTGCTAGTTTTGTGGCAACTCATGAGATCGTAAGGAGGGGGAAGCCGTTCACAGACGGAGAATACATGAAAGAATCGTTCATAAAAATATCAGAGCATCTATTCTCCGAATTCAAAAACAAACAGGAAATTATTCAGAAAATTAAAGAAATGCCTCTCTCTGCAAAGACCGTCAAGGACAGGACCATTAAAATGGCAACAAACATCACCGGTAAGCAAATTGATGACATCAATTCAGCTTAAGCATATTCAATTGTCTGTGATGAGTCAAGTGATGTAAACGATTTTGAGCAGACAGCACTGTTATGCAGATATGTGAACTCTGATGGGCCGCAGGAAGAACTGATTGAACTCATACCGCTAAAGGGCCAAACGCGGGGACAGGACATTTGTGAGGCTGTTTTGAGTTGTCTAAAAGCCAAAGGAATAAACACCATTCACCTGGTGTCAGTGTCGACTGATGGTGCACCCAGTATGAGAGGAGCACAGAAGGGCTTTGTGAATTTACTTCAAAAGTCACTGGATCGAGAGCTGATGACGTTTCACTGCATCTTGCACCAAGAAGCACTGTGCGCTCAAACATTCCCCCCTGAATGTGTGGAAGTGATGAACCTCGTTATTAAGATAGTGAACAAAATAATTGCAAATGGGTTAAACCACCGACAGTTTTGTTCATGGTTAGATGAAGTCGAGAGCGCATATTTGGATCTCCTGCTGCACAACAGAGTTCGGTGGCTGTCAAGGGGAGACGTGCTGAAACGCTTCGCTGCTTGTCTGGAACATGTGAAAACCTTCTTGGAAAGCAAAGGCCTCAGCTATCCCGAACTGGGAGACCTCGATTGGCTGGAAAAGTTTTATTTCATGGTGGATATGACAAGTCACTTAAACACGCTGAATAAAAATCTCCAGGGAAAGGGAAGCACGGCCCTGCAGTTGCTGGAGGATGTTCTGGCGTTTGAGCGCAAGATGACAGTGTTTGCCAGAGATGTACAGAGAGGTACGCTCTCTCACTTCCCCTCCCTGAGAGAGTTCAAAGAAGAGAACAATCACATAAATTGTGATTATTTACACCATGCAATTATGGCAATGCAAGCTGCATTTGGAGAAAGATTCAGCGAGTTCAGAAAGGAAAAAAACACTCTGTCCTTCCCTGTCACACCGCTGGACATCGACCCATCCCTGCTGAACATATCCGCATTCACAGGGATAAGTCAGCCCGATCTTGAAATTGAACTGGCCGACATAGCGGATAAAGACTTATGGGTGTCCAAGTTCAAAAGCCTGACAGCGTATCTCGAAGAAGTTGCCCGTCAGAAGGCCACTCTCGCTAAAGAGCACAAATGGAATGATACTGAAAACCTCCCCAAACCCGACAAACTTGTTTTTGAAACATAGAGTGCCATTCCCGACACGTATATGAACATGAAAAAGTATGCATTTGGAGTCCTGTCCATCTTTGGCTCAACATACTTATGCGAGCAAGTTTTCTAGAGCATGAACTTCATAAAGTCCAAATATCGCTCCCGCCTCACAAATGAGAGCCTACAGTCCTGTGTGAAGATCAAAGTCACATCTTACAGCCCCGACATAGGGAAGATCAGCATCAAGCTTCAGAAACAGAAGTCACATTAAACAGGTGAGAACACTAGCATTTAATAGGCTATTATTATTCAGAAAAAAACATTTATTTCAGACCCGGAGCTGATGTAGTTTTTTATTGTATGTTCAGGTGCTTCGGTTGATTGCTGGCCGAGAAAGAAACCCGAAGAGGATGAGAGCACACTGAAATGGACTTGTCAAAAAACGTTCCTAATTTTATGTTTACTTTTTTAAAACTGCTAAGCTGCAACTATATTTTTTTATATTAAAGTGGGCTACGTTTTATTTTAATTTTACACAAATACGGGAAGGACTCAAAAAGGCCTGCATAGTTCAGTGTTTAATTTATTTCAAAGTAGGCCTACACATGCACACTGCACTTCTGTTTGTTGTATTCTGTTCTTGTAACAGGTAAAATTTAAAAAAGATTAAAACTTTTAAAAGTTTATAAGCAGTGTTATGTTTTGCGGCTCCAGACTATTTTTCTTTAGTGGAAGAGGGGGCAAAATGGCTCTTTTGATAGTAAAGGTTGCCGACCCCTGAGCTAGAGACTGGATACCTGAGTGGAGCAGGGCTGGGGAAAGGCAGAGGAGCTGGGGAGCTCCAGCCTGGAAAGCCCCAGGCTGCAGCCTAGCTATAGGCCAAGAGGTACTGGGGGTTGCAAGGGGCAACCCAGGGGTAGGCAAAGGCAGCAGGTCCAAACCCCTTTGCCTGTGATGAGCAGGCTGATACTGCAGTCTGCCCCAGGTTGTGGGGCTAGACAATGACTGGCAGTAGCCAATACTGAGGCAAAGTGGGGATAGGAGGGTGGGGGTTCCCCAAGGAGGGGAGACCCAGAGAGAAAGGGGTTATTGCCAGGGGGCAGCACCCCAGGTAAAAGGGGTCCAGGGAGGGACTCGGGCTAGAGGACAGCCTGCAGAGGGCGCTCCGAATGAGCTAATTCCCGGAGTCACCAGCAGGAGCCGCCACAGGGGTGAGTCTACAACTCCCCTGTAGCCAGCGGTCAACTGAAAAGGAGAGAAATGAGGCGGGGGACACATCTTCCTCTGATCTGCAGACTCCCCAGCCTGCCGCGAAGTGGAGCATCTTTGTTTGGTCCATGCATGGCTCACGTAGGGCCTTGCCTTGGGACCAGATCTGACAATCCTCTGCAGACTTGATTGCAGTCACCCCACAGGACTTGCACCTCTTCCTGGCTCAGGGGCTTCCTGGAACCCTGCAAACTGGGCCAGTCATCGTGGGTCTCAAGGCAATACTGGACATTTCTTGGAGCCCACAGTTTGGGCCCTCTAAGCTACCCCACACACTTCCCCTCGCTGAGTCTCTGTGCCTGTCTCTGCTCCCTCACAGCGAGCCTTGATTCCCCAGCCCCTCCTTGCAGCCCTTGTCTCTGGTGGTGTTTTCTCTCCCCTCCATTGGGGCTCAGCCTGGCTAGGTTTGTCCCCATGTCATAGTGGGGCCCCGCCCCATCACAGCCCCTGGCCCCTCCCTCCCAGGGCCAGCTCCAGACACCAGCTGACCAAGCACTTGCTTGGGGTGGCACTTTGGGGTGGGGCAGCGCTCAGGGTTTGTTGGTTTTTTGGTTTGGCCGGGTGGTGCTGGAGGGTTTTTTTTTTTTGGTTCAGCCCGGCGGTGCTGGGGGTGGAACGGGCACTTGGGTGGGGAGAAACACAGAGGGGGTGGGACAGGTCTTCAGTGGCAAGGCACGTGGGGGAGGTGGGGGAGTGGGCAGTGCGGTGCAGTGCTGGGGGGAGTAGGGGCTTGGGCGGAGTGGTGCTCGGGGAGGGCGGGATTCAGCGGTGCGACGCTCGAGGGGCAGGGACTTGGGCAGCGTGACGTCGTGCTTGGGGGGACTTGGGCAGTGTGGTGCTCGGGGGGGGGGGGTTATGGCGGGGCGGTGCTCTTTTTTTTTTGCTTGGGGAGGCAAAATTGTTAGAGGCGGCCCTGCTCCCTCCTGCCTGACCCCAACCCCATTCACCAGTCTCAACCAATCACCATCCCTCACCCGACCCACTCATCGCCCCTGACCCTGCCCGCTCATCGCCCCTCATGCTGCCTTGCTCACTGCCCCTCACCCTTCTCACCAGACCCACTCCCTCAGCAACCCTGGCCTCATCCCTTCACCATCCCTTAGCCAGTCCCCTTGCTCCATCCTCCCTCCCACCCTTTACCCCATCTCTCCCAGACCCCGCACTGGCACTTGCCCTGCCCACATTTTCCTTTTCCATCTTCACTGACCCTGGCCTTGCCCCCCTCATCACCCCCTCCCCAACTCCACTACCACCTCTTGATGCATGCCTGCAGTCTTCTCAGGTGCTGGGTTCACTGACCTACAGAGGACTCTGAAAGGCTGGGTCTGCCTCTGTGTCATGGAGGTTTTCTTCTTTCAGCGCTGACCCCCGCCAGCTCATTCGGCCACGCCCAACTCTTTCATGTGGCTCTTTTCTCCCTCGCCTTCCCCCCAGCTACTCTCCCCTGCTGCTGCTCTCACTGTCTCCTTCCCCATCATGCACAGAGGCTGGGACCTGAGCTCGGCTCCCTGATTGGCCCAGCTGTCTGATCAGTCAGAATGACTTGGCTGTGGGATACTTCAGAGTGGCCCTGTTCCAGAGTTCTCTGATTGGCCAGAGGTCCACTCAATCCCAGGGTCCTGACTCCTCCTTGGCCCTTCTCCTCTCTCCTACCATGGGGAGAGGCCAGCCAAACAAACCCACCAAGTTTTAGTGAGGGGCCAACTGTCCCCTTACATCAACATATTACTTTTAGGCTCCTAGTCATGCAATGGAATTTACAAGGCCTCAGTTAGGTGCCAGCCTCCCTATTCACTGCATGGCGTAGGGTGTAATTAATAAATTAATCTATTATATGATAGTAATGTGTTAACCAATATTGCAAGATTTAAAGCTGAAATGCAAGAAACCTACAGGCTTAGGCCTGCAAAATATTTAGTTTAGCCAAATTGGGCCTTAGGACTTAGGATAAGTCATATTATACAAATTAGCATAAATAAGTTAATAATAAATCTGTTGAGCTTGTGTCTACGTTTGTCTGCTGATTTTTTTGAAAAATAATTGCTGAGTTTGGATAATAATATCTGAAGAAACCACAAACTAACTGCTGATATGTAGGGTGTAATGTTAGAGACACCCTTAAGGTACCCACATGTTACTATGGTGATCAAGTGACATAAATGTTAACAAGTTAAAAGAAGAAATATCCATGTGCCCTATCAGGTGAAGAGTCCCCCGACAATATCAGAGTGACACTCTCAAAGATGGACATGTGAGGTCAACCCTATATGCATAACTTATTATGAATAGGAGCTGGCAGATGGCTGGAAGTCATCATTTCCTGGAGGTCTTCATTTCCTGACCCTCAACAACAGCTGGACACCACTGCATTTCTTCAGGTTTCCATATGAATATGAAAGAATTGGAAATACTGGTGCTGGACACTTTGTTTTTTCTAGCCATTTCCATTTACGCGACAGTTATATTAGTTGTGCTTTTCTATATGAAAAGACTTTAGTAAATGTAGATCTGATTAAATGTGATCATGGTTTCTCGCATTCTCCTCACGTCTCCCACAATGATGCTAGCTGACATGGTGAAGAGATAGGCTGACCAGACAGCAAGTGTGAAAAATCAGGACAGGAGATGGGGGGGGGGGTAATAGGAGCCTATATAAGAAAAAGCTGCAAATATCAGGACTGTCCCTATAAAATTGGGACATCTGGTCACTCTATGAAGAGATAGGTGCTTAACAATGGGCTCCACAAAAGCCAGTGCACTAAGCAGGGTGCCATTTAATTTAATGAATGGGATATGCTAAGCCCTGCCCCCTCAGGGAGTTCGGCACCTCAGTCTGTGCCTAAGCCATATGTCAAAAGAAAAGCAGCAGTGTGTGCCTATCTGCACACAAAATAGCTGGAGAGGAGGACAACCTCCCTTTTAACCTTTAACCCAGTGGTTACAGCCTCATCCAGAATGGGGGAGACCTAGTTTTCACCCTCCGCCTGAGGTACAGTAGGGATTAAAACTTGACTTTCCCACCTCCCAGTCCTAAGCACTGGGCTGAAGGTTATAAGGCAGGTCCAGAGCAGTGGCTAAAGAACACTCAATGACACTTTGGGAGGGGGTGGGAAGAGGAGTAATGAAGGATTCTGTTTCCATCCTCCACTTCAATTCTGAGCTGGGTCCTCAGTGGAATATTCCCACCATGCAGAATACATCATCTTAAAGGATTCTCTAAACTATTATCATTACCAGCAAATTCCCCTGGCAAATACAGAAGGCACATAATATTGATGCCAAGCCATGCCCCCTTTTTCCTGGTCAAACACCTTGCACTAGGCCAGAAGGAGCTGATATAGGAGCATGTATAGTGCTTGTACACCATACAAAGGTTCCCTAGTGTAAGGGGAAATTGCTAGAGCTCAGTTCCATTGATCTTTGTGGACATTTGTGTAGTTAGAGCAGCATGAAGAAGCTACAATGTGGATCAGAATCTAACATTTTTTTTTATTCCAAGAGCTACTATTCCACAGTCATGTGCAACATTTAAAATAGATATAATTTTATCAACTCAAAATGATTTTCCCAATGACTAACACACACCATATCCTATCATGAAAAAAAAATCCCATAGAAAATTTCTGCTAGCCTCCTACATACACTTGATAAAATTAACAGAACAGGAGGCATAGCATTATGGAATGTCCATAATTTCCAGTGATTCTGGAAAATCTGTCCTTCAATTTTAGACCACAGAGGAAATAAAAACAATTATTCTAGGGCAATAAATCAAATTGGTGTGAGAGAAACTCATCACAGTTCCCTTATGGGGTTTAAAAGAAATCTGCAAAGTAATTCACCCTCCTTGAATTGAGCAAAGGCAATGAAATGAAGAAATAACTATTTTCATTTAAGAGCATTCTTCTGAAGGATAGTAGCAGTTGAGAAATGAAAGAGAACTTACCAAGTTCATTCTGGAGTTGGTCTGCAAAAGAACAGTACGGTTTTCTTTAGAAATTGGTGAACAGCCAATCATCAGCTGCCAGTTTTCTCTTTCCTACACACCACACCTGATCCATCACCCAGATCTAGTAACAATTCAGAATCTTGCATTCCATAACTAACCCGCCCCCCCCCAAAGCCTTGTGTTCGTACATAACTGCAGACTCACCCAATGACTCCTTTTTACCAATTCCCATCTCCCAGCCACCCATTACCACACACCTTATCGGCTACAGCTTAAAGCCTTGGTGTCTTGAAGAAACTACTGTGGTACCAACAAATACAAGTAAATGGTGTTAAGGAGGAGGAGTAATGAAAGGCTCTGTTTGCATCCTATCTTCCAATTCTGATCTTTCTCTGCAGTGGGATGTTCCAGCTGTGACCAATACAACAACTTGAAGGATCTTCTAAACTGTTTTGGTTACCAACAGATCCCTGGAGTAGTGCAGAAGACAGATTGGATGAATGCGGAGCCATGCCCCCTTTTTTCTGGACAAACACCTTGCATTGGGCCAGAAGGAGGTGACATAGCAGCATGCATAGTGCCTGTACACCAAACAAAGATTCCCTAATGCTAGGGGAAACCCCTAGAGCTCAGATCCATTGATTTTTGGGGACATTCATGTAATTAGAGTAGCATGAAGAAGTTGCATTGTGGCTTAGAATCTGACAGAAAGCATTTCTTTTTATTCAAAGAGCTACTATTCCACAATAGAGTGCTACTCTTAAGATAGATACATTTTTATCAACTCAATGTGATTTCCCCAATTACTAAGACACACCATATCATGAAAAAAGACTACACGATGAAAATATTAACCCCATAGTACATTTTTCCTAGCCTTCTACATACACTTAAAGACAAAATCAACAGAAGTGGAGGCATGGCATTATTGTATGTCTATATAGTACAGTTATTCTGAAAAATCACTCTTAATTTTAGACAAGAGAGAAAATAAGAATATTCTAGAGTGATGAATCAATTTTTTTTTTATGAAAGAAAGTTGTCACCATTCTGTTATGGTTTTAAAAAGTAACCTGCTTGGATTGAGCAAAGGCAAGGATATGAAAAATTATCTGCTTTGATTTATTAATATTATTCTGAAGGATAGTAGCAGATGAGAAAATCAAAGAGAACTTACGAAGTTTGGTCCGGAGTTGGTCTGTAAAAGAACAGTGTGATTTCTGTTAGAAATTGGTCAACAGCAAATCATCAGCTACCAGTTTTCTCTTTCCTGCACCCACACCTGATCCATCACCCAGATCTAGCAACAATTCAGAATCTTGCATTCCATAACTAATCAAAGCAAAGACTCTGTTCTCGCACATAACTGGAGACTTACCCCACATCCCAGTGACTCCTTATCTCCCAGCCACCCATTACCTCTCACCTTATCAACTATAGCTTGAACCCTCAGTGTCTTGAAGGAACCATTGTGGTAACAACAAATACTAGTAATTTATGCTCAGTCTAATATCTATTAAACTCAAAAACCAAAATAATGCTAGTTTTCTTTCTCAAACTTCTCTGAAATAACATAAAAATAAAATGTATTTCAAAATAATACAAGTCAATCAATACACTATTTATGCTGTAGCATCCAAATGTAAAGGCATGAACAGATTCCCTGCACTCCTGTACTTCCTATGTGACATTCAAGGTAGGTCTCCATAGCAGCTTGGAGATGTGATTTCCAGCTTGGGTGGATGCAACAACTCTGCTTCAGTTTCTGCATAAGAATATCACTGAGGCCACATTAGATAGTGGTGATGTATTGGGCTAGCTGCCCAGGTATGTACCCAGCGGGATGGGAAGCACTGTATGTGGGTGGTTAGACTGAACTTCTGCCTCTGCTGCTATGTCCACAATGCTATTTTTAGCTGATTAGCTTGAGCAAGAAAATTGACAAGATACATGAATCCTCGTCTTCGGCTGTGTGGGGTTTTTATTTTTCAAATTTAAAGAGACAGCCATCCAAATCAAGGACAATTTTTTTGATGTCAGTGAGATGAATACATTGATGGTTCTTAATTTCACACAGCCTGTTTTTCTGTGTGAGTGAAACTGTTCACAAACAAATTCTCCTTGACAGAACAAGGAGTTATGGTCTCAAATTGCAGTGGGGGAGGTTTAGGTTGGATATTAGGAAAAACATTTTCACTAGGAGGGTGGTGAAGCACTGTAATGTGTTACCTAGGGAGGTGGTGGAATCTCCTTCCTTAGAGGTTTTTAAGGTCAGGCTTGACAAAGCCCTGGCTGGGATGATTTAGTTGGGGATTGGTCCTGCTTTGAGCAGGGAGTTGGATTAGATGACCTCCTGAGGTCCCTTCCAACCCTGATATTCTATGATTCTATGATTTGAAGACTGCTATCCTTTCCTCTCTTCATATCCTCTTTTCCAAACTGCACAAACCCAGTTCCTTCACCCTTTGATCCTATGGTTCGCATTCCATCCTTTTGATCATCTTTGTCTCTTGCATCTGGATCCTTTCCAGTTTCTCTATGATCTTTCTATATATGGGTGACCAAAATTGGACACAAAATTCCAATTGAGGCCTAACCAGTGTTGAATAGAGTTCTACTGTTATCACCCATGACCTGCATGCTATGCGTCTGTTAATGCAACTAAAATTGCATTTGCTTTTTTTGCAAAAGCATTATGTTGTTGACTCATGATGAGGTTGTGATCCACCACAACTCCCAGATCCTTTTCAGCAGTGCTGCTGCCATGCTAGTTATCCCCCATTTCTGTTTTTTGTTTGCAAAGTGTAGCACATTTCATTTTTCTTTGTTGAATTTCATTTTATTGTCTATACTCCTGTGTGCAGCACAGGGGTGGCTCTAGACATTTTGCCGCCCCAAGCATGGAGAGTCCGCTGGTCCCATGGCTTTGGCAGACCTCCCGCAGGCACGCCTGTGGGAGGTCCACCGAAGACGCGGGACCAGCAGACCCTCCACAGGCAAACCACGGGAGGCACCCTGCCTGCCTCCCTAGTGGCAACTGGCAGAGCGCCCCCCCCTCCCCTGCAACTTGCCACTCCAGGCACGTGCTTGGAGTGCTGGTGCCTGGAGCCGCCCCTGGTGCAGCCACATTGGTCTCCTTTGGCTCTTCTCTCAATCGGAATAGCTTGATATTGAGCCTCTGCTATTACGTCATTTAACAACTGCCAGTCCTCCTTGGACTCCTTTTCTTTCTAATTGGTCTCTGCATGGGACCTTGACTACTATTTTTCTGAATTTGTTGAAATCTGCATAGTAGTTGGAAGGTGTGATTTCCAGCTTCAGTGTATGTACACGTGACAGGTCTGCTCGAGATTGTGCCTAAAACAGCGGTGTGGACACAGTGGCTCAGGGAAATGAATGAGCCCTCTGACCAAGTACATACCAATGGGGTTGGGCAGTATTTTAATTGGGTGTCTGTCATAAACATACAGCTAAAGGTAGCATAAAATCCCTCTTTACCCTGTAAGGGGTTTACTCCTCTTTTACCTGTAAAGGGTTAAGAAGCTCAGGTAATCTAGTTGACATCTGACCAAAAGGACCAATAAGGGGACAAGATACTTTCAAATCTGAGGGGGGGGGGGCTTGATTCCTGTGGTTTCCCAGATGTGCTCTCCAGCTCAAGTCTGACACATCCATCACCAGTAACAGAGATAGCTGTGGAGCAGCAAAGGGAACCCCTGAGCACACCTCCTGAGTGTCGATCCACCACAAGAGGGAGTCGAGGACTGGGAGAGGCAGAGTCACGATCCTGTCCAAGCTGTCCCGGTCTGAACGATACACTGATGCCATTGAAGCCTGAGTCTGGCATACTGCACCATGTAGGTACAGGCAGCCATGTGTCCAAGAAGTTTCAGGCAGTTCCTCACTCTAGTGGTGGGGAACTGTCTGAGGCCTCAAATTATATCATTCAAGGCCTGACGCCTTGCCTCCAGCAGGTATGCCCTGGCTTGGGTTGAGTCCAGTACTGCACCTATGAACGCTATCCTCTGGACAGGAGTGTGAAAGTAGAATGAATTATACTGTAAAAATAGAAAGGATTAAAGAAATGTTGCATGTAACTTTAAGCAGAAATAAGAAATGTTGAAATACAGGTGCCAGGAAAAGAAACATTAGGCATAAACAATGGTGTTAATGGCGAAACATTAACAGAAGATCAGTTAGTAAGGAAATAAGCTATGCATGTCTAGCCCAGGTAAACTTATCAGATTCTGCTTCCTTTGTTATCTTGTTAAGTTCTCACCTTTTTATCTGTATAAATAAGATAGTTTGTGTCTTGCATGGTGCTCACATTATCTGGGTGTTATTAGCAGAGCGTTGTGCTAATAAAACAGAGTGGTCTGACAAACTGTGAGTCTTGAGTCTAACTCTGACAATTTGGAGGTTCCACCGAGATGGCAACCGTCTTCACTGGGCCATGTGATTCCTGACCGTTTTTGTAGGACGACCGTGGCAGCCGGCACCTGGGCATTTGGCCCGAGCGGTCCTCCACCAGAATGGAAAGGCGCACGACCACAGTGAAGTCTATGCCATCGAACCTGTTGGTTCCCACTCTGTTCTGGTAGGGATCCTGGGATCTGACAGAAGGAATCTGGTCAGGTAATTATTTCTGTGTTTTGTCAGGACTGAGGACTGTCCTGTCTCTGTGTCTATCCGTCCACCTGTGGAGTGTTTGAGTCTGGGTGTCGTCTCCGTCCGGGGATCGGCCGACCAAGGGGTTCCTGTCCCCGCAGTCTGAGTGAGTGGAATCTGCACAATCGCAGCCGCACCACACTTTGGGTAAAACCCTTGGTGTGAAAGCAAGGCGACTGAGGCAGTAGCCTGTGGGCTCCTTTTGTGTGTTGCACCGGGCATTGCTCTGACGAACCCAAATTTCCTTCTTGTGCGATTGGTGTGTGAAGTCTAAGTCGGGACAGTTCCCTAAATGAACGCCGGCTCATTTTATGTATTTTAGGATGGGTCTAGACTTCTGTAAGAAGAGTCCAGACTCCTGTAAATTTCTGGAAAAATGGTCTAGGCTAACTCAGGGGGATCCCAAAACTCAGTGGCCACTGTTAGGATCTTGGGACAAAGACCAAGTGAACATCTTAAAAGACAAACTCGGCCAACCTAAAACTAAATTGGCTAAAGGAGAGGTTAATTGTTTCATGCAGTGGTGGGAAGAGGCAAATCGTAGGTGGACAAAATCAAAACTCGTCTCTCTCAAATATTCAAATAATAAGTTAAAAGCTTTATTAAAAGCTTCCTCTCCCACCACCAGACCGCGTGTTCCCTTTTACCCCGTTCTCAAAAAAATCCGGATCGATCCCAACCCCCTTCATATTTCCATCTCATTTTAAAAAAAAAACCCTTGTTCTGTTCCCCTTCATTGTCTGCCTCAGAAACTGAGTCTTTAGTGTTCCACTACCAATTCAGCAAGGAGGGGGAGCTCCTCAACTATCCCCCAACCTTCCTGGTCCCTTTCCTTAAACATTTATTTCAAAATTGTGAAATGACCACAATATCACTCACAAACGGTTCATTGAAAAAAGCAGGATCGGGCCCTGTCAAGGTTTCCTCCCCACTTTGAACTTTAGATTACAAATGTGGGGACCTGCATGGACCCTTCTAAGCTTAATTTACTAGCTTAGATTTGGTACACTCCTTGTCCCCGCAAAACCTTCCCTGGGGAACACAGACAGGGCCGGCTCCAGACTCCAGCGCGCCAAGCGTGTGCTTGGGGTGGCATGCCGTGGGGGGCGCTCTGCCTGTCGCCGGGAGGGCGGCAGGTGGCTCCGGTGGACCTCCTGCAGGCATGCCTGCGTAGGGTCTGCTGGTCCCGCGGCTCCGGTGGAGCATCCGCAGGCATGCCTGCAGGAGGTCCACCAGAGCCGTGGGACCAGAGACCGCCAGAGCGCCCCCTGCGGCATGCCACCGTGCTTGGGGCGGCGAAATTCCTAGAGCCACCCCTGAACACAGACCCAAATCCCTTAGATCTTAACACAAGGAGAAATTAACCATTCCCCCCTCCTTTTCCCCCCCTTGGTTGTCTTGAGAGGCTTCACACAGATCCTTGCTATGTGTTTTGTGAGAGGTGCTATAATAAAGCTGAGCTTGATATTTAGGTCAATAAGACTCATTTGTTCCCACAGACAGCTCAATTGGAGATGTCTTTAGCTTATTGATTAGATAAGATGAGATATCTGGGCTAGAACTCAGATCAATTGTGGAAAAGAGTTTCTTGTCCTGAACAGTATATATAAAAAGGGTGCAGGGAATACATCACCTCTCTCTATGTGAGACAGATGCATGTGTATCTATCATTCTCTATAGAGATAGAAAGATAGTCATGTACCTTTATTTGCTATTTTTCTCACTGTATCTGAAATTATGGGATAGTATTAAAATGGAAAAAAAGTCAATGATGGTTATGAAGGAGATCAGAGAGATACAGTATCAGATAGGAAACAGTCAGTATGAAAGTTTTAGAGTTCACTTAAATAGATGAAAGCTAAGAAATAAAAATGATGACACAAGATGACAAAGTGCCAGGTTTAATTTTAAAGCAAAACTTAACATTTTCTACTGATGCCCAGGCAAATTTCTGTCTATGCAGAGCCCTTCCCTTCTATGGTGACACTGACTACACGATGTCAAGTAACACACAGACTGAAACAATGTTAATGTCAGCTTTTGCCTTTTGGCCCTGCTCCCCCGGCGGAGCCCAGCAACCCCGCGGTCCCGCTCCCCAGGACGGAGGGCTGCAAGTCCCGTGGCCCCGCTACCCTGGTCAGAGCCCCGGGATCCGCAGCCCCGCTCCCCCGGCCAGAGTCCCGCAGCCCCGCTATCCTGGCCGGAGCCACGCACCGCACTACCCCGGCCAGAGCCTCGCAGCACCACTCTCCCGGCTGGTTCCCCACAACCCTGTGGTCCCACTTTCCCCGCCAGAGCTCTGCAACCCCGCAGCTCCGCTCTCCCTATCGGATCCATGCAACCCGGCAGCTCCGCTCTCCTGGCAGGAGCCCCGCAGGCCCGCTCTCCCGGTCGGAGCCCCAAGGCCCCGCTACCCTGGCCAGAGCCCCGGAACCCCGTGGCCCCACTACCCCAGCCAGAGCCCGGAAACCCTGCAGCACCGCTCTCCCAGCCGAAGCCCCACAACCCCACAGTCGTGCTCCCCGGCCAGAGCCCTGGAGCCCCGCTCTCCCGGCTGGAGCCCCACAACCCTGCAGTCCCGCTCTCCTGGTGGAGCGCGGCAAGTCCCGTGGCCTGCTAACCCAGCCAGAGCTCGGCAACCCTGCAGCCCCGCTACCCCGGCCGGAGCGTGGGAAGTGTGGCAGCCCCGCTTGGCCAAAGTGGGTATTGTCTCTAGCCTGCTGCATTATAGCATACTGCATCGAGAATGTGTACACCAAGGACCAAGTCACTGCTCTGCATGCATCCTGGAATCAGACCTGCGCTAGGAAAGCTGCCAAAGAAGCTTGGGACCTCATGAAGTTGACACTTAAGTTCAATGGAGGGGGAACGCCTATGAGGTTGTACCACATTCGTTTGCAGGATGTGATTCAAGATGAAATCCTTTGGGCAGAGACAGAAAGCATCTCATTCTGTCAGCAATTGCTACGAAGAGCTGTGGTGACCTACAAAATGGTTTGGTCCTTTCAGTATAAAAGTCAGAGAACATCTGATGTCCAAGGATGCAGGTGTTGCTCTTCTCTATTTGCATGTGGCTTAGGGAAAAGATTGTCAGGAAGATTGACTGGTTGTAATGGAATTGGGAAACAACCTTCATAAGAAACTTCAAGTGCGGTCAGAGCTGTGTCTTGTCCTTAAAGAAAACTGTATAGGGAGGCTCTGTCATGAGGGCTTGAATGTCTGAAACCCTCCTGACCAAAATAATTGCCACCATGAAGACTACCTCACACCAAAGGTGTAGCAGAGAGCACATTGCCAGCGGTTCAAAGGGTGACCTTGTTAGTTTTGACAGGATAGGCTTCGAGTCCATGGAGGTATAAATTCTCTTATCTGCAGGAATGTCCTCTCTAGACCTTTGAGGAAACAGATTGCCATTTCATGTGAAAACAGCAATCTATTGTCAACCATTGGGTGGAATGCTGAAATGGCTGTCAGGTGGAACTTTACAGTGGAAAGGGCTACACCCTGTTCTTTCAACAATAAAAAGTAGTCCAAAATAAGCTGGATTGAAGTTTGCATTGGTGGGACTCCCTGAGCTGAAGACCAGAGAACTTTGCACAGTAAGCTGACCTTGTGGAAGGCTTCCTGCTGCCCAGGGGAATCTTGTGAACCTGTTCTGAACAGACTCATTCTGCAGGGTTTAGCCATGTAGATTCCAGGCAATCATATGCAGGGAGCCTAGGTTCAGGTGGAGCGAGTCTTGTGAGATCAGGTCTGGATACAAAGGGAGACATGTTAGGGAGATTCCCAAACCTGAGCTGTCTTTTGTAGGTGACAAATCTGAGGAATTGTCACAGATTGAGGTGTCACTAGAAGAGGTTTTGGAATTAATTGAGAAACTTAACAGTAACAAGTCACCGGGACCAGATGGCATTCACCCAAGAGTTCTGAAAGAACTCAAATGTGAAATGCAGTACTATTAACTATGATTTGTAACCTGTCCTTTAAATTGGCTTCTGTACCCAATGCCTGAAAGATAGATAATGTAATGTCAATATTTAAAATGGGCTGTAGAGGTGATCCTGGCAATTACAGATCTGTTACGCTAATGTCAGTACTTGGATCTCCAAGGAGATGAGGTACAGAAAGGAATTTGGTGCATCTCTTGTGTTCCTTACTCAGAAGAAAACCTTGTGGACAATCCGTATCTACGAACGGAACATGACATGGTGTTCTTAATTAGAACCACAGGAGATCAGAAACAGAAACAGAAGGCTGGAGACAGAAGGAACACCAAACAATGTTGTATTGTCTCATCCACATGCCACTCTTCAATGTCCCAGAGAATTTGAGCTTTGGCAAACCTTCACAATGGACAGACTGGAAGCAGTGTTTTGCAAGATTTCAAATGGTAAAAAAGCTTCACAAAGAAATAAGAGATACACAGGTTTTTTCTCTACTTTATGCTAAGAGGAAGCTGGCAGATCATATCTTTAAATCCTTTTACTTTATTAAAGACTGTCAGAAAGATGACTATGTAAGGGTTTGGCTATGCATTATGCATACTTTACCCCTCAAAGAAATGTGTTTTATGAAAAAGCATGTTTCCACCAAGGAAGTCAGGAACCAGGGGAAAATATTGAATGTTTTATAAGAACTCTGAATAGGTTGGCTGAAAATTGATTTTGTAAAACATGAAAATATCAGAGAGAGGCTGGTTATTGGGTTAACAGACAAAACCCTTTCACAGCAGCTTCAGATTAAAAGAGACCTAACCCTATACACAGCTATTCAAACAGCAAAGCAGTCTGAGCTGGTGAGCCAGAAACCAAAAGTAACTTTGACCAAACCTGAAAATCAAGAAATTAGCTTAGAAGTTGTTAACAGATGCAGCAGGAGTGCTAAAAGCTATTACCATAAGACCCCTGAGGCAAGGAGAGAGAACTCCCAAGCTAAGAGGGACAAATGCTTAGATGCACAAGAAAAAAACAAGGAGTACTTGTGGCACCTTTGAGCAGTGGTCTCCAAACTTTTTTGATCACGCACGCCTATCAGTAAAAAATTTTTGAGCATGTACCCCCTGCTGCACCAGCTCTACCATTTTTGCTGAAGCAAAAAAACTCCAAAACAACCCAAACAAACAAACAAACAAACAAAACCTGCTAGGACTCCCACCCAAACTGAGGAAGCAAAAAGTAAAAACTATTTCCACATGCTAATTTTCCCCCTATTGTTACTCACACTTTCTTGTCAACTGTTAGAAATGGGCCATCCTGATTATCACTACAAAAGGTTTTTTTTTCTCCTGCTGACAACAGCCCACCTTAATTGATTGCTCTCCTTACAGTTGGTATGGCAACACCCATTTTTTCATGTTCTCTGTGTATATATATATATATATATATATCTTTCTACTGTATTTTCCACTGCATGTATCCGATGAAGTGGGTTTTAGCCCATGAAAGCCTATGCCCAAATAGATTTGTTAGTCTCTAAGGTGCCACAAGTTCTCCTTGTTTTTTTTTTTTGCTGATACAGACTAACATGGCTACCACTCTGAAACCTGTAGATGCACAAGGGAAGACAACTCAGAATGACTATTATAACTTTGGAACAGTTGCCAAAGTGCCATACATGATGAACATAATGAAATTTGATAGAAAGGCTAAAAAAGCGTATGGACACTTTTACAATAGATGTCACTCTGAAACCTGTTGGGTCTAGAACCTGGTGACTGTGTAAGGGCCAAATTGGATGGAGAATATGGAAGGACAGATCCAACTGTGGTAAAGAAAAAGAATTCAGCACCTAGATAGTACGTGATTGAGACCAAAAGTGGAGAGTTCAACAAAAGCCATCAACATCTGGAGTTTGTTCCTTACAAAGAATAATCAACACAGCAAACTCTACAGATGGTGAAGGCAGAAAAACTAAAAGACACAAGGCTTCTAGGATCCACACAGCCAGTCATTGCTACTAATGGACAGCCAGATGACCAAGCTGCTATGAATTGTGATCATGTAATTAGAAACCTGCTATGATTCACTGAAACTTAACTGAACAATATATAGTGAACTTCAAAGTTAACAAGATAGTGTAAATTCTGTAAATGGTAGGAATGCACCTATATTAGATCTTAAAGGAGGAGATTTAGTAAAAAGTAAACTATATTACACTTTTCAGCAACTAGGTGGCACTGTGTATAAAATGCCTTATTTAAGCTAACCACCATACCTAACAGAGCATTAAAAATATGATGACCACATATGGTGAGTCCCTGGCTAAGAAGGAAGCTCTGTAGCTGTACTATATCTAGTACAGGAGCATAACAGGCCTTTCTGGAATTGTTTTAGTGATGGGAAAGTTAATGCAAAGCTATGATAGTTGCATGTTCATCACTCCAACACTGAACAGAAATGTTTAGCTGAAGAACTTACTCCACAAACTCCACAAATGATTTTCAGAAACTCATAACTTGCAAGAGTCCAAACCAACCTCCTCTTCCAGAGCAAAACGGAGCAAAACTCATCAGTGAAGTCAGCTGCTGTATAAAATTTAAAGCTCAGAAAAGTTGATCTCAGGACTACTAAGAACATTTAGAAAATAATGTAGATACACAGGTGAATTGTCGCAGTCTTCTCAGTCAAAAGAAAGAGTGATAAAAGAAAAAAATATTTTAAAAAATCTGCTTTGTTCATAGAAAAAGACCTGGCATTTTCCACCTAAAAGGTGTCTGTTTCACAAAGTTATCAGCATTTGAAAATAGGCCTCTTTTCGCACCATTCTGTGTATTGGTGACTCCTGTGCTGGCTGTGATCTGAAATAGGATTACTATGTAGTGGTCTACTTCATTAACTGAGGAGACCTTCTTCTTACCTATTTGAGTTCTTAGTTCACCATGTTCTGAAAGAGAGACATGAAAATAGTCAGAAAAGTTTAATTCATATGTGAGTTTTCTGGTTCCTCAAAGACCTTCTTGCCTGGGCCTTTCTAAGGGTTCCATCCAATTCCCGGTGAAGTCAATAGGAGCCATTACCCAATCACCTCAATCTTTCAAAATGCTCTGCAGTATCATAGAACACATAAAGAACCCCCTTCCACTCTGGAGATTTCCAATATAAACTGGAATTTCCCCAGCTCCTTTAATATTATTGAAATGGGGGTGTTGTTCTCTATAGGCAATATTAATCCCATGCTTTAGTGATGCCGACAAATCTGTTTTAAGTTTGTGTTTGTTTGTGCATGTGTGAATACTAAGCCCCTTTCTACAATTATCAACAAAATAACCTGGTTAAAAAAAAACCCACACATATTTAAATTTCCTCTTTTTCAGTCATAACTCTGTCTAATTGGGGCCTGAAATAACCAAGTACTATTTCATCTTTTTTCTATCAATATTGTTGAGTGAGTGAACCCTGTATGATGTGGGAGATGGCATGTAGGAAATCTTACCTGCTTCTGAAGGTTTAGCTTTTTCTAAAAAATGAAAGTAAACAGAAAACATTTCTCAATCATTAACTTGATTTTTCTTCTTTTGACAGTGCTGCACAAGGGCATGTTTGTGAAAACACACACAGAGCCAAATTATGGTCCCATTGATTTCCATGCCAAGCTCTGCTTGACTTCAGTGATAGTAGGGTCCATACTCTACTGACTGAAAGAATCCCCACAAATCTCATTCTTCAGCTGAAAATATAAACTTGTTTCTCTGATTTAGCCTTCCTGATCTAACACAAATTAAACACTAACGGTAAGCACATTCTAACTTTGGGGTTGGAAGAAAGAGAGAGAAAGAAAGATATTATTGTGATGCATTTTAGAAATTGTAAAGTGCCTAGAAACCCTTGTGCTG